>NC_142043.1:19775112-20079093 GCF_982192425.1 Myodes glareolus | reverse complement strand
TCAGTGAGCTGGTCACATTGCATCTGTTGTTAGAGTCAGAGACATGGATGCAGGTCCTCCAATCTCCTCTCCTTTAGACTCAGCTCAGGTCTCCAGCTCATGGACTGCTGCCACAGACATTAACAGTGGGTTTTACCTGTCAATCAACCCAATATAGAACTCCCTCACAAGCACACCCAGAGGCTTGTCCACCAGGTGATTCTAAAGGAGATAAACCAGGTAGGTCAAGGAACAGCCTGGCTTATTTCTCATTCCCTTACCACCTTATTTTTGAGACAGGGTTTCTCATTAAGCCTGGATTTCATTGATTTGTCTAGACTTGCTGGCTGGTGAGCTGCAGGGACTTACCTGTTTGCATTCCCAGTGCCAGGGTTACAGATGCACACCTCCATGCCTGGGATTTACAAGGATGCTGGGGTAGAATTTTGGGCCTCATGCTTATCCTGCAAGAGTTCCTATTCACTGAGCCACATCTGCAAAATACATTTCAGTTTTAGATGACGTACTGCCTTGGTTAGGATTTCTATTGCTCTGATGGAAAACCATGACCACAGTAACTATGAGAGGTAAGGATTTGTTTGATTTACACTTCCACCTTGTGATTCATCACTGAAGAAAGTCAGAACAGGGATTCAGGCAGGGCAGTATCTGTGCAGGAACTGATGCAGAGGCATAGAAGGGGGCTGCTTACTGGTTTGCTCCTTATAGCATGCTCAGTTTGCTTTATCACGGAACCCAGAACCACCAGCCCAGGGCGGTATCACCCACAATCAGCTAATAGCCCCCTATGAAATTTAATTTAAAAATACCTTAAATCTTACAGAGATTTCCTTTTTCAGGTAACTCTAGCTTATATCACGTTGACATAAAAGTATCCAGCACACCTACTAAGCAGAGGCTAAACCCTCAGAGTCCCTGAAAATCTTTCTAGGGGGATATTGAGGGTAAGTGAGGGGTAGTCAAAAGGTTAACTACAGAAAGGATTGCAATTAGAGATTTGAAGACACACACACACACACACATGCACAAACACACACACACACACACACACACACATACACACACAGAGCCCTGTGTTGCTTCATCACAGAAGGTTGATAGAGGCAGGTATTGAGAAGGTGAGGCTTTGACATCTGTGGTTAGAATACAGGAATGTGTGTTTGTCTAGAAGGGCACAGTGGGTCACACACGTCCCAGCCTTCACTGTGCCACTCTGACCACAGCCCTGGACGCAGAACGCAGCCACAGTGCATGTGCAGAAACACAGATACACAGACACCTCACGGGCTCGGTCTCTTTTCAGGTAACAGCTCACTAAAATGCAGCCTGACAGTGAATGAGAGGCCCATGCACTCAGAAACCTGCAGAACCTTGTTAAGGACATCTATAGGTTGCATCTTTAGACAGAGACACCCCAAGTTCCTTAACTTGTGGAACACTGAGAACTCTACCTGTTACTATTGGCCATGTGCACTGGAGCACAGTGGATTTCTCTGGCCATAGCTATGGGGAAGAAGTGGCCAGACTCACTCTGCTCCATGGCTTCCTCACCACATTGAACTCATTGGTGTGAGGAATGAAGGAGGAGTCCATCATCTCTTCTCTAATCACCCTCTCACATTGGCATATTGTGTGTCCCTTCCTGTTGCTCCTTGGATATGAATATCACATTTTTTTTCAATGTTACCTCCCAGTGAATCTAAGAATATACACTCTTCTCTCCTTGCCTCTGTGTCAAGGAGACTACAATTGTCCTCCTTGGTGGCCCTGGGTGTCACTGTGTATACAGAAAAGTTGTCTGTGTAGGGACTGGTGTAGCCATTGGTATCATTCTTCTTGATGGGAAACAGATTCAGCAACCACACTTGGGAAGACCCAACAATCTAGTAGAGCAACCCCTTTCTGGTGCAGACACGGACATCTATAAGACAGTCAGGAGGCATTCCCTGGAGACTGTGTCTAGACTGTCCTACCTCAGACTACCCCTAGACTCATGGATAAGTCACAGTTGGTCCCAAGTTCTCAGTTGTACAGGGTGAGGGTCCTGATGCTCTTAGGAACCCTGCCGCCAAAAGAGGAGTTGAAGAGCTGTAGCCCAGAGAGGCAGAAACTCAAAACACACCCACACAGCACTCACAGAACACCACAGAAATGAGAGATACTTCCTGGCTCTCTTCCAGGTACTGGAGGAGGATGTTGTATGAAGTCCTTACAATAATGTAGTCTAATATGTACACAATTACTACAGGAGGGTATACTGTATGTGCAGGCCGTCCCAGGGATCCTTAACAACCTTGGGGAAAGGCAAGGCAATTCTCAAAGCATAACCAAAGCTGCAGTTGCATGTTGCATGCACGATTAAACCTGCACCAACTGCACTGAGAACCATAAATGCATCCTGTATCCCCTGCCGTCCTGTGACAACCTGTCCCCTCATTTCCACATCAGTTACACTTACATTTGGAGCATTTATACAAGTTCTGACACAATAATGACTCTTATCCACAGTGGGCAGAAATTTAATACCAGCTGATCAAAAATGGGGTATTTGAGCCTTCAAGGATCCATTCACAATCAGATTCAAGGTTGCTCTTTCTACTTTCTCCATGATTCTCCTAGATTCTCAAGTCTGTAAGATGGGAGCTTTGATACTGTGGTTATTTTCTCCGGCGTGGACATGAAGGCTGCCATATGGAGACACAGAAGTTGTTCTGACCGAAAAAGAAAATCCTCACAAGACCATGTATTTTTCACTTTCTCTTGAGGAGGGAGTAGAGACCTACAAAGCCCTCCTTCTCTGAGGTCATATAAATAGCTAACAGCTGCTGGGGTTTCAGAGTGGGACATCTTCAGTGGTGTAACTGCCTGCATGACACCAAGTGAAACTTCCTATAGCTGCCTGTGCATCCTCCTCGCTCTCATAAATAACCCCAGGAATCTCCTGCTTCACCACTCTGACCTGGGTGGAGCCTGTCTTTGGTCTGTCATGGGCTGCTCTCTACCGTGGGCAATTCTTTAACATCCCACTCTCAATTTTTCCTTCTAGGGATTCAGTTTCTCTACCAGAAGATCCTGCTTCTGTATCTACTACCGAAAATGGGGAGAACTGTCTCTTTCTCTGAGTTAGAAGCCTTGTGGAGGGATGTTGATTGGCCTGCCCAGACCACCCAACTTTCTGGAGGATCTGTACCAGGACCAGGTCTTCAGATTACTAGGACTTCAGGTCATGTGTCCAGTCCCGTGGATGGATCTTTCCTGGGGTAATCAGTGCCACCATGATTTTGTGGGTAATAATTTCTCAAGCTAATAGGCAGAACTGGGAAGTATTGGTTCTCAACCTGGCTGGATGTGTGTCTAGGATGGGTAGCACACACTTGTGCTTTTGTAGGGGAATTTCCAGAGGGTTGGCATGTCATACAGTGACTGGAGTCAACATACCCTGATTGCTAATGGTGCCATCCAAAGGGCTGGAAGCCCAGAGAGGGGATGAGGGGAAGAGGAAGACTTGGGTGTGTAAACCCCTTCTTTGAGGAACTTTCCCAGTGTTGTAGCAATCATTCAAGACATCATCCCAACTCCTTTTTCTTTCAATGGGAACTCACTGCGAGGGAGATTCTATGTATCCAGCAGCAGGCTGGAACTGTTGAGGCATCCAGCTTCCACACTGACCATGTCTGTTGTCAATGCTGGACTATGCCAGCCCTTCTGTTAACCTTTTCGCTGTCCACTAAATATTCAGGGCCAGTGAGATGGATCACCAGGTAAAGATGCTTGTCATCAATCCTGATGTCCTAGGTTTGATCTCCAGAACGTACATTCACACAATAGCAAAATACTAATAAGAATTAAACTGTTGTCTGACATATTAATAACAAGAAAGATAAGTAAATCTCCTTCCATGCACAATTCTTCTTCGGGAGAACGCTGACAAGTACAAGGACCGACTGTGAATGGTTAATTGGCTTGGAAAACTGAAATTGATAGAGGCTGTCTAGATATTCCTGGGATGCATTAGCTACGAAAAAAAAATTGTCTATATCTTGTTCATAGATGGGTATTGGAGGTGATGCAGAAACTGTGGGTAGAAATGGCAAACCATATTCTCACACCTTCCCCTGAGTCACATTGCACATGGAGGCAACAAGCAAAATATAAGCTCACATTGGCAGAATGAAGTTTCCTGATTACGTGTTTCCTCTTCCTCTCTCTACTTCTTTGCTTCTTAGTGGTGTTTGCGTGTGTGCCTCTGTGTGCCTGTGTATGTTTGTGTATGTCTGTGTGTGTCTGTGTATGTCTGTACATGTATGAAATAAAAACAGAGACAGAGACACAGAGAGAGACACAGAGAGAAGGTGCGTGTGTCGAATATATGTGAGTACAGGCAGAGCTATGTGTGCCACAGTACACATGTGGAAGTCAGAGGACTTCTTCATGTGTTGTTCCTCCACCTGTTGGAGACAGGGTTTCCTGGCCACTGTATATACAGGGTAGTGGTCTGTGATCAGCTGTGACTGTATTGTTTCCACCTGTCATTTTGCTGTAGGAATGCTGAGATCAGAGATGCGCAAACCAAAGATTCTGACATTTCATTGGTTTTGGGGACTTGCACGCAGGTCTACAAGCTTTCACAGAAGCAGAAAGCAAGTTGGTGATGGTATCTGCTATTGAAGTAGCCATCTTATAAACTTTGAAGAAAGAGCCAAAATTATGAGCTGCAAATTAGGGATATCAGGTGGTTTTTTTTTTTTAGAATTTTGTTATGAAGAAAAACAATTCCTCCACACCCCATTCATTTCAACCAATAAAGTCAGATATCTGGTATTCACATCCCAATACTCTTACTGGTGAAATCCTGCAGACACTGGAGCCATCTTTAGCCATAGATCAAGTCTCAAAGGCAGTAGAACCTGTTTCATGGAGTCCCGGATCAGCAGTTGTGTAGTCTCCATCCATTCTGCTACCTGAAGATGAAGACTGCATTATTCTGCTGCCCCCAGGAGCCTCACAATTAGAGACTAAAATTTAGGTCATGGTTGAACACATATGTGTTTTCATGTTTGATTCCCTAATGGTTTGATTTATCTGGATTACTTTTTATTTCATCCTCAGCTGACCTCAGGAATGGCTGGTGCCATTTTTTTTTCCTTTTCTTGGGAGATAAGTTCATTAAGTGTATCTTCATTCATGTTGTTTGTTTTAGCATAGTCATCCTGGCCCATTGAAATCTATTCCTTTTCATGACAGTTCTGATTTCATAAACCTCCAATTTCTACCAGTGAATTTATCAAATGAAAAGTAGGGGTAGTTCTTAAACCATGTATGGTCACAAAGGACACCTCTCAGGTAGCTAGAAAAGAAAACTGAGATAACTGTGACCTAAACTGAAACTCTCCTGCTCAAGGCAGAGCTACAAGCACATAGCAGAGCCCCTAGTCTCCCCAGGTATATATTGTTGCTGCCAAAGTGAAGGCCTGGGACACACATTGCAGGAGAGAATTGGCGATTTTTTATTCTGTGAACTCCATACATGTGAAATTAAAATTCTAAAAAAGAAGAAAGAAATTTTAAGTGTTTTCTGGGCAGAAAGGTTTGGGTCAGTCTCCCAGTGCAGTTGATGTGAACAACATGCCAACTTAATTGGCCCTCTCTCCCTGTGACTGGTGTCCTGTGGATGCTTCCTTCTTAAGTAGGAAGCTGGCCTGCACCCACATCTGATAACTGCCCTTCTTTTCCTGTCCATTGCTTTGCCTTAACTCTCAATGTCTCTGGTTCTAAAGAAATTAATTTCATCTTCAGCCTGCATGGTCATATGACTCAAGCCTGGCCATTCAGAGCATCACATTACCTAGGATACAGTGATTGGCTCAACAGTAGCCACGTGACTAATATGGACAATTGGAGCTGAAGATACTCAGTGATAGGACTTATTGTAAGGTTGACTGGGACTAATATCCTCTTCTCATATGTGGCCTTCTCAATGTGGCCTGAGAGGACACATTGGGCTGATATTGTCTGGGCTCTTACTGAACCAGGACATGTCTGAGATGGTGAGCTCCTGAGAGCCTCCTGTGAACAGAGGCCACAAAAGAAAATACAGAGGAAGGGGAAAAGAAGGAGGGAGAAAATTTGAAGGAAAATTGAGCCACGATCAACTCTCTGAAGGAAAATTGAGCCACGATCAACCTGTGTTGATGGTGACCCTGCAGCGACACCTCTTGTGGGAGGGAGCAAGAAGGCCTGGGGTCAGGTGCATAGACTCTGGACATCAGGTGACTACCAAAGGCCAACTCCTTAACTAAGGGTATGGCCAGGGCTCTCATATCTTATCCCAGGGTTCCATTGGCTCAGGTGGCCAACTCTGCTATGTTGTCCTTCATTCATTGGCATCTCTGGTCAGGTTTCTCTCTGTCAGCATTCTCTGGGGATCGCAGCAGCCGTTAGTTTGGCTCAGGGAGGAAGTTCCTGCCATGCATGCTCATGTTGGCTCGTTTTGGCAGGGTAACTGAGGCTTGGGGAGGCTGACCAAAGTTTCTCTTGCAGATATGAACAAGGAGCTTCTCTCTTTTTGAGCTATTCATTAAATTTGTCTATGTAAGGCTTTCAAAGTTACAAATGGGTGTCTAATATTCAAATGAAACATTATCAACAGAGGGGGGAATTATATATGCTCTACTTTCTCTATTTACATTGAACTCACTTGAGTATTTCTAAGGTATACTAATGAAATGGGTTCTTAGAAATAAATAAAAATTAAACTCCATATCTGCACACTTTGTTCCCACTCCTTGAGATCCAAGGACGTGGAACTCCTTTCCAATGCTCAGAAGGAATGTCCGCATTCTTCATGGGGACGTGTGGCACAGGGAGTGCTGTTCTTAGTGTCTCAGACATTGTTCTTTTGCAGACAAAACTAAAGGGATGCACTTCCCCACACAATGTGAGTAGGTTCTTATCAGGTCCAGAGTGAACACAGAGTGGGCCCCTGGAATTCTTTTCTATGGGGAGACTTCTATGACTAAGAAAGCTGAGTCCTATACAGAAGGTGTCCTTGCCACACTAGAACAGAACAATGTTAAATGCAGTCAGATGAAATTTGTGAATCCTTTTGTGACCTGGGCAAAATAATCCAAGGAGGTTGGATTGAAATTGCCGGAAACACTGACGCCATGGATGAATTAAGAGCATGCTTGCAGTTCTGTCCAGACAGTCTCAAATTAAGTTGGAGAGGATGGAGTGACCGAGATGATGAGACATGAGTTATGCATTCAAGTCATTGCAGGTTGTCAAGGAATGTGTTTTAGGCACTGTAGGTACTGGTCCTAACAGGACAACCAAAGATGGGGAGCTAGAGGCTCAGTGGACAGATGTGCCTTCTGTACAACTCTGGATCTGGCAAGCAGTGCTGGGGCAGCAGTAAGCGAAAGGAGAAATGGACTGGCAGCTCAGAACCTGGAGCTGGAGTATGGACGCAGGGGCCTGTTGCACTGGATAGCAGGGCCACACAAATCTGAGCATCTGTCCTGGCTCCCTCGTGCAGCAGGCACTCCTTCTCAGGGCTGGAATTCTCATAGGCCACTTCTGTTTTCCCACGTGGGGTGGGCAGGCAGCAGCAGCCCAGTGCTCTGAGTGCACAGGAAATTCACTTCTTCATCAGCTTCCAGCCCCATGTGGCCTGGTTCCAGAGGCTGTGGGTACAACCTGGGGCTGCTCCTTGGGCATGTCTTAATCTGTGGATTGTTCCTCTTCAGTGAAGGCCAAGTTCACAAACTCTATGCATTTCCCATTTAGAGGTGGCTCAGGGGTGGAGAAATTATCAGAGAGGCTATCCACTGAATTCACGTTGAATGCATTGTACCCTGTAGCATGGTTGATGGTGTTGGAGGCTAATGAATCTTCTGAAACTTTTTTATCAGAGAGGCTATCCAGTGAATTCATGTTGAATGTGTTGTCCCCTGTAGTAGGCTTGATGCTGTTGGTGATCAATGAATCTTCCTCTGGGACTTTGTTTCCAGACAGGCTATCCACTGAATTCACTTAGAATGCATTGTCCCCTGGAGCACAGTTGATGGTGTTGACAGAAAATGACTCTTTTTCTGGAACCCTGTTACCTGAGTAGTGCATCACCTCTGGGCAGCTGTATGTGTGGTGTGTAGCCTTGCAGTGCTTCTGCATCTGATCAGGAGAGCCAATACGCTATGTCTCTTCTTCATGGTGGCAGGGAGGCTACAGCATCTCCAGGGATGATATTTTGCAGACTGCTATCCCCAGAGCTCAGTTTGAACTTTATGATGTTTATGGTTGGTGTTAAGTTTTGACTGCTGATGTTTTAGGGATGCTACAACCTGTTTGCAGGTGTAGCCAATGTTACACATCACCTTCACAACCTTGGTGAGGATTTCCTTTTCAGGTGTTATGTGTTCCTCAATATGGCCCAGCCATGGTCATTCGACAAGCCTTGATGATGGAAGCCTGAACCAGATATAAACCATGAGCAATCTTGCCAAGATGAAATAACAAGGTTTAGTAAGATGATTTGGAATGGGGCACACGGTGGTGGTGATGAGGCAGAACATAATTTCAGTGGTAGGATTTTTCATAGGGGAAGTGTCCGGTCACCATGGCATAGAGAACAACGCCCAAGCTCCACATGTCATCTGCCAGACCATTGTATGGTTTCCTTGCTAGGATCTCTGGGGCACAATATGGCAAGGAGCCCCAGAGATCCTGCAGCATCTGGCCCTCCAAAAGCTGAGTGTCAAACCCAAAATCGTAAAGCTTGACTTGGCCAAGTTCACCCAGCAGGATTTCTCTAACTTGATGTCACAGTATGTGATCCTTCTTTGGTTCAGGAAGTGCACAGCAGATGAGAAATGACTGAATATCAGCCTAGCCTTCTCCTCCTTTAAACAGCCTCCTCCCTGATGAACTTCTCCAGGTCTTTTCCTTCAAGGTATTCCAAAACCACATACGTGCTATTCAGTGTGTTAATGGCATGGAAGAACTGAATGATGTTAGTGTTGAAAAGATTTATGGATGGTTACTTCAGATCTGATGTCTGCCACAGTATGATGTGCTTTCTGAAATGCCTTGACAGCCATCTGTGTATATGTGGGAAGGTGTTTGGCAAGCATCACCTCCCAAAATGAACCACAACCTACAGATGTTAGGATTTTAAAATCCTTCTCGAGGATGTCCTCTTCCCAGTGACTGGCCATGATGTTCACCTTACATTCTCTGTATTTCCTTGGAAATTTAGAGACACACGAAGCTAGGGCGAAAAAAAACGATATAGTTTTAGGATGGAAATTTTTAGGTATGAATTGTCTGTCTCAATTTCTGAGATATCCCAAACAACCTAAGGATGCCTTTAAAGGCCAAGAAATACATGAATCACTCAGAAGATAATTTACATAAAGACACTGAACAAGAGTGTAAAAGCATCTCTTGAAATTCACAGGAGGAGCCCATACTCAGACACAATGGCCACTAAACTGTTCTGCTCTGTGGAAGTAGCTGCAAATAGAGAAACTCTCATCTAAGAGAAACAAATTCTACAAAAGAAATATGATCTTTTCTTCTGCTGAAGATTTGAGGAAGAAGAGGGCTGAGCCTTTAACAAAGGAAGAGCATTAGTCACAGAGATGGAGTGGAGCAAGTGATGAAGTAGGAGAGTTTGACCAAAATGCTGGCTAAGCATGGATAGAATGTTATAATGAAGTTGCTATGGGTAGTATACAGCAACACATGTTCTACCTGAAAAAAATTGAAACCATAGTAGATGAATGAAGGCTAAATGAATTTTTCAAATAGGAAGTTAGGTAATATTGAAGAAATAGATAAGCCATTCACAAATCAAACCTAGGATGTAAACTAATAGCATAAATATAAACATGAAAGACAAAACTGAACCCTTGAACTAAAGCCAATGAACTGGAAAGGAACTCACTGTAACAGAGTCCAGTAGATCAGAGATTCACAGTCTGTCACAGCCAATATTGATTACACTGTTCTGTAGACTACTGACAGCCACTCTGAGATACAAGGACAGGAGCCTAATGCAGGCAGTACCTGAAACAGAGTAGTTGTTAGCACACTTCATAATGCCTTCTTGTGATGTCACCCCAAGGACTCGCCCAATCATGGCTTATCATTACGGACAGTGGTTAGACCAGGTTCTGTACCACAACCAGTGCCCTGAGTATTTTTCTAATGCCTGGCCCCAAATCAACTCCAGATAGGAAGGGTTTGCGTGTGTGTGTGTGTGTGTGTGTGTGTGTGTGTGTGTGTGTGTGTGTGCCTGTGTTTGTGCTTTCAAGATACGCTGAACGATGGTTGGGGAGCATCTTTTTTCCAATAGAGCTGGTACTAGGTGGCTGCTGACACTCAATAGAAGATGTCTATACCAAAGTCCACAGTTCCTCCAGCTCCAGACATCTATGTGTTCCACAGATTCCCAAACTAGAACCCAAGTTCTCAGCACGTCTAACATACATTTTACAATCTCACTGTGGTCATTTGAATTAGAAATGTCTCATACAAATGCAGCAGTTGAACACATGGACACACAACTCAGTTGATGGTCCAGTTTGGAACTTTTATATGCTGGATCCTTAGTGACAAAACTCCATAGTGGGACTATCCTTTGATGACTCAGGACAGACTTTATGTCCTCTCCTGCTTCTTGCTTGAGTTTCAGTTGGTCATATCTCAATCTCCTGCATTTGCTTTCAGGAATCCAGCTAGATTCCATGACTCTGACCTACGCCAAAAGGCTCTTATCCCTCCAAAACTAAGGGAGACAAATGTGCTCACTCTTTCTTGTTAATACAAACACAGGTCACATGGCATGGGCAGGGAGGTGACTCATGGCTGGAGAATCTTATAGCACAGTTCAGTAAATTCCTCACTGTGTGCCTACAAACAGGCACAGATTTCTTTTTTTAAAAAACAGAAAAAAAAACAGAGCACATCTTAGAATGACAAATAATATTGGATAAAAAAAAGGAAAATCTCAGTCATTGAAAGAATAGAAATAATAGCCACATTTTAAAACAAAATAGAATTTTATCAAACAGAATTAATAAATAAGTGTCAAACATTGAAAGGCAAACAGAGAACAAGGGAAACTCCCTTGTTCAGGATCCACCCACTTTGGAATGTCCAAGTCTATGAGAAATAACTGAGTCCAAACCTTCATCCAGCAACCAGCTCCTCCTCTGAGTTACAAGGACAAAACCCAGCGCCATGTAGTGCCTTACATGACTGGTCTCTAACTGACCTCACAATGACTCCCTGTGATGTCACTTTCCCTGGGCCAATCACGGCTGGACAAAACCACGGTGTTTTGTGGTTGTGTTCTCTCTCAATTTCATTTAAATACAATTTTTTATGTCAAAAGGTTTTTCCATTTTACATAACAACCACAGTTCCTCCTGCCCCCCCGCCACCATTTCTTCATTCAGCCCCCCATCCACTCCTCAAAATGGTCAGGCCTGCCATGGGGAGTGAACAAAGCCTGGCATATCAAGTTGGGGCAGGACAAAGCCTCCCCTGTATTGAGACTGGGAAAGGTTTCCTCTATAAGAAATGGGCTCTAAAAAGCAAGTTCATGCAATGGGGATAAATCCTGGTCCCACTGTGCTCAAGTCACAGAACTGTCACCCATTTTCAGAGGGCCTAGTGTGGTCCTATGCAGTTTTCCCATCTGTCAGTCCAGTATCAAAGAGTTCCCACTAGCTCAGGTCAGCTGTCTCTGTGGGTTTCCCCATAGTGATCTTGACGATTTTGCTCATGTAATCAGTCTTCCCCATATTAATCTGGATTCCAGGAGCCAGACCCAGTGTTTAGCCCAGCAGCTTCAATTACCTCACCCATTTATGGACCAATGCATTTAGTGTTTGCTTCTGTTCACTTTGCGGATTCTCTTTCATACCTGTAGTGTCTTTCTCTTTTGCTTCCTCTCCCTCTCTAACTTCTCCTCTCCCTCCACTTTCTTTAAATTCTTCTCCTCCCCTCTTGTCCTTGACAGAGTCTTACTCTGTAGTTCAGTTACCCTCAAGTTCACTGTGTAGCCCTCAGGGTTGCAGCAATCCTCCACAGCCCCAATGGACAAGGATCACAGGCATGACCTGTAGACCTGGCTCTACATGTCCTCTGCTTGAGACCCATGAGAGTTAGTTCTCGCTGTGTTGCCTGAGTTAGAATTACCTAGATTCTAGTCTTCATGTCTTCTCCTCCTTCCTGCTTGAGTTTGAGTTTGTGACATCTCAATCTTTTGCATTTGCCTTCAGAATTCTAGCTAGCTTCCTTACCCCTGACCCAACCCCATGGAGGATAATCCCTCCAAACTAAAACAGACGGATATGCCCACTCTTTCTTAAGATGTCATGTTTATATCACAACAGAATGGTAGTCAATAAACATAACCTTAGCAGAGCTGGTTGCTCCCCATCCTCTCCATGCCCATGTTGGCCAAAGCCAATGCAGACTCACTGCTGTCACAGTCTATTCCATCGTGTTTCAACAAATAAAGAATGACCCCCTCAAGTAGCCTGAAATCCAGGTTTTGCCCTCTAAGTTGTAGCACAGGTATCATACTAAATAAAACTGCCTCCTGTTGGTATAGGACCTCTCTTTCCCTCAGAAACCAGGAATTCCATGGAGACATGCTTTGTCTGAGAAGAATGAAATTGCGCCCACTGCTTGACCATCATTGCTAGAGTCCTTGTCCCTAGATGATCTCTCCTAGCATCACGGTCCCTCTTTAGCTCCGAACTAGTTTTCAACATTACTTTGAAGAAAGCATGCTAGCAGGGAGCCTCTCTGAGAGGTCAATGGTTTCAACTTTTAGGTGTTTCTGTAGAACAAAGTGCTACAGCATGCAGTGTGTGTATGTATGTGTGTGTGTGTGTGTGTGTGTCTGATTAGTAGAGGTGTGCAAGCAAGCAAGAAGTTCTATTTCAACAATCCACCTCTCTCTCTCTCTCTTAACTGAAAATAGATTCTTCTCTCATACAATCCATCCCACCCACAGTTTTCCCTCCCTCCACTCCTCCTTGCTCCCCCACAGATCCCCCCTTCTCACCCAGGTCCACTCTCCCTCTGCTTCTTCAGAAAAGAGCAGGCCTCTAAGAGATGACAGCCAAACAGGACAAAATTAGAAACAATAACCAAGGCAAAAGCCCCCATATCAAGAGTGGACAAGGGAACCCAATAGGAGGAATAGAGTCCCAAAAGCCTTATAAAAATTTAGAGATACTGTCTCTGTGTGTGGAGCACAAGAATGGGGACCGCTGTGGGATGTGAGAGCAGGGCAAAGTAGAGAATTCACCCAGCACACCGATACTAGTCTCCTGTCCCTGTAGCTAGATCTACAGCACAGAGAATACACACCGCAGTGACTGGAGGGGGCAACACCTTCAGGTGAGCACCCAGAACAAGCTCTAGGGGGAGCAGAACAGAGGCCTGTGTGGTATGGAGGGATGCCACAGCAACCCCAGGAGAGAGTGTGTGACACGTTCCTCAGACTGAGCCTTTAGACTCCAAAGGAGCAGGTCTCCTGGAATTTGTTGTGGAACCCTCTAGCTGGAGAAAAATATTGAGCCGTAGTTTTCATGGCATTTGTCTGCTTTATCTTCTATTCCTTTTCTATATTTATGAGATGTTCCTGATAGCCTGGGTCAAGATTTTAAGTGGAAAAATTGGATAAGAAGAAACCCTTTGAAAAGGGGTCACTGGCCATGACCTCTTCTCTGAGAGATTCAATGCTTTGCTTCATAATCATTTACATCATTACAAAATAATACTTTGGTAGAATATCCTCCAATAATATATGAATTTGTATGGCTGTGTAGATGAGTTTGGCCCTGATATTGTGGTATAGAAAGAATTGTTTAAGTATAGTTTTAAATTGAACATTGAGGATTTTTATAAGACAGAAGCTAGATGTTAGATAAGGAGTACTCATGAAAATTTATTAACTTGATCAGGACCTAGGGGTTATAATCAAGTGCCCTTAAAGACTTTTTAAACTCACTTCTAAAAGTTTTCCATTAACTACAAGTGATTTTTTGTATTTTGTTTTGTTTAGTGATTATGATGTTATCTGTTCCATTCATAATTGATTTTTTAACTCACAGTTATGAAATGTAATGCCTGATTGATTTTGTGTTTTCTTGTGCTAGATGATTATGATGATTATTCTTTGTGACTACTTTCTGGACACATCTTTTAGAATTGTAATACATGTTTTTCTTGTATAAAAGCCCTGCTTGTGAGCTGCAAAATACACTCAGATTCAAACTGCCTCTGTGTTTGTTGCTGTTTGTCACCACCGAATACTTGCCCACCTGGTCTTCCAGGAACCACGTCCCATACCCTACTGGGGTGATCAGTGGCAGAGAGACAGCTCTAAGATCCTTGGGAACACTGTGGGAGGGGAACCAGAGGCTCCTCCATGAGTGAGAGAATGGCCACCCTACAGGGGAAAACAAAACCCAGACACCCAGTTCTCCACTGCTGTTCTGCAACCTCATTCCCAAAATGAGCTTCCCTAGCTTCCTTCAAACCCTGCAGACTACAACACTGTGTCCTTCCTGGTGCATTGGGTCCTCTGCTACCAGAAAGGAATGGCAAAGGCAACTCCAGTGCTACTGGACATTGTGGTTGTTACCAGAACTGTGAGACAGTGTTGTGGGAATTTGGTTCCATAGCCAATTATATTGTGGCAGCTTGGTCCAATGGGCATGGTCGTCTCTAAGAACTGGAAGCAAGGGGTCAGGCTTTCTTGGAAGGTGGTTGAGCTGGCAGCTACCCATGGCTTGGAGCTTAGCCATCACCTTTTGGAAACGAGATTGCAGAGCAGCTGGTGACATGGCCCAGAATTTTCATTTTATCTTGTAATCATTATGCATGAATTTTGATATTAATAAAAGGTAACACAATCCCCAGACTTCCCTTTAACACAGCGCTGAGTGGTATATTATTTGTATTTTGATAAATAAATCTTTCCTGAAGACCAGAGGCAAAGTTAAAGCCACTAGAGGTCAGGTAAGATGACACACCTTTGATCCCAAAATTTGGGAGACAGAGGCAGATGGATCTCTGTAAATTCAAGGCTACTCTGGAGTACACAAGATCAATGTGGAAACAAACCAGGTGGTGGTGACCTACACCTTTAATCCCAGGACTAGGGAGCCATATCTCTAATCCCAGCACTAGAGGGATTAGAAAATGGGAAGAGAGAGAGGTTTAGAGTCTGCTTAGTCTGCCCAGCCTTGGTAGAAGACTTCTATATTGACTTGGCAGAGACCCATTAGTCCTCCCCAGCCTGAGGCCAGGAGAACCCTGTCTGCTTGATTCCCCTGCTGGGAGCTTGAGCTGGAGACAGAAGCCTGTGAAGGTAGGTGGGGATTGGTTTAAGGCTCTGAGCATTTCTGCACTCAGCCCAAAAAGTCTATCCATCTGGGGCTGTTCTGGGGTCAGGAGCAACACATCTGCTCTGGACGCCCAATGCAGGAGGAAGGACAGGCTCTCCCTCTGCTCCTCAGCTCCCTTGGCAGTGACTCTGGCAGGCTTTGGTGGTGATCAGACCTGGTAGTTCTCTGCCCGGAGAGTCAGATCACCATCAACATGGAGGGCGCCATCCTGACACCAAAAGTGAAGACTAGAGGGAGGTAAAGCTTTCATGACTGTTTCTGTCACCAGGTTATCAGCGTCCCCTCCCCAGACCACAGCCTGGGAAGGTGCAGTGTCCCCCTATCCCCCAGGCTGGAGAGTTAATCAGCGTCCCCCATCCTCTGTGCTGGGGAATATCATTGTGCCTCCATTCCCTGGGCTGGGGAGTATCCACTGTTTCCAGATCATGCCGGTTGTAAATTGAATATGCTTCTCTCAGAATCTCCAGAAACACAACACAGAGAATGAGCAAATTATGATTTTAAAACCCACTATACTATGCACCCTGATGAGCTTGGCTCTGGAGCTGGACTGTGTGGGTTCGAATCCCAGCCTTCCCCCTTGCAGGCCGTCTCTCCACTCGGGTTCTGAGTCTGCAGTGTAGCTGATGGACATGAGGATCTAAAGGCATCGTGAGGATCACAGGTGTAGGATGACCAAGAGCTCAGACAGGGGCCTGGCTTATAGGGAGGGCGCAGAATCACCAGTTAGTGTCTTATCCGTGGTTAGTGATTTCTCTGTTCCCAGTGAGAACGGGAGAGCTTCCATTGCTCCAAATAGTGACAGTGACATAAGACTCCTGTCATCCCAGTGTTCTTGGGTCCTGGGAAGCATTCAGGTGAACATTCTGTCTTCACTGGTACACCCATCACTCACTCACTCCCTCACTCCCTCACTCACTCACTCACTCACTCACTCAGAAGACATTAGCAAAGCCCTGCAAGGATGCAAAGTCCCCTCCACCTGGTCACGGCTCATGACCTCGGGTCTGGCGTCCCTTTTCCTTACATCTTCACTCTCCTTGACTTCGAAGGTGACAGGAGACTCTCTCATGCCATCTGCCTGATCTGTACCTAGCGCTGAGTCTGGGACATGTGGAGGTCACCACATAAGGTATAGAGCAGATGCCTCTAGTTGATGGAGGTTCAGACCCTCACAGTTAATCCATGAGGTTTTGGAGTGCCATTTGGCACATGCAGAGAATGGTGCTTTTGTCAGACTCTCCTGTTCTCAGCATTAGATGCCACTGGCTGCCAGGTACTAGAGAGGAAAGCTGGAATCAAAAGTGAGGATTCAACGACCCACCTCGTAAACGCCTTCTATGAGGACCTGTCAATAGGCGTGGCACGAAGAGTCGCTTGTGGGTGGTCACAGCTGCTCTGGTGAACATGGTAGTGACTTCAGAAGGTGATATTCTACAACAAATGTGTGAGTGGGAGCTATCCAAGTGACATCGGGATTAGTTGGTGAAGTTTGGAGAGAAAGATTCCACACACTGGAAACAGAATTGGGAGAAGTAAGGCAGTGTGGAAAGAATACAAAATACTAAAGGAATTGAAGAAAAAATCACTGTGATTCCAGGACACCTTATATGTTCAGATTGGGATAGTGAGACACAGCACAAGAATGCAGCTTGCTGTGCTAACTTTAGCCTTTTGAAGAGAAAGAACCATGTATTTTATCCTCTTATGAATTAGTTGACCAGCTCAGGGCTGAACCTAAACACTTAAAGTTTAATGTTCGAATGTGCAATAAGGATAAAAAATGGCAGGCATCCATAAAAGTTCCTACAAATTATCAAACCTTTTAATATTAAGCTAGAGCGTAGCAAATCGCAATTTCTTTTGGTATGTTCATATGTGTTATGCATATGTGTGTGCACACGTCTGGGAGTGCATGTACATGTGTGTGCATTTGGAGGCCAGAGCTTGATGCTGAATGTCTTCCACAATTGCTTTCCACCTTCCATACTGAGGCAAGGTCAGTCACTAGAACCCAGAGCTCAAGGATTTGGCTAGTCTAGCAGCCAACCTGCTCCAGGGATCCTCTGTCTTGGTATCTGACAGAGAGATTGGAAGTGGGGTAGTACAGCT
The DNA here is from genome assembly GCF_982192425.1 of Myodes glareolus. Taxonomy (NCBI): domain Eukaryota; kingdom Metazoa; phylum Chordata; class Mammalia; order Rodentia; family Cricetidae; genus Myodes; species Myodes glareolus. The sequence goes on along the minus strand of NC_142043.1, from coordinate 20,061,544 downwards.
ACCGGGAATTTACATCGATACTGGAATTTGAACTCTGGGCCTCATATTCCCACAGCACATGTTACTTCCTAAGCCATCACCCCAGCCCAAAGGCACATTCAAAAATCAAATGGCATTGGGGTGGAAGTGTTTGCTAATGCTGACTCTTGTTGTTGGGGGAAGGATTTTTCTGTCTCTCTATTAATCTTACCCTTTCCAGCTGTCCCCTAGTTACTCCTGTGAGCAGTCACCCCAGGGGGACTGAAGAGTCTCATGAGCACTGTGTGAAGATTTGGAAGTTTGACTTGAAGAACCAATCATGCCAATGGTGTCAGAAAATGGGTCAGCACCAGGGCTGAAATTCACATTCCCCTGCCTCAGTCTTGTTTCCTGTCTCAGGAATAAAATGTGGTAAATACAACTGTGGGGAGGGTCACAGGCCACAAAGCTACAGGCGCAGAAACTTCTAAGCCATCTGAGCAGACACAGAGCTAGCTGCAGGATCTGGGCTTTGTCCTGCTGAGCTTCAGTCTTGCTTTGGTCCATTATTTCCTCATTATGTCCCCAGGTAGAAAGTATAGGCAGGTCAACAAGGCAGGAAGTATAGGCGGGGCAGGGAGAACAAGAGAATGCTGGGAAAAGGAAAGGTCAGTCTGTAGTCATCACCCAGACACAGAGCAAACAAGATGTGACTGCCTCACTGAAAAAGGTACCAAATCACGTGGCTAACAAAGACACGTATGTGGGTTAATATAAGCTATAAGAGTTAATAAGAAGCCTGAGCTAATAGGCCAATCAGATTATAATTAATGTAGGCCTCTGTGTGTTTATTTGGGACTAAATGGATGCGGGACAGAAACCTCTGTCAACACCGTAAGATTTAATTGAGAATTGTCATATTTGGTTCCCAGTTGGTGGCACTGTTTGGGGAGGTTATGGAACCTTCAGAAGTGTGTTACTGGGGATGGCACTACATTTTCCAGTCTTGCCCCTCTTCAGTGTGCTATCTCTGGTTCATGGTCGCATCTGAGGATATGAGCTCTCAGCTTCTGGCTTCTGTTGCTTGCTCCTGTTTCCCCCTAGCATGATGAACTCATTCCTCTGGAACAATAAGTGCATATAAGCCTTCTTTTGTAAGTTGCTTTTGATCATGCTATTCTATCAAAGCGACAGAAAAAAATAACTAATACAGAGAAGAAGAATTTGTTTTCTAGCAGGATTCAAGTTCAAGTTTAACCCAGCAAGGCGGGCATAGCAGCAGGAGCTAGGAGGAATTAGTTATATCACATCTATCATCAGGACAGAAAGCAATGGATGCTTGTGTGCTGTGGCCAGCTTACTTCTTCACACATGCAGTTCAGAAATCCCTTGCCTAGGGAATGTTGCCACCCACAGACGGTGGGTCTTCCCACATTAACACAAGTAAGATACCCCACCCCTACCCCAAGACTTGCCCACGGGGTAACCTAATCCAGACAATCTCTCACTGAGAGTCCTTTCCAGGTGATTCTAGACCCTGTCAAGTTGACAAATAAAACTGTAGTATCACCACTGATCTTTATGGTCAGGGACCCTTCCATTGCCCGCATGCCCAAATGCACACACTCCTGCTTTGAGGACAGTGTGGTCTTGCTCCTCAATAGTCTTTTTCAGTGATGCTCTCTACTTTCCTCTTGTTTCTTTTTTCTACGTTTTCAGTCGTTTTCCCTAATGAAACTATCAGGCAGAACTAATCCAACATCAACTTAATTAATCAACGTTTGGTAGTCTATAACTACATTCTCTGGTCCAAATGATATGTGACACCTTTCTTAATACAAAACCAAAACATCCACAGGGAAAGTAGTGGCTCCTCCATTTGTCAGAAGACACCAGCTCTTTAATTTATCTCATATAGTTTAATAAAGTTCCAATAAACCTTTCACCCTCAGGTATGAAAGAAAGCATATCGCTACCAGAAAACGCTGTTGTGTTATTTTTAGCACAATTAGGGGCGATGTCTTTGTGGTCTGGGTGTGCTCTAGGCAGGAGTTTTTCCTGTTTGGAGATCATTTAATCCTTCTAGGAAGCCAGGCAGTCTGGTTCTCGGATCATCTGGGCTCAGGAGACTGGTCCTCAGCCATGGAGTTCCAGGCAGCCACTGTGTCTCCAGTCTTCATTCAGGGCTAAGATTCCCTCCAGGAAGATTTAGGACAAGAACTTCTCACTTCCTTCCTATGCATCGCTTTCTCATCACAGAGTTCTTCCATGTACTCCATGCCCTCCTCTCACACAACATCCTTGGCATGCGGGGACCAGCTGAGTCTGTGCCCTGCTGGGTAACAGAATAGCACAGACCGGGTAAAGTAGAAGTAATGGAAGTTTATTTCACTTGTGTTTGTTTGAGGGTCCAAGTCTGAGGGTCTACATCTGGTGAGGGTTCTCTACTCTATCAGAGTTATATAGGGTTATTGAAATGCAAATATATAGCTTGCTGAGACAAGGTCTTTTTATGTAGTTCTGGCTGCCTGGAACTTTCTGTGTAGACCAGGTTAGCCTCAAACAGACATCTGCCTGCCTCTATGTACAAAGTGTTGAGAAAAGAGGTCCGTAACATCATGCGTGGCCATGAATGCATATAATGTATGGTGATCATATTTTGCCCTTACCCAACCCCCTTCCTCTTACCCAGCCCCCCTTCCTCCCACTGGTCCGCTGTCGCCCCAGACATTCATGTCATTAGTACCACATTGTGTCTTATGATCGTATGTATCAATAAGGTCCAGGAGCCACAAATAAGAAAAAACATGTGAGGTTTGTCTTTCTGAGACCAAAGTCATTGGCAAGGGCATTGTTAAATTTTATATGACAGAGAACAGACAGCACAGAACAGGACAAGAAGGAGACCCACCAGGAAGGACTTCTCTGAACGGTCCTGTGTAAGCTGGGCCACCAGGGCCATCACAGGGCTATAAGTTGAATGAAGATGCAGTCTTGTTCTGAGCAGGGGAATATCATGTGGAGGCCTGAAGGGCAGAGAAGTTACTCATTGCAGGAAGCCTTGGAGGACACTCATGTGGATGGAGTCTGTTTGAGAAGACAAATGTGACTGTAGTGGAAGGCCTAGGGGTCACCAGGGACAGGAGGGAGGGGCAGGGAGCCTGACCTGGCTGGGGATGGAGGCTGGACCAGGTTGAAGCAACTCGAACTTGAGGACACAGAAGATAAATGCTGCTGTTGAGATAGTGAAAGTACAGAATTTTTTCTGAAAGTGGGTACCCCTTAAGTCTTACACCGTGCACAACTCAGGTGCCTCACCCTAGGAGTGGTCTGGGTTGAGCATTCTGCACCCATGACTTGGGTAAGTCTTTTCCTTCTATCTTCCTATCCTTTCCCTTTGCCTGAGTTTTAATTTGTGTTAAAACTTTCTTTGTATACACATCTGTGTGTTGGGGGAAGGTTTGCACACACACACTTGTTAAGGTCAGAGTTTAATTTCAAATACTGTTTTTCAGGAAATATCCATCTCAATTTCTTTCTTTCTTTCTTTCCTTCTTTCTTTCTTTCTTTCTTTCTTTCTTTCTTTCTTTCTTTTTGAGACAGGGTTTCTCTGTGTAGCTTTGGAGCCTATCCTGGAACTCACTCTGTAGACCAGGCTGGCCTGGAACTCAGAGATCTGCCTTCCTCTGCCTTCCTAGTGCTGGGATTAAAGGCACACACCACCACCCACGATGGGCTTCACCACCCACCTAGGTTTCTGAGGCAGCATCTTCTACTGGGCTGCAGCTCAGAAAGCAGGTCAGCAAGTTCCTGGGATCCAACAACCTGTCTCTACCCTCTAACTCCGCCCCTCACTGGAATTACAAGCACATCTTTCTAATGCAAGTTTTGGATATTGAACCCAGCCTCAGGCTTGTGCAGCAAGCACATTACCAAACAAGCTCTGCCCATCCAGACACTGCTTCTTAATGAACTCCAAGTTTGCTTCAAAAACGAAAGGAAAAAAAATGGAAGAAACAATGTCTGTGGCAAGGATGGGAGCAGATATTCGGGACAGAGGTACAAACTGGAATAGAGAAAAACCCCCGTGGTCAGGACAGTGCCACTCTTGTCCCATGAGTACTCCACAGCACAACGGGAGCATTTCAATGGGGAAACTCCTCTGAGCCTTTGGAATCCAGAGTTTCCACTGGGGCTTCACCACACCTGCCCTGGTGCATGTAGTCCCCTGCCCCTCTGCTGGTGGAACTGGTACCACATGGCTCACCTCCCACTTCATGAATCATACCACTGAACTGTTTGGTGATCACAGTAAGGGACAAATGAGGAGACTGCCACTAGACATCCATCCCAAGTGCCCAGAGATCACTCCAGAAGGGCAACCCTAGCTGAGTTCTGTGCAGCCTGTGGAGAACCCTGGGTTAGATGATTGCTACACTGTGTGTCAATGGGAAGCCTTGGACTGCACTCTCAGAGCTCGGAGGGCAGATGTTGTAATAAGAGTGGGAGGTCCTTTGTTTGTCCTGGCCACCCGGCTAGCTTACATCCAAAATAATCACACAAAAACTGATTAATTAAAGCATTGGTTGGCCATTAGCTCTAACTTATTATTGGCTAACTCTTACATATTAGTTTAACCCATCTTCATTAATCTGTGTATTACCACATGGCTGTGGCTTACCAGAGATTCTAACAGGTATCTATCTCAGAAGAAGATCCATGGCTTCTCTTACTCTGCCCTTCTTCCTCCCAGCATTCAGTTCTGTTTGCCTACCTAAGTTCCGCCCTATCAACTAGGCCAAGACAGTTTCTTTATTCATTAACCAATGAAAGCAACACACAAACAGAAGGAACTCCTATACCATTCCCCCTTTTCTGTTTAAACAAAAAGGAAGGCTTTAACTTTAACATAGTAAAATTACATATAACAAAACAGTTATCAAGCAAGAATTACAGGTACAATATTTATATCTACTTTATTTTATCATAACTAGAGAAAACTATAAGTATAAATTCTTCAATTCCATCAAAGACTTCAGAATGATATATTACCTATGTAAATTAGAAGTACATTATAAACAACTTTCAAAACTCTAGAATTGACAGAGACATCTTGCTGCCTGGACAGTCACTCAAAGTTCTTCTGTACCATTGGGACATCCATCTTCAGCCTACAGGCCCATAGTATCCAGCAGACTTTTTCACGAAGTAGGAGATTTCAAAGACAGTTCAGTCACTTTATTCTGTTTCCTGCAGAATGTCTCACAGACTCTTTCATGAAGCAGGAACCCCAAAAGATCATCTCACCTTTAGTCGAGTTCAGCAGTCATTTTTCTGTGGGTACTGCATGTCCAATTCAGCAATTCAGGCAAGAACAGTTTCTTGCCCAAATGGCTAAGGAGCCTCTTCGATGCCCATCTTCCTCTTGAAATAACTAGTGCTGCCAGGAACAGACATGCTTCACTGTCGTGAAAAGTCCTAAATTTTTAAAACATTTAAATGCCATATTCTGAAGGTCTCTGAAAGATTTGAAGAATCCCTATTCATCTGAAATACTTCTCTGTACATCTAGAAAATCTAACTAACATAACTACAAACTTGACTATTATAGGGGATTATCTATTAACCTATATTTCTTAATTATGCATTAATTTTTAATGAGCTACACAATCACAACACCTCAATTAAAAGCAGAAATATACATATAACAAGATTGACCTTCCTTAAATTTATATCAATAAATCAAGATACATACCAATGTAAAGTATTCATATCTTTATCATATCCTCCTTTAAATGTAGAAGAAGATTTATAAACAACATTTGGGAACATGGGCATAGTTTTTTCTCTCCAAACTGCTTCGTGCTATATGGGGGCACTATTAATCAGGTCTTTCATGATGTATCCTGTGTGCTAGGTTCATCTCAGTCAGCAGTTGAGTGAAGTAAGTTTTTGAGGGTGTTCATGGTAACATTTCAGGAGGTCTTGGTCCTTGAATCCATATTGGTGTAGAAGCAATCCACAGGTTCTCATCTTCTATGAAAACAAAAGAAGAACCTCTTTTCCAAAGCACCATATCCTTAGTCCCAAATTCTGAAGTTAAGATACTTTTATAATATACATGCTGGTTTAGCTTAGCAACCCATACAGTGAAATGTCTCTCTGTACTTAGTTCCTTCACAGTCAAAAATTCAAAGAAAACTCAGTAATACACATAATCCATACTCTGTGAATTTTCCGTTTTATGTGGCTTATTTTTCTTTACTTCTTTTCATCTAAGACTATCTGTACTCTGTCTCTTTAAAGACTTTAACCTTTCTTAAAAGCATTAACTTTATGACTCTCTATACTCTTTTTCTTCTCTCTCCCAAACCTATGTACATTTATCCAACACTGTGACCCAGGTTGGCCTCAAAGTCACGGTGATTCATTTGCCTCAGTCTCTTGAGAGCTGAGATTACAGGCAGGAGCCCCTGAAGGCTTTTGACCTTCAGATTGAGTTTTGTGCTATAAGATATTGGCAGGATGACTCCTACAGAATGGGTCTCAGGCTTGGCTGAAGTGATGAACATGACAGCACACTCTGGAATCTTCAACATCTGCTGTTCCCATGGAAAGCCAGCCATGACAAGTGCAGTGCTATGTGGTAGGTGTCAGCAGTGGAGCTCTGGGAATCCTGGAGGAAACAGACTGCACCATTGTGTTGTGTCTGCTTAGGTTACTTCCTGGCATCTCAGCCAAGTGGTCTGACCCAGCGGCACATGTAATCTCTACTCAGCATAGGTGCTAAACTCATCGCAGAGTCACTTGAATTGTCCTATAAACCAAATATGGTAGCTCACACCTGTAATCTCAGCATCTAGGAGGCTGAGGCAGGAGGATTTCCAGGAGTTGAAGACCAAACTCACTACACAGTGAGTTCCTGTCCAGTCAGGCTTCAGCATGAGAGTTTGCCTCAAAAACAAACACAGAGAGAGAGGGAGAGAGAGAGAGAGAGAGAGAGAGAGAGAGAGAGAGAGAGACAGAGAGAGAGAGAAACACAGAGAAAGAGAGCATGAGATAGAGAGAGAAAAAGAGGGAGACAACATTGAAAAAACTCTCACAGTGGCATGAAGAACTAATCCAGTAGCTGTTATCTGTGCCTAAGAAGAGGCACCAAGGTGCATAACATGTAGGAAGAATCTGAATTCAAAAACAGTTGATGCCTGAAAAAGAGATGAAGAAATAATAGCAGGGGCTGGAGACAGCTCAGTGATTAAGAGCACAGCCTACTCTTCCATAATGCTGGGGTTCAATTCCCAGCACCTACAGGACAGCTCATACCTATCTGTAACCCTAGTTACAGGGAACGCTCTTCTGGTCTCCATGGGCAAGGAAATCTCTTGGTGTTCAGACATGCATACAGGCAAAATACCCCAAAACATTAAAAAAAATAAACAAACAAAATGCACCAGAAAGCTAGAGAAGAGGGGGGGAACAAGAAATGTATAGGGGTGTAGTGGCATATGCCTTAAATCCCAGTCAGAAACTATGTGAGTCTGAAGCCAGCCTGAACTACACCATGAGTTCTAGGCCATCCAGTGCTGCATAAACTCTTATGTGTGGGCAAGGAGTACATAACTAATTAAAAATTTAAATATAAACAAATAGAAAACTTAAAAAGAAACAGTTAGAGGGGCGGTGGGAAATAAAATTCTGAGTGACTAGCATTTGATTCCACACCATCCCAATCAATCACTGTGCGGACTTGGGAGGGAAGTGTTACCATGTCTTTTCCAAGTGAGGAAACGGGCACAGAGAAGGCAAGCAAAGTCCAAACCACACAGAGCCAAGATTTCAGAACCAGGGACGTCTCGTTGTTGAATGAGAACAAGGTGAACAGGCAAAGGAAAGGATGCACTTCAGAGTTCTCCATCGTGGATTCTGATCCTGAATGGCCCCACACCTGTGAGCACAATGCATCATCCACCTGGTGACTCACACTCTTCTGCCCTGTGCACAGTGCACAGTGAGTCCTTCCTAGCACTATGTAGGGATAAGCCATGCTGGACCACATACCCAGTCATCAAGCTGATCCCGTGGCTTACACCCTGTGTAAAGTCAAGTGCATCTTCTATTGCTCTGTAATCCCCTTTCTCCATTTTCACAGGAGGAAACTAGAAACGTCTAGCTCCCATGGCTACTTCAAAAATGAATTAAAGTTGCAGAATAGTCTCTGACACACACTGAGCATCCAATACACATTAGCTGCTCTAAGCACAGAAAGACAAATCCGTGTGTTCTCACATACACATGGAAGCTAAGAAGTTACCAGAGCCTGGGAACGGTGTGGGGAGGGAGAGGTTGGCAGTACAGAGTATCTACACTGTCTGTGTAGATAGTACCGAAATGCACAGATAATGGACCAACTTTGTCTGTGTGTAGACAATCAAGTCAGGAAATTTAAGACAATGCAGATTAGAAAAATAATTAAATGTCTAAGATTTCTTATCTACTACGGGGGAGTGGAGTGTAAGGTCTTCTGCAGAAAAAGGAACTGTGCAGAATTTGTTCAGTCGAGTCTCTGGATATTCGTGTAGGAAAGCACCTGAGTATAGGCATGCTCTTTAGCACACACAGTAACACATTTCTGAGCATTCCCAGTTTAGGGTAAGAGCTCAAGAAGAAAATATGAAGGACACAATTTTGTTGTCCTTTTCTCAAACTCAAGGAATACATGCTGACAAGGACAAGCAAGCAGACAGAAACATTTGGGTGTGCTCAGTTTGCCTTCTGATGATGGCAGACAGCAAGACCACTGGGTTTGCTCTGTTGTGGAGTTAAAGGTGTATGAATACAAGAGTTTCCCCCTAAAAGTATCTTTACAGCAAGCAAACTGTGTATAGAAGGCCAAGAAAGAGAATGCACTCTGAACATTCATGGCTGTAAGGAAAGAGACTCAGAGCACATGAAAAGAACCATTCCTGTGTGGATCAGGAAGGGCCTCTCACAGGGGATTTCCTACCCAAGGCTCCAGGTCTCGGCTGCCTTCCCAGGGAAAGGGTTTGTTTGCTTTGGGGGTCTTACACACTGTGTTACCATAGTTCAGAGGTAAATATTGCCACTCCCTGCTCTGGACTGCAGGTTGCCTGAGCCTTCTTCACTGCGGACAAATATGCTCTTTCCTTAAACCATACATTTCAGAGACCTTTGAAAGAACGGGATGCTGGAGTAGGGGAAAATGGAGAAGAGAAGGCATGGAAGCCATGAGCAATCCCTGAGTGATGGGAGCTGGAGCAGGGAGGGCTGTTCAGAGGAGCGAGCCCTTAGCATGGGATGGAGTGTGTGGGTGATTGCCAGCCAGCTCCAGGCCGAGGCCACAGGGACAGGGCTCCTCATGGTGCAGTGTGATCTACAGTGAGACTGGAGAGAATAATGTCAGAGATCAGGCGTAACAAAAAGAAAGCACCCCTGCCCTCTTCTTTTCCCAAACCTAGCATACATGAATCTTGCATTATTGAAAAATCTCATCTCAGGAATAGCACATATTTTCTCTCAGGATCTGTCAGGATTTCTGATGAGCCTGACAGAAACCTGTTTCATTTCCATGTGAGGTAATGAGTAGATGTGAGTCCTCACACATCTGTCCGGGCATGATAAAGATAACATCACGGAGGTGTTGGGCTGTAGATGCCATCTGTATTTTATCTCTCCCAAGCCCTCCTCTCCTCCAGACCAAGCCCCTTCCCTCTCTTTACTTCAGCATGCCTTTGTGTGTGTGTTGTCTCTCTGACTCTCACTTTCCCAAATCTTGTTTTGGTTTTTTCTACACCTCATGCCCTCCTGTTTACAGGAATATACTGTACAAACTGAGGAATTGCTGTAAAAATCAGGATAGGTGTGGTGAAGTTGTTGTGAGCAGGGACTGGCTGTCCCAAACCATGAAAAACTTTCTATTCTTTCCCCAGTCCTGAAAAATCTCATGTAAAGACTTTTGAGCAGCCTGTTAATAAGAATCCATCCTAAAATGTTATTTCTGGATATCTAATTGATTTATACAATAATGGAATCTAATGTTTGTTATAAGGACAAGGAATCCAAATGTGAGGTCCTCTCAAGATACCCTTGGGCTCCTTAAATACTCTCATTAATTTTTGTGTACTGCTTTAATTTTGCCTATGGTGTGTGGTGGGTGAAAAGCTGGTGACAAGGACCTATAATAGAAAACTGTGAGTGCTGTCTTTCAAGTTCTCAAATCCACCACAAAACAAACCAGCATCAAGCTAAACCTAGCTCCCCATGTAAAAGAATAAACTTTGGCTCCTTTTGCCTTTTATCTATTAACAGATTTGGCAGATATCAGAAAGATTTTCACTCTGTGTGATTTTTGAGATTAAAGCATGTTTGAAATAGGGGAGACACAAAGTGGGAGGGGAGAGAGAGAGAGAGAGAGAGAGAGAGAGAGAGAGAGAGAGACTGGAAATGAAGGAGCCGGGCAGAAGAGACCTAAGAGCGCTGGTTGTTTTAGCAGAGGACATAGGTTCAATTCCAAGTACCTACAAGGCAGCTTACAACCATTTATAGACCTAGCTCAAGGAGATACCACTCACCCTTCTGGCTTCTGTGGGTATGCACACATGCATATCACACACACACACACACACACACACATACACACACACACACACACACATAAACCTTTAAATGATCAAACCAAACTGCAGAATAACATTAACAAGACTAAGGGTGAAGCCTGTGTGTTGTTTCACAATCAGAGCAAGAAGCAAAATTTTGAAATGGGACAGGGACTTCAGAGTGGGCAGACATCCAGTTACCTCTGGAGGTTAAGGGAATAATAACCACTTACACTTAGCAGATGCCCAGTGAGGAAGGAAGACAGTGATTGCCAGCTTCTTCCTGGTTGCTCTGAGACACATACATGAAGTGGGTGGCTCAACCTGCACTCTGAAAGTAGATGGTCACATTGCTGCATAGTTTATTTGGGGGGGGAGGGGGTGAGAAGGTTGCGCATAGGGTGTGTCCAGAGGTCTCTCTGAGCAAGATGATGATATTTTGAAAGGCAGATATCAATTGGCCCACTTAAGATTTGTAGAGATCACCTAAAAGGGACAGAGTTGGCAAAATTGTAGATCTTTAAGCTGTTCCCCATGTAAAACGTACTATATGTCTTTTTCTGTTCCTCATTTTGGTTCACAGTTAAAATTACTTTTTTAAGTGGGGTGTCATAGGCAGCAGCTGAGGTGCGGCACTGTACAGCACGGCGGGAGTCCCTAAACAGAGCCCAGGAGAGGAACCCCAGCAATTTTGTGGATTCTGATGCCAAGTAAAGGCCATCAGAAACAACAGTCATGATGAAATGGAGCCTGCTGGTGCCAGAAGACGGGCTGTATGTGCCGCCAAGGGCAGGGCCAGAGAGGTGACCCAGGCCCCTTGAGGGAGCCCAGAGGATGAGTGATTCCCTGATGTTGTTTGTGCACTGTTGAGAGTTTGATTTTTGCTCATCTAGATTGTGGCTGTGCCCTTTTTCATTTCTCTTGAAGATTTAAAAAAAAAAGAAAAGAAAAGAAATAAACCAACAGGACTTAATTTTTCATGTTGCACAGCCCACAACTGAAAGATCTTAAACCTACCATTCTTGGGCTAAAATCTCTGAAAACAAGCCAAAATAAATCTTTCTTCCTTTGGATGGCTTTTTAAGTAATTAAGCCCAAACCTCAGTGATACACTTTCAAACAGTGCCACCAGCTGGAGACCAAGTGTTCTACACGCGCCTGTGGGGAAGACTTCCACAGCTGGTTGTTAGGAACTGCAGCGCTTTCAATGCTGAGGACCGAACCCAGAGACTTCCACTTGCTAGGCAAGCACTCTGCCACTGAGTTACATCCCCAGCCCTGATCCTGTGGTTCTGTCCATAAAATTAAATAGATTATCAAGTAAAATATAGAGAAAAATATATCTAATTCCTCCTGGATGCTGCCCTTGTGTGCTGAAAGTCATAAATATTGCCTCTCTAGGGTACAAATTTTCATTTCTCAGATATTATTTCAAAGAAGTACATAAAGCCTAATGTTTACTGTGACTGTATTTCTAATACAGTAGATAAGTAGAAAGTAGATAAGCCAGAAAATTAAAGTTGCCCAAAAATTCAACAGAAAATAAAACTATTTTAACCATTTAACAAATATTAAATGGGTATTTGCATATGATACTTGAAAGATGAATTGGCATCATTAGAAACTAATAAAATCATTTAAAAATATAAAAAACAGGAAGAAAGCACACAAAATACAATTTGACCCAATGTTTAAAGATGTTTATGGCAAAAACCAAGACAAGAAGGAAGTACTTCATAGTATCAGTAGTATATTTTGTCCTGGATTAAGGCCTCCTGAAGAGTTAGCTGGACTTTGGTTGCTGTAGAATTTTCTATGGTGACTCTGTATTCATCTAGTGTGGTGTTTTTTATTTGTGTGAAGGGGTGCCAAAGACAACTTTCCAATAGTGTCCCTGACATGAAGATGATGTTTGATGCTGGGAAGAATCGAAGGTTGGGGTTAGTGATGAAGAAAGGACCCTGGATGATTGAATGTCCCTGATACTTTAAAAAAGACTGCTCGCTGAATTACTGTTTGATCATTTATTCTTATGTAAAAAGGTGTGTGTGTGTGTGTGTGTGTGTGTGTGTGTGTGTGTGTGCGCGCGCGCGCGCGCACGAGAGCATGCAGATGAGTGTGCAGGTGCCTACAGAGGCCAGAAGAGGTCATCAGACCCCTTGGAGCTGGACTTCCATATCATTCATTTTTATGAGCACTTTCCACGAATGCAGACTAAACTCTCGTCTCTGGAAGAGGAGCAAATGCTCTTAACTGCTGAACCATCTCTCCAGCACTTTTGATTATCTTGGTTTTTTTTTTTTAAGTTGTTTTTCTTGAGTAGCTTTTGGAAGTTTACATTTTTTTTCTGACCTTTCTCCTTTAATCCCTCAGCCAATGTTTTCAGATCAGCAGATTTGATTTCTCTTATCTCTTCAGGGAGTGTTTTTCAGTTGCATATGGAAAATAAAGCCCTCAGAGGCCATAGCATGGACATAGTCATGACCTTCCTGTCCATCAAAGTGATCTTCATCTCTTGTCCTTTTCTGTTTATTCAGCCTCATGATGATCCTGAAACTGGTCCTGCTGTTGCTTGAGTACCCAGAGAAGCCAAGAGCCAACCTCCCACCGTTCCACTGTACCCGGCAGAGCAGCTTCTTACATATAAAAGATCAGTTTAAATAGGTGGTAAATGTCTTACACTAAAAAAGAAAATAATAACGTTCTCATGATAATATTAAAAACTAATTGGCAATATCATTTGCCCTTTTTCTTTATTTAAAGCACAAATTTCTGCTGCTTCTGTTTGTTAACCCTGGTCTTTAATGGGTTGTTATGTAGTCATTTGCTTTGTCTCGTTTTGTGGGTGGAATCTGGGGGCCCGCTGTTTTCTGCTGTTAATAGTTCCGATCTCTTATGGCTCAAATAAGTTTAAGTTAAACCACAACCTATCATGTCATGGGATTCCTGGCGTGAACACGGGGATGATAATGAGCTGTATTCACTTTGTACATCAGGGGATTTGTTTGTATTGTTGCCAGGGGCTCTTGCATTGAAGAAATTCTACTCTCAGCTCATCAGTGTCCTAACAGAATGCAGTCAGTATTTACAGAAAATACATTGTGTTCTAAGCCTTCTCATTCATTTGTGTGTCTCTTCTAGACACTCAGTCATTGTTAACATTTACACATTTCATTACTAGTAAAAATGGTTGTCAAGGGGGAGTTTGCACCAGCTCTCCATTCTTCACAGGAGCATCTCCCTCTCCTCATATCACCAGTCCATTTTAAGAACAGTTATAGCTGTAATGTCCAAGGCACTTTTAAGGACCAGATGGACCACCTGGAGATCCACACTCGTTTTCTACTAGCTCCTGTCTCTGGAGAATCTGTCTTCCCACTGAAGACTCAGTATCTCATTCCCAAGGGGTTTCAGTGGTTAACATGCCCACCAAGGCACCAAGGCCTCAGACAGCAACAGTCTTTGTTGAAATAGGAAGGGTGGAGAGCTCAGGCTGCCAGACTGGTAGGCAGGGGACCTTACTCTGCTGACTCACAAGCAGGTTGTTAAACTCTGAGCCATGAATAATTGCAGGAGGGAGAAAGCACATCCACTAGGTGACTAAATAGGAGACCAGTACACACTCCTTTTGGGATAATTTAGGGGTTCCCTTTAAAATAAAGAAAAATAATCCCACTGACCCAGCAAAGCCAAAGAAATTGCTGCCACAGCTGGGCTGGAGAAATGGCAGGCGTTTGCTTCCTTGCCAACAGCCAAGGTTGGTAATGGCTTCTCATCATGCTGTGATTGACACTGAAATAAAAAAGGTAAATTGTGTGGCTGCTTATAGAAATATTTACTGTATCTGTAAGCTATCTCGATAATGGGGAGTTTTAGAAGCTGGATGAAGCTATGCTGCATTTTAAATTTTTGACAAAAGGCAGTGAAAGTGAATGATAGTAATATGTGTATTTCTGTTTTGTTGTGTTTTGTTTTTTTAGTCTTGGGGGGGTCAGAAAGGTTGCAGATAAACCTGATAATCTTATGTCTTAGCTAGGATTTCTAAGGCTGTGACTAGACACCATGACCACAGCAACTCTTATAAAGAAAATCATTAAATTGGGGTGACTTACAGTTCAGAGGTTTAAGCCATTATCATCATGCGGGGCCCTGACAGTGTGCAGGCAGACATGGTGCTAGAGAAGGAGCTGAGAGTCCTACATCTTGACTCACAGGCAGTCAGAATTGAACTCTTTCAGTGGGTGTAGTGTGTGCATACATGAGACCTCAAGGCACACCCCCACAGTGACACACTTCCCCAATAAGACCATACCTGCAAATAGTGCCACTCCCCATGAGTTTATGGGGGCCAATCACATTTAAACTACCACACCTGATTCCAATCTCCAGAGCCTACAGGGTGTAAAGAGAGCTGTTTTCTGAACTGAACACATATGCCACAACAAATGCATGATCACATGTGTGTACACGCATGTACACACAGACTGAAAATCTTTTGGCCTCCACTCACTACATACAAGTCTGTTCTAGCACTGTACAGAGACCAGAGAGCCCTACTTGGGTTTTCTGGACTCATTCTTGGTAGCATGTCTCATTTGCTAAAGAAACAGGAGTTGGCTTTTCTGACTTATTGATAAGTTTCCAGTAGTTTATTTCCTTACACATTTATCATCTCTTTACAGACACAGCACCAGAATGTTTTCCTGGTCATTGATACAAGAACAGTACATGACTTCCATGGGCGTCTGTGTCTGTTAATACTCAGCTACTATAGTGCTCATGTTTTTAAGAAACATGCCTTGTTCAAATTTGAATATGTCCTTCACAGTTCCAATGGACTCATCATCCAATGGAGGCTTCCTCTGGCTTCCAGGTTGGAGAAATCTCTTAATTGTAGGGATTTGGCTGGTTCTGACCTTGAAGTCCTGCAATGTAAAAGGCCACAATCCATGAGAAAAGAATGTAGCAAAATAAATACAAGGAAGGTGTGTTCTGATAAATGAAAAAAAATGTGTGAAATTTGTATTCCCTGGAGAGGTGGCTCAGTGGTTAAGAAAGTGTCCCACTCTTCCAGGAGACCTGAGTTCTGTCACCACCACCAGGCAGCTCACAGTCACCTGTAACTCCTGTTCAAGGGGATCTGACACCCTCTCCTGACCTCCTCCAGGACCCGCACACACACACACACACACACACACACACACACACACACACACCTGTGTGTGTGTGTGTGTGTGTGTGTGTGTGAGAGAGAGAGAGAGAGAGAGAGAGAGTGTGTGTGTGTGTGTGTGTGTGTGTGAGAGAGAGAGAGAGAGAGAGAGAGTATGTGAGCAAGTCTGTATATGTGAGTGTGTGTATGTGTGTGAGTGAGCTTTGGAAAGTGTATATGTATGTGTGCGTGAGTGTGTGCACATTTCAAAAGAAACAAATATAATTTGTTTCACACACTGTGGGAAAGGGTGAGGATAACGAATTTTGCTTCATTGTCTATTATTGCCAAATGATAGTACCCTTGTACAAGGCAAGTTGCAATATTTTTATGAGTAATAAACGTATTCATAAGCTGTAATCAACTGATTTCATTTTAAGAATTATATCCTAATGTCTTACATGTGAATAGCCCACCCCTGTAATGATGCCGATGACATATTATCCATTAAAGTAACATCAGCACATCACAGTGAGTGCCACAATTAGGGGAGCCCTCACTTTTAGGCTACCAGTGTCTTTCTTGCTGCTATGTGATCTTTAAAACAACTTTAGGTGGCTACATAAACTCAAACAGTGGGTACTTTTTAGTTTGATTAGCCATCTCTCAGAGAGTAGGTGCTTCCGACTTTTACTATTTAAGATAATCACAGTGAATGGAGCAGTATATGATCAGGAAATGCTCAGAAATATAAATTAGTCAACATTAAAAAATATGAAGTGAACCAAATAGCTATTCCAAATAAGTTTACACTGTACTATGAAGTGAAAATATGAGACTTTAGAATTGTAGCAAGTCTTGAATATTTTAAATTTATCTTTAAAATAACAAATGGGATTTAATCTATATGATATTTGTGTAATCAGACAGATTAAAGTGTGAGTCCCAGTCCTTCTACCAACCCACAGTGGAGAAGTTTTCTAACCTCCAAGTCCTATCTCTTTACTTTGAGATGCATGAAATGAATGAGTAAAGTGGTATTTGGTTCTTGGTGCAGAGGAAGAAAGATGAGTTTCATCCATGGTCACTGTTGGTCTTAAGAAACGACTATGTTACATGGTATTGTCTTACATGCTCCCCACGCCCGGAGGAAATCAACTGTTTGTTTATCCTTGAAAAGGGGGCCTTGCTCTGCACCCCATGGCTGACTTTGAACTCGAGATCCTCCTACCTCAGCCTCTATGGTGCTACAGCTGCAAGTGAGGGCCACTGCAGTGGCTTAGGAAGCAACTTTGTTAAGGTTCTACCACAGCCCAGGCAAAGCCATAGAGGCTCACTTCCTGCAGAAGCCTTCTTCAGGTCCGTATGATGGTCCAGGGGGCCCGTACCTGCTTTTCCATGTTTTTTACCTGAGCACACTGTGTGGGAGATACCTGCCTATGTGCTCCTTTTCTGGACTAGATGTGTTTAATGATGGCATCTTTATAGCACAGGGTGTAGCACAAATATAAAAGTGAATTCTGAAACAATAAAGGATGACTGAGGGAGGGAATAAAGCAATAACACACGTTCATTCTCCCGGAAGCATTGCCTGTAGCAGACAGAAGTCTGGCCTGCATCTTTCCATTACCTGTAGCAGAGGGAAGCCTGAGAGAACACCAGCCTTGCATTCTTCAACCATTAAGATAACTTCAAGGAGTTGCACATCAGCCCAGCTCAGCCGATTGCCCACAAGAAAATGTTGCTTGTTGTCTCTTAGGGCCTGGAATGTGGTTGGGACAGAGGAGGCAGAAGGTGAGGGCCACTCTCAAAAATGTAAGTGTTATTAGTTTGGGGGAAGATTTTTGAGAAGTTAGACCTATTTGTTAATCTGTTGTTGTTATTGTTGTTGTTGTTGTTGGGGGGGTTGTCTCCAGCTAATAGCATGAGCTTAAGTCCCATCCCTTGCTTAATTTAAGCCTTATCCTAAATCTCTTAGGGTTTCAACTTAGTTTCAACCTTCCAGTGAGCTGAGCACAGAAAACAGTTTAGACTCATCCTCCTTTGCCTCCTTTTCGTCTCATCTCCCCGCACCTACCCACAAGTTATGCAGCACCCTGTCTGGTGGCTTTTCTGGGCATGTGGTGACAGCCTGTCCTCGCCCCATCTCTGAGCAGTTTCAACATATCTATAAATGTTGTGTCATGTTGATTTAAACTCGATTGAATACAGAAATGGAATAGGCATCGCTGGTGTATATTCCAGGCCCTAAGTCCATGTTGTATTATAGACTTAGACATGGGATAAGTGTCAATGGAGCTGTGAATGCAGGTATTGACTTTTATCAACCTGGCATTCGTCAGGTTGTTCTATGTCATGATTTCCTCATCTAGAAGTGGAGTGATAACAGCACCTCTTTCTTGGAATTAATACAAATATTAGAAGTCAGTGCTTGCAAAATGCATATGGCCCCATTCTTGGCCTTCAGTAGAGATGAGTCACCATTGTTCCTGGCTTTGTTGTTACAAATGTTGGGACTGTCACCATTTCTCTCCATGAGTGACACCTCTGTGCTTCATACTATTATAAGGGGGGCTGTATTTGAGGATAAAGCCTTGCACATATGAAGGCTTTATCCTAGGTTTTAATCTCCATCAGCAGCACAAAAAAGCAAAATAGGAAGGGAAAATAGTGGTATCAACCATCCATGCTAGTGACACTAGTTTTTAAAATAAGAAAGCAAACTATCTTAAATTACGTGCTAATTACAGATGGATATACTTTAAATACCTTTGAAAGAAATTTGTACTGAGAAAGCCTGCAGTGTTTAGGATTTAAAGTTTGATACATTTTGGACCAAAAGGCAGAACATGGATTGCTAAATGTATTAAGAGAAAATTATAACTTAGAAAGGTCGGGTACCTGTAATTTGTGACAGGCACAGTAACAAATAATATACATGACAATGATGTGTTCATGATCAATACGTGTAAACGTGGGTACTAATTATTCAGTTCTAAGCATGTTGCGCAACTCAGAAAAGACAATGAAATCAGTTTGCAAGTGAGTTCGTAATATGCATCTGATTTTGTTTTAAGCAAGTGTCAAGTTTTCAGCATCCTTCCCCACACCTGCCCTTAAGACAATGAATGCACCCAGGAAGCAGAGCATGTGATGCTGAAGAACCACCCACCCGGAGCTCGGGAAGCCACTTTAAATGTGTATTTAAGGCACACGCTTTCCAGGAATCAGTGTGCAGATGTGAGAAATGCAAAACAAAACGCAGAGTTACTTTTTAAGCTGCCATGTGACTCACAGAGTCCCGCTGACCTGATAAACTCCATGAAGCTCTGGTGTTGACCAGAACATTTGAGAAACCACATTCATCCTCATGCCCAGTGAGGGATGCCCTGGAGGATCTTATGGATCAGGTACTATGTTATTTCAGACTTAATTAAGGCAACTAAAATTCTGTCAGCACCAGAATCATAAACAGTACCGCAGCTATGTGTAAAATCCTTAAGAACAAAATAGAATCCAGAAAACTTTCCATAGGGGCTGCAGAGAAGGCTCCAAGGTTAAGAATGCTTCTCCTTGAAGGCTGGAGTTGGCATCCCAGCACTCACAATGAGAGAGTCACCCCCAGCACCAAAGCTGAAAATCCAGCTTTGACGTGGGTAGAGATAGATCACTGAGGCCTGCTGGCTTCCAGACTATCTGAGAACAAGAGCTCTAGGCTCAGGGATGACCCCATCTCAAAGGAGACCTAAGTGTGATGAAGGGTGGCTCCTGATGGCCTTTTCTGGCCTCTGTATGCATGCCTAGGTGTGCACATCTGCATGCTCATATAGACACATACACATGTGTGCACACACACAATGTGCACACCCACAAAATGTGCAGAAAAGAAGGAAGGAGAGAGACGGAGAGAGAGAGGGAGAGAGAGAGGAGGAGGAGGAGGAGGAAGGGAAAGGAATCCAGTGAGAGGGAAACCACGGTGGAAGGAAGAAATGTTATACAAGTGAAGGCAGACAGTCAAGTTTTCACAGAGGGTTTGCAGCCTTTCATCCACCAAAGGAGCTCTGCTTTCAATTTCATTTGACGATTTTTTTTTCCTCTTCAATACAAACCATAAAGCAGCCAAAGATTGCTGCTCACCTTCTCATAAGCAGGAAAGAATCTTGTCGTGGCTCGATGGAGGATGTATTCAAGATTCATCTCCTTCTCCTCCGGCAGAGAGAGGGGAAAGAACATGATCATGTCACTCAGGTCCCTCAGGCCTTCCACATACATATCAATCCTAGAGAAAGGGAGATCGTTTACAGAATTAACAATACCAGGAAGACATTCTATGGACCAGTGACACATTTTATATAGTGTCCACCTCATCTGCCTGGTTACTGGGGGCCCACGAGGGGTATTGTTTCATGAACTCCGGTCCAGTATTTATACCAGCAAGTGGTTCCTTGAGGACACTAATAAAGCTCAACCGGGCACAGGTGCAGTGGTATGAGCCTGGAATCCTAGCGCTCAGGAGCCTGAGGTGGGAGGGTCCTGAGCTAGGTAGCAAAACTCTGTCCCCCAAATTAATCTGAGAAATAAGAAGAAACACAGCACCAAAGTGTCTGCACAATTGCATGTGTGTTCACTTTGATCATGCAGCACTGCTATTAATAAAATGTGATGTGCTCACACAAATTATTAACATAACAATAAAGTAATGCATAGAGTAAATATGTATGGTGCTTGCCTGTTTTAATATAGTCTACATCTAGGAAAAGAGGTATCTAGGGACCTCTGTCTTGTCTAAAATTTGTCTGCATGGAGTCAAGATTCTCAGTCAATCAAAACATCATTTTAAATGGCACAGAATTCGTTCCACAAGTCTCCACTTGCTGCTGCCCACAACTTTTGGGAGGCCCTGCTGGTCAGACATTGCAGTCTGCCATAGCCTGGCAGTTTTCTTCGAACTGAGCAACATGAGGACCCCCCTCCCCTGCGTGGGGATGGAGGGTGGAGGTGGCTTCCTGCTCTCTACCCAACCTTATCTGGAGAATATCTCTAGGCCTGGATGCCTGACTTATTTCTAGTGTGACCCTTGACACAATCCCATGCAGAAGCTTACCCTGATGCCCTTATGGTAATTAGACTTGTACTAGGATCCTTATGATAGGCACCTGCTGTTTAATGCAAGTCAGGTGACGCCCAGCCTCTGCCCCCATTCTTTATAGCTCCCTTCACTCATTATAAGACATCCATGCTGAGAATCACAGGATTTGAGGAAGCCTCATCCAGCCGCAAGGAAAGAGAAAGAAATGCCTGGCCGTGTGTTCAAATGTCCCAGCCCAGGGCCCAGAGTTAAGAAAGCACTACTGCATGAGAAAGTCTGAGGACTACAAGCAGAGGCATCAGCTCACCGATCTGAGAGAGTGACTGTTCTGTAGCAGATTCCCAAGAGGACCACTCAGAGTGTCGGGGCCATTGTGGGATTATGTAGATATGGAGTTGAAAGTATACAATAGCATATACAAAGCTTTATCATTATAGTGGTGTATCAATAAAATCACTATGAATAAATTACCATCTCACCTTCAATTTATACACATTAGGTCTGTGACATACCAACTTGAAAACCAGTTCATGCTAAAATTAACAGCAGCTTCTTAGAGAAATGACTGGGTCCATATCTGGAATGAGAGATGCCCAGGGCTGATCTGGATCCTCAGGTAAACATGCTAAGGAGTTACCAGAAACCATTATGGTAATGTAAATTATTCTGAGGAGTCATTAGTCCCCATTGGCCAAAAGTAGGACATTTTGAACATAAATGAGAATAGGAACTGAAATAAAATTAAATATATCAAAAAATGCTTAAAGGGAGAGTGACACTAAAATGATAAATATTAATACATAAAAATAATAAAATAAAAATTGGTCTCTGTCACAGAATACAGGTGAGCCCTCTCATTTTGTGGAAAACAGGTAAAGACCCACCTTCAATGTCTAGTACATGGAGGAAACCATGCCTCCATGTACTAGACAGCAAATGAGGAAAAACTTTTTTAAATATAATTACTCTAAATACTAAATGTAGAGGAAATAGTAGCATTGAGCACCAATAGCCACTAATATTATTAAAGATGGATACACAGACAGTTTCTACTTCTTCCCAGAGGAAGAGCTGTAATAGCCTTGCAACACCCCCTGGATCCCAAGTCTGAGCATCTTTCCAAATGCAATCAGCAATGCACAAACATGCAAAGACAGAGGAACACAGTAACCTGCAGTGCAGCAAAACAGCCAGAAGAAACTTAGCAAAGACAACTGGGGAGGGAGCAGTGCTTACAGCAAATACTTAATGGTAGGGCACTCTGAAAATTGGCTCTGTGTCCATTTCTTTTTTTTTCCTGGACATGTCTTAAAATGCAATTTGATATAAAACAATGCCACGACAGTCACTTAAAATACAGCTCATCTAGTATTAAGGGATGACTTTTCTCCCAACAACAGTGTTTATCAAGTACACACAATAATTTTCAACTTAAAGTTGCTGCTTTACCTCCTAGGTAAGAGACGAACTTAAGGTTTAGAGATAGGCTTGCCAATCATAGAAGGCCTAGTGCTTGATGGAGCGATTTATATTGTGTTTAGGAGGCC
Source organism: Myodes glareolus (assembly GCF_982192425.1). Taxonomy (NCBI): domain Eukaryota; kingdom Metazoa; phylum Chordata; class Mammalia; order Rodentia; family Cricetidae; genus Myodes; species Myodes glareolus. Next base: position 20,039,188 of record NC_142043.1, on the reverse strand, counting down.
GGGGGCGGAGTGAGTTTGGGGACGGGGCAGTTGCTATAAGCAGAGTTCTGATGAGGTGGTCTTCTACAACCACTTTGGATTTACAAGGTTAATTGAATCCTAGCCCCAAAAATAAATGTAGGAGTGGGTTTTCTTTATTTTTGTGTACCATTCCCACATGGTAGAGGCAAACATGGATTTATGAAAACATAGCTAACTCCCTCTACTAACGACAGCTAGACAAACAACTAAAAAAAAAATTAGAACCCTATTATTAGTAGTTACCCAAACGAATTATTGATGAAGGTAAATATTGTGTAATGAGCCTATCATGATATCTTCCTTTTTTGGAATTGGTTACAATAGATTCTTCCAGTCAAGAACAAAAGCAGGCTTTGTTTCAATCTATCAAGAACTATACTATGAACATGGCTTCTAGTTATGCTAAATGTTCATGTTCTGGTCTGGGTGTTTTTGCTATAGTTGTTGTTGTTTTGCTTTGGCTCTTGCTCTAAGTAACAAACGGTCTTTGTACCAGGCCTGTTCTTCCAGGCTTCTTCCATACAAGCCGTACTTCGCAGCTATGTATCTTAAGATGGCTCTTGTTTGCACCAAATTCATTCCGTCGATTTCAACCATGGGCACTTGTTCATACATCAGGGTTCCACCTTGAAATGCACAATGAGAAGCTAGATTATTTCCTGCTCTCTAGAATGGTAACTACATTTTCTTTCTTTCTAAACGCTCTATGAAATAGGACCATAGAATCTATTTATCAAAGCACTTTCTAGAACCTAAGAGGAGAAAGATGCATTCTTTAACCAAAAATTATATAGAGTACAAAACATGACAGCTGCTGGGAGTCATGAGACTTCTTTGGGGGACAAAGCCTGAGAATAACATGAACAAGTTCTGTTGTTGGTAAGGCCTGGGAGAATTTAACACATTTTTGGCAAGGTCAATGGATAGTTCACTGTATAATTCTGGGCATAACCTCAAAAGCCCAAGTGCTACCTGCTCTCCTTGCTTTCCTTACACAATCATATTGCTGGCTGCCTCAAGTTTCAGTTTTTTGGAGCCATAGATGAAATGGCTATTGTATTAAGAAAACTTTCCTCTTTTGACTCTTCTCTGCGTAAGCCGGAGGGGATGTTGTTAAAAACATATAGTGAGCCAGGCAGTGGTAACATATGCCTTTAATACCAGCGCTGGGGAGGCAGAAGCAGGCAGATCTATGTGACTTCGAAAACAGCCTAGTTTACAAGGCTAGTTCCAGGACAGCCAGGGCTGTTACAGAAAAGAAACCTTGTCTCAAAAAAAGAAAGAAAGAAAAGAAAAGAAAAAGAAATATGCACTGGACCTGATTCACCCCCTAAAGCCTTTGATGTGTCAAGTGTGACCATGCATTCAGGATTCTAAAGAACAGGATGTTGCCTTTCTAACACAACTTGTGACTGGCCTGGAGGAGTCACAGTAGTTCATGACATTATTACAAATTTCCATAATTGTTCTGGAGAGAATGACTCTAACCATAAGAGTCTAAGAGAAACGCTAACAAATAGATGATATCAAGAGTTAATGGGAATTATCTAGGAACAGGGAATGAAACAAAATCATAGAAGCCGCAGCCACCTCACTTCTAATAGCTGTGCCAATACTGTAGGAGTCAACGCTATAGGAAGCAGAGAGGGGATATGAGAACAAGAAATAATCAATGCCAACTATTAAGTGTTTGCTTTTAAGTTGTGTAGTTTACAGGATGGTAGGGGGGAAACTGGTATCACCCCCTTAGGAGACAGAGTAGTACAGAATGAAGAATGGATTGATCCAGCCTTGGCTGATAAGTTGATTATGAGAACTTAGATTTGACCAGAGGTAAACATTAGTCACTAGAGACAAAATTTTCTTTCACTTTGCATGATGCTGTAACTGCAAATGCTGCCAGCTAGACACACTGTTCTACCTGCAGGTGAGCCTACTTAGAAAACTTCCTTTGTTGCCTGCAACAGCATTTATGATTTTAACATTGAGTTATGAATCAAGTAGGTAGTGGTTCCGGTGGGAAAGTTGGGGAACAGAAGGGGAATGAGGTAAGGGAACAAATGGGCAATTGTTGCAATTATTGTTAGAAACTTGAGGAAACAAATATGATTGTAAAACTGTTCATGCAGCCGGGCGTTGGTGGCACACACCTTTATTCCCAGCACTTGGGAGGCAGAGGCAGGTGGATCTCTGAGAACCTGGTCTACAGAACAAGTTTCAGGACAGGCTCCAAAGCTACACAGAGAAACCCTTGAAAAACTTAAATAAAAACTGTTCATGCAAACTATTGAAACCATATGAATAAAAATGGCTCAATCTGTCCAGAACCACTTGTTTGAAACAGGTGATGAGCATTTCCTTCATTCTCTCAACTTCCCACATCCATCCCAGGTCATTGAACCCATTAGGAGCAAGGCTCCTAATAAATATTTGACATTTTGGGTCAATTTTGAGATATTCTGGGAAATTTTGGATTTGTGTAGATGCCAAGCATTCCGTTGGACCAGCGTTCCCTCTACTTTCGTAGTCTCTTTCCCTAAGGCCATGACATTTGTTAAAATACCCTTTACCTTTGACCTCGGGTAGCACCCTCTGTTGTCATTCTGAGTTCAGTCTCCTTACCCATTCTTCCTCTGCATCTGGTTGCCTCCTGAAGTCTTACACTGTACCACTGTTTAGATCTTTCTATCATTTGCCATTGCTTCCCAGAGAACACACATAAATATTGACCCTCACTCTGAATTCAAAGTCTTTCTTGAAATTTGCTCTTCTGTACATAAGCTCCCACCTAGGCGATGTTGTTTACTCTGGGTTTGTCTCTTCAATGTTCTCAAGATGCTTTGTAGCAAAACAAACCAACCAAGAAACCACGACAGAATAAGGAGTGTACGATAGCAATGGCTCTTTGATTAGAAAGAATTCTGTCTCTGTCTCTCGGTCTCTGTCTCACTCTCCACATACACACCACCCCCAGTGAGGGCAACAGTGAGGCTTGTCCTGTTGCAGTCTTGGAAGTTGAGTGGATTGGGCCAGTTCGGATCTAACTGGGAGGCCAAACCACACAACTTACTTAGCAGACAGAATTTAATATAAAGATGTTAATTGTTTATGGTGGTATTCATCTGTCATCCCAGGACTCAGGAAGAGTGCAGGTTCAAGGTCACTCTCCACTACATAATGACTTCGTGTAGCCTAGGTGACATGAGACCCTGCCTCAAAAAGCCAAAACAATAAATCTTAAAAATAAATAATAAGAACAGTAACTATATATATATATATATATATATATATATATATATATATATATATATATCTGGAAAGCTGAAAACTAACAACAGGGAGGTACCATGAAGCAACTGCAGAAAGGATCATTGCGAATTATGGGGGGCAAGGTAAAATCACAACTTGGAAAGTTTGGAGTGCACTCCTCCTACTTTCAAGGTGTAATGGTCTGCCCTGTCCCTTTAAGAGACAAGCCCTGCCCACTCCCTCCCCTGCCCCCTGGGGCAAGCAGATCTACCTTCAGCTTCCTGCCTGAGCTCCTTCCTTTCTGTCTCTCTCCTGAAGAGGCAGTTTCTGCCTCTCTCCCCCTTCTCCCTACTTCTACTCTTCCTGCTCCTCCCTCCCTCCCTCTCTTTCTCTCCCTCTCTTTCTCTCTCTCTCTCTCTCTCTCTCTCTCTCTCTCTCTCTCTCTCTTTTTCTCTCTTTCTCTCTATCTATGCCTCTCTCTACTCTTCCCCCTTCTCCCCTTTCCTCTTTTCCCTTCCCTTCCATAACCCATTAAATAAATATCTAACCTCACTCTGCATGGCGTGCCTATTCATGTCTCTGTCTCTCAACCACCACGTGGCTCCCTACCTGGAACCTGCTGAACCTCGTGGCCTGATGCTGCACCCCTTGAGGAACTGCAGCATTTTATTTTTACCATAACATAAGGCTCTGGAGCTGCCCTTCTTACATAAATAGGGTCCTGGTGGTCACTGTCCACATGACTTGCACTGTTCTCTTGAAAAACTGAAGAGAGGAGCAGAAGGGGCCTTTCTCAGTAGGGGATGACCATCTCAGGTCTCAGGCAACACTGGGAGTGAAAGCGTTCTCTCTCACCTTGGATTAACTTCTCAAATTCTTCATGGTTTTCAAAAAGTTTTTCTTCAAACTAAATGAGGCAAAGAACACATAACGTAAGATTATGTTGTTTATTGTTATTGTGGCATGGGAAAGTTGAATAGGATCAAACAGCCTAATCTCCTGTTAGTCCAGGACTTTAGTGTACAGGACATGGTTCCTTACTCAGCATTCTTGAACACTTAGATGGTGTTAAACTTGTGTGAGGCTGCCTTTATCCCTGACTCCTGAAGACTTGAACTCTGAAATCCAACTGCTGGATTGTGGATTACAGGTTTGGGGGACTCTCACCACCTTATAAAACAAAGACAGATACAAAAACCTACCTTCTCATTCTTTCAACATAGTAACAAAACTTTTATACACGTTATAGAATGTTTCATAGAAAAACTATATTTAAAAGTATTTATTGCTCCTCAAAATAATGAGGGGGTTTTTGATGAGTAAGTATTGAGTTCACTTTATCTACTATGCATGTCTTATATAAAATTTCATATTCTAAAGGAAGAATCCACAAAAATAAGATTAAAACTTATTATTAAAGTATTAGTAACCCATCTCTCTCTTACACAGAGTCATACACTCCATAACTCTTTTTTCATCTACCCAACCTATCCAACTCTACATGACTAGATATCAAAAAAACATAATATTGAGTACAGGAAGAAAAAGATAGAATGAGGTAGAAAAGGGTCATTTATATGCATTGTTCCCAGAGGCATACAAGAACAGGTTGGGAGTCTAGCCAAAGGTGCAAAAATATAAAGGCTGGGCAGACAAGACAGATTGGTGATCACTGAGCTGGAGGTGATGGTCCTACTGAATTTTGGCTTTCTTATTAATTTTCCTCTGCAGTCCACCAGGGTGGGGAAGGTCTGGCAGAGTTAGGAATAGGGAAAGCAGGCACTCCTTCTGTCTCCCTAGGTCAGGCTGTACGATAGGGAACATGGCACTTGGCTGGCTTTATTATGTCACACTCAGTCTAGAACCAGAGTCCTCATCTGCTGCCCACATTCTGGTCCGTCCCACTCCCTCACTTAACCTTCTCTGAAAATGGTGGAGGAAAAAGTAGGGAGCATGTTGGTAAGATTTCTCAGGGGGTGGGCACTTGGTAACATACTTGATGACCTGAACCCAATCCCCATATCCCACAAAAAGGAGAGAACCAACGCCCAAGAGTTGTTCTCTGCCACCACATGGCACTATGGCATGCACACTCCTGTATCCATGTGCACACACACGCATACACACACACACACACACACACACATACATACACACACACACACACACACACACACACACACATTTTAAAAAGGCATCTCTATTTCTTGGAACCTTGGTTCCTTCTATTAGGGCTGAGACAGAATATACAGTCTCTACAAATGCATCCAATTTTTATGTTGAAACACTCTGGGGCTGGCCATAAATTTAAAGAAAGTGTCTAGTAATCCACCCTTGGAGATAAGACAGCATGTTTTAACTTATAGACACAAGAGGGTTTTTTAAATAAGACTCCAATAGCAATTAGAACTAATTAACAAATGGGATTTCAGCAGGGATGCTGGGGGTGGCACATGGCTTTAATCCCAGCACTCAGGAGGCAGAGATAGACAGATCTCTGTGGGGTTCAAGACCAGACTGGTCTACAAGAGCTAGTTCCAGGACAGGCCCCAAAGATACACAGAGAAACCCTGTCTCAGAAAAACAACAACAAAAAAAACAAAACAAAATAAATGGGATCTCATAAAATGAAAAAGCTTCTATAAATCAAAATAAACTATAAGTAAATGAAGGGGCAGCCCATAGAATGAGAGACCATCTCTTCCAGCTCTTCATCTGGCAGAGGATTAGTGTCTAGGGTACACCAAGAACTGCAATAATCAAACTAAAGACAGGCATGGAGCTAAATAAAGAAGGATTCAGGGCTGGTGTGGGCAGGGGGTAGAAAAAAAAATGAATGGGCAATGGGTTAACCGAAACTAAGATTACATGAGAAAACCTTTGGGAGATTTAGTAATTAGTAAGCTAACTTCAGACTATGACTTTAAAAGAATAAATAAACAGTTAGAATGGAATTAATCTGCATTGGTTGGCAATGCTGCACCAGAAAGACAGGGATTTTAAAAGGAGAATCACTTTGCAAGACATGGGACGCATCCCTACAAGTTATTGTTTGAGAGGTCTCAGAAGTCTCTAAAACAACACAGGCTATCATCTTTGCTCTTGGTTACATACCATAATGGTATGGTAAACTTCATTGCTGAAGATATGGCACACTTTGTTTACAGAATAAAGAGAAATCAATTCAAATACACTGGTGAACCTCTTCCCTGCTAGCTAGCTTTTGCTGTACTAGAACATGGCATGCACGCCTAAAAGAAAAGACATCAATGCTCTCACCCAGTGAGGTACTACATACTGTAGTACCAATATGCCAAGCAAGACACTAAACTAGTGAATATGACCATTGTGTGTCATAACACAGTGACCTGAGTGTCATGGGGTAGCTAATCACATTCTGATTGTATTGGAGGCCTGATCTACAGGAATGAATCTCGTGACTGGATGTGTAATCCTTGTCAAAAGCACGTGGCTGGGAAACTCATAGGCTTTAGGGTAGAACTTGCTATTAATATTTTGCTAAACAACCTGATGAAGATTATTTAGCTATCCGCCAGGAGGTAGGAAATAGACAAGAGTACCAGGTAACCTCGGGTGCATGGGGGGGGGGGGGGAATGGGAGGGCTGATGGAAGGGGAGAGGGTTAGAGAGAAGGGAGTAGGGGAGGAATGGGGAAAGCTCGGTGGCCTGGGATGGGGGGGGGGGAGGGAGGAAGGATGAATATGGGATCAGGGAAGAATATATTTCAACTAAGGGAGTCATTTTAGGGTTTACAGGAGACTTGATTATATATGGGATCCCAGGTCCAAGGAGAGATCCCCCAGATTGTTCTCTGGACAGAGGAGAGGGTGCCTGAACCGGCCGTGGCCCATAACCATACTGATGTATATTTTGCTTATCACCATAGATCCTTCATCTGGCGAAGGACGGCGATACAGACGGAGACCCACATTGGAGCACCGGACTGAGCCCCCCAAGGTCCAAATGAGGAGCAGAAGGAGGAAGAACATGAAAAAGGAAATCAGGACTGCGAGGGATGCTATCACCCACTGATACAAGGGAACGGATCTAATGAGAGTTTACCAAGTCCAGTTGGACTGGGACTGAACGAGGACGTGATCTAACCAGATTCTCGGAATTTGGCCGGACTCTCTGAATGTGGCTGGCCCGAAGTCTTCCTGAAAAGCCATTGACTATGATACTGGGACTTGTTTCCTCTGCATATACTGGATTTTGGGGATCCAGTCTGTTTGGATACTCACCTTCCTGGACCTGGAGGGAGGGGGGAGGAACTTGAACTTCCCACAGGGCAGGAAACCCTGACTGCCCTAAGGGACGAAGAAGGAGGAGGAGAGGGAGTGGGGGGAGTGGGAGGGTGTTGGGAAGCGGGGCGGAAATGGAAACTTTTATAATTTAATAAAATTTACTTTAAAAAAAATATTTTGCTAAACAGTCATGCTAGCAAATTGCCTTTTGAAAATAAATGTTTATACCCACATACTCTGGGCCACATTCTGAGCCACTCTCAAATTTGGAAAAGAGAGAGAGAGAGAGAGAGAGAGGCTGGAAGGGGTATGTTGGGGGTATGATCTTTGTTCATTCTATACATGTATGAAATTCTGAAGAACAAAGAAAGTTTATTAATTTTAATTTTTAAAAAGAGAGAGATGAAGATCAACTTGGGCTACATGGAGAAATCCTGTCTCAAAAAATTCATAAACAAACTATGTTGAATAAACAATTTTTAGTAATTTTCAATTTCATTAAAGTATGTGATAGTTACAATTTTAGTGGCAAATGGCATGTTCTTACATATATTTGCTTATTTGTTTTTTGAGACAGGGTCTCATGCAGGCTGGGTTGACTTTGAACTTGCCAAAGAGCATGACCTTGAACTCTTGATCCTCTTGTCTCCACCTCCCAAGTGCAGAGTGTACAGGTGTGTACTGCTATACCTGGTTTCCATGAGATGTTCTACACTTTCAAGTATATTTATCAGAAGATGAGCAAGGTCGGTTCATGGGTAAAGCTGCTTGCGTCCAAACCTAACAACCGAGGTTTGATCTCCAGGATTCAAATGGTGGAAGAAGAAAGCCAAACTCTCACAAGTTGCACTCTGCCCTCAGGGTATGTGTGTCACATGCCTCCCACCCACAAATAATAATAGCAAATGTTTAAAAATTAAGTATTTGTCTCTTAATGCTCTTCAGGCAAATGGAATTAGGTGGTGCTCTAACTAGACTGATAAGAATGGCATGAGAGAATCTGGGAGGCAAATGAGTCTTCCCTTCCTTCTCACCCCTCCCTCCTTACCTTTCTTCTCCTTGTTAGCTATTGTAGAACACCATTTACACTATCAGAATGAACATAATATCCATAATAGGTCCCCACAGGATTTGAGCACTTATTTCATAAAACAAACTCACCAGCAGCCCAACGTTCAAAGAGTATTTGTTGAACGCCACTTTTTGTTTGAAAAGAACATAAAGTTTTCTACGACTTTTAGTCAAGTCGTAGAAATGAATAACCTGGAAAGAAAACTAACCCCACTATGGGGCATCTTACCTCCACTCCAGCGGCTGCCAAGAGCCACCGGACGGACTCCATTCTTCCTCTTCCATTGAAGTAGTGAAGCACGGGCTTCCCAGTCATGCTGAGAGATTCCTGACTAGAGAGAAAGAAGAGACGGAGACACAGAAGACAGTCTCGGAGGAGCTTATAGAGCAGAAGCACAAGGCTAAGAAGGCTTTCACCCAGGATTTTGGCCCCTAAACCAAGCTTCCCTCTGCCCCGAGACTGCCTGCACTCTGCCGCTCCCTGCCAACGAAGTGTATCCCCACAAACTGATTTCCAAATGCCTTCCCAAAAAAACCTAATTAAATAACTGATAAAACGAAGAAGCGACAAGTCTATGCAAGCCAACAGCTGGAAAGAATTCAAGAGCAAGGCAGACCGGCCCCTCTTCCTGTGGCAGGTGGTGCAGATCAAATGTTCCGATTCTTTCTCTCCCTCTCTTTATGTACGGATCCCTGAGGCGACAGCGCTACTGCAGTAAGGAGTTGTGCGAGAGGAGCCGAGGATTTAGAGAAACACCACACAAACGCCTCCCAGCTTCTCTCAGTTCATTTTTATCAGTCTAGTGAGCGCACCACCTAATTCCATTTGCCTGAAGAGCATTAAGAGACAAATCCTTAGTCATTGGTGCTAAGAGAAGGCCGTTTATTAAAGGGCAAGCGTGGTCTATATATACGGGCTTGCAGCACTGTGGAAAAACCCAGGGTTTCGAAGTTCATGTTATTGAAGGGCCAAATCAGTTAACAACTAAGCGGAACAAGGAGCTTAAGGTTAGGCCCAGAGGTGCAAGATGTACTTGCTAGTAAAGGTCAGCAATAATAATAAACAGACATCCCAGGGTAAAGGGCTCAACAGATCCCTCTCCTCCTTCCCACAAAGACAAGCCTAGACTGGAGAAACAGTGTGAATAAGAGGCTGGGATTGCTGGTATTATTTTGCTTTCAAAATTAATCTTGATAGTTTAATCACAGTGTTCTCTGAAGTCAATAGCAGATTGCAAAAAGACTTTCTGTCATTCATGGGGATTTTATTTAATAAAAAAATGTATAATTAAACCAAGGACTCCTTTTTCAAATCTTTTCCCTTGGGAAGCAAAAGTTCTTTCAGGGACATAACAGATGTTCATTTTGAAGTAGTTGAGATAATAGACAAATCTAGAAGTCAAAAGCCCATCTCTGTGTCCCAAGACAAACTATGAGGTTCTTGAGCAGGTGATAAATCCTGAACATTCAATAGTACCTTGATGTATCTGGACAGAGTTGGTCAGAAACCAAAAGGGCTTCGGGAGGTGGGCGGGGGGGTGATGGTGTCTTTATTAATTAGGTGGTCTTCATGGTATACGTGAGAACTGATTTATTATTATACAGCGTATTAACTGCCTCGCCTTCAAATCCAAATCTCTACACATGAAAAGTCAAGTGAAACAAATGTAGAGAAAGCAATAGTTTGTGGAAAAACACTATTTCAAAATTCAGAATTAAAATATCTAATGAATTATTCAACCCTACTGCTTCATATTAGAATGTCCTGAGGGGCTTAATACACATGCCAGTTTCTCCATTGACAAAATGGGAGTGGTTTCATCAATACCATAGGTTACTGAGATTTTCAATCTGCATTCACATAACTGCATCTTTAAACTAAGACAAGTGGCTGGAACTCCATAAAACCCATCTTTCATGTCTTCTCTCTATTTGTTTCCTTCCATAACCATCGACTCCTAAGCATCCCCCATTAGAGCTACAGCAAGTGGAGAGACACATGGCTAAATTTCTTGAACAAATCCAAAGCTATAAAACAAGGAACTTACCTCCTCCTTAGGAACATATGACCTCAAAGATGGGGAAGACTAAGATCAAAAACTCCTATGGGAGTTACTGGAGAGGGACGGAATTGGCAGGAGAGTTACCTATCAGGACTTTCGTTTGAAGGACAGTCGGAGGAAGTAGATAGCTAGGAAAACAAAGTAAGTTCTCCCTAGAGATCTCGTGATTATGATTGACCAACTGATTGAGTTTGGGAACCATTAGAGAAAGTGATCCAGCCATGACAACATTCTCAGTAAAGACTCCAAGTTGGAGGGGTATCACATAGCCTATCATCCTATATGAAGAAAATGAGGCTCTTACATATTTGTTCATGTGAAGGTCTTCATGGTGTCTCTAGGAAGAGGTGGCTTTGGTAATGAGTCTAAGAAGAGAATTAACTATCACCCACTGCTTTTCTCGTGATAACCATCACTTACTAAGCGCTTAGTATGTAGAAGATACTTTACCAAGTAAAACTTTGGATTACCTACTACAGCTTCTCTAAGCTTCTCTAAGAACTGCTCTATAATCCCATCTCACCCCATGTGGATTCTTGCCAATCATGGGTTGTAGCACATAGCTCCTCCCCCAAGCCCTGGCTGGTTGGATAAGACTGATTGAACCACCAACTGAAACCCAAGAATGAGGTCTTCGTTGTAGGATGTCATTAGTGTTGAGATGCTGAGGCATTGCTTTGTCATAGGGGTTTGTTCTGTTTTGTTTTTACTCTTTGCTCTATGGAAAGCCTGCTCCGAGCTTTTATCTTTCTCTATTTCTGTATATCTTTTCTTTCCTTCTTACTCCTCATCTGGCTGTGCAGCTGAGTGGCTGGACTCTCCTTTTCTTGCTCCTCTCTTTCACACTCTTCTTCTATTTATTCTCTCTGCATCTCAGCCACGCCCAGCATCTCTCCTGCCTAGCTACTTGTCACTCACCTCCTTATTAGACCAATCTGGTGTTTTAGACAGGCAAAATAACACAGCTTCACAGAGTTAAACAAATGCAACATAAAAGAAGGCAACACATCTTTAACTAGTAATCCACAATACTCTGTCAGTAGTTAAAACTGACCTATGCATCCTCAGGAACAATGGGATAGTCACAGTTCATCTGTGAGTGAGGAATGCAAACATTGGCTAAAGGAGCAAAATCAAGTTGAAGAATGGAGAGTAGTTAAAAAAAACTGAAAGATAATAATAAAAATGATATTTATGTACGTCACAAAAAATTGGGAAAGTCTAACATGTCACCTCTTCCTCAGATCTAGAAGGAATACTTGCTATAAGGCGATCTTCAAGAGCCTGCACATGAACACAAATAGGTCCTGCCCCCTCATCAGTTGAATTGCCGGGCTTTCCACCCCAAGGCTTCAGGCTGTGCCTAAGTGCTCACTTCCCATGGTTTCTGTTTAGCAAAAGTAAGTATGTTGGGTCTGCAGGGGACACAAACACACAGAAGCCACTGGCTCCACCCGGGTCTGAATCTGTGATGGACACAGATGTTGCCCCCTGAAACTTTAGGGTCTGAGGGACCACAATCAACCAGCATTCTGCCTGGTGCCTCTGGTGTCAGGCAATCAAGTACCATTGTACCTAGTGTAGGGAGGGAAGGAGGAAGAGAGAGAGAGGTGGAAGGGCATGTGGGCGGGGGAGAGGCTGATCCAGTGAGGTGAGAGTGGTGAGGAACAGGCTGACGTGAGTGGCCAGCTGGCTGCCTGAGTGCAAGGAGATGGCTCCGTCTGGGCTCTGACCAAGGACTGGGTCTTGATCCTGGAGCAGCCAGGCCTGAGTTGATGTCTGTGTGTGTTGATGTCAACACTGGAGGCCATGCAGGGGCCTGAAGTGGGGTCACATTGGTGTCCAAGGACTGTACTGCTGCGGAGGCCATGTCAAACTGGGTGACTTACATGGCCACTTGGGGCCATGGTGGCAACCTGATCTGAGCTGCTGCTGAGGACCATGTCAAGATCCCTGGTCCTGCAGTGGCCAGGGTCTGTGTGGATGTCCCTAACCCATGCTGCCGCCAGGGCCCATGTGATGTTCAGGGTCTGTGATCATGTTGGTGTCTGAGGACTGTGCCACTGTCAATGCCAGGCCAATTTGGGTTACCAGGGCTGTCAACTGAGCTCATGGTATTGACTAGACCTGGGCAGAAACCTAGGGCCATGTCTGGGTCTGTGACCCTGCTGCATCCAGGATCTTTGTTGATATCTATGGCTCCTGAGATCAAAGGCATAGGGTTATATTGGTATCCATGGCCATGCTGGTGGGAGCCATGCCAGTGTTGATAACCTGAGCTGCCACCTGGAGCCATGGTGACATCTGAACTGGGGCTGCTGCCTAGGACTATGACTGTTATTCCTTTGGTTCTGGTCCCTTTAAGTGTTAACCACGCCCACTCCCAGCCACTTCTGACCTCCCTCGCCGCCATCTTAACTCTTTCTCTTATGTCCCCCATCTCTTGGCGTGTGCACACGTGTCTCTGTCTCTCTCTATGTTTCTCTCCATGTCTCTCTGTTTCCCTCTTCTTTTAAGTAATAAATGTCTCCCTCTTCTTTAAGTAATACTATGTCCTGTGAGCCTTTTATCCGCTGTACCCGCTCGCATGACTCGCCCACCGCGTGGCGGGACCAGCCTACCACCCTGGAGATCTTGCAGGGACCCACAGCCATCCTTGTCGGACTAGCGGCTGCTCTGTGAGCCTGCCAGGGAACACACCCGCCTTTTAAAGAACAATATTGGTGCCGTGGACTCGAGAGATTCATCCGCTCCAATTTCCGGGATTGAATCGGGACCGAGGGCCTTCTCAACACCGACCCACGTGTTCCAACTGCCTGGACTACAAACAACACCGGCTTCTAATTGTGAGTTTCCCCACTCCAGCCAGCTTAAATGAGCCTTTTTAACCTGAGATTGACCGGTCCTCCCGGTATTTCTAGGCTGGAGGGGAGGGGGTACTTCTCTGCCCCTTTGCTGGCGTTCATTACGGTTTGCATCCTGTTAAGCCTGTGCCTGGGACAGCTGGCCTGGCCAGCTCCCAGCACTCCCGCACCTGGGGGCCTGGGGCCTCCAATCTTCTTCCTCTCTTATTTCATTCTTTTCTTCTTTCTCATCTTTCTCACGGATGGAAGGGATGAACCGGTTCGGCCTATAGCACCCCACACGTGGATTGGGAACGCTCACCCACGTGTCCTGGGTGGTCGATTCATTTGCATCTCACCTAAACGGGGAGCCATTCCCCGTAGGCCTGAGATGCCATGGTTTTTGTGGGGTTTTCACGGTCTTGACCTGGAAAATCAAGTCGTTCCAGCCTAAATATGCCTTACTTAAAATCCTCCACACCTATCTGTCTTTAAATTGTCTGTTTACGCGGGTTTTCATGATTCACATTCTTAATAACAACCGCTCACAGCAGGCAGCCCCTGGCTTTTAAAATTCCTGCTGGCCATGACATGGTACAGTTTTTTCAGTTCCAGCCTTTTGCTCCCCTCTGTGGCTTATGGTTCGGCATGGCGGCTCAGCAACAGGGCAGATCACGCCTTTAGGTCACTCTTTATTAAGCTTAAAATCCTTACAGCTCAAAAATTGTAACTTTTCCCCCGCAACACGTGGCCGCCGCCATGTTCATTGGGGTCAGGTGACTTTATCGCTAGATTCACTGAGAGCCAGATCACGTGACCAAGCTCTCTCATTCTTATGTATGTCCTGCTTTCCCTTCCCGCTCCTCAGTGTTCACTGAAATCCTCTCATTAACTCTGATTACAGGTGTTTTACACAGTGACACGATTCTGATAGGACCCATCAGAAGCGTGCACTTTGCCTAATTCCTGTTCAATCTTTCTATATATAATGATTGTTCATGTCATCCCATTTCAGACTACAAAATCATGAGTCTCATATTTTAAACTGGTATGTACTTTTACCTCTCTTATATTTAATATTAAGCTATTCTCTACCATTGTCAGTTCTACCACTAATCTTAATGTTACAAACAGTTTTTTTTTCTTTCTGTCTGTCTTTTTACAAATATGGATCTTACCTGTTAAGAGCCAGTACAGTCAACCTCAAACCCAACCTTCCAGACAGATTCTATACTGCAGCTATACCTTATAAACAGCCTCAACTGCTCAGAGATCTGGGGAATGTGATATTTAAGTATTTAATTATTTAAAAAACTTTTCATAACAAAAAGAGACAGGTTGGCTCCTAGCAAGCACTCTGCTTCCTCCAAGAAGACAGAAGACAAATGGTCACAGAACAACATCCATCTGCAGTTCGCTTCAACTACCAAGCGCTGACCATTGGGCAAAAACTGCCTTTCACTTAAACTGGAGACCTCCAGACGTGGACAGAATCACTGGAATCGACAGCCTAGCTGACCAGGGTAAGGTAGGCCTGTCTTCCTACAGATTTCTTAGCCCACAGCGTCTTCTAAAGCCTGACAGGCTCTGCACTAAACAACAAAGGTCAAATGCAACCTTCAGCGACCAGGGAGGACCCAAAAGAGTAGCTCTAGATGCCAACCAA
Organism: Myodes glareolus; assembly: GCF_982192425.1. Lineage (NCBI taxonomy): Eukaryota > Metazoa > Chordata > Mammalia > Rodentia > Cricetidae > Myodes > Myodes glareolus. The sequence goes on along the minus strand of NC_142043.1, from coordinate 20,024,010 downwards.
GTAAGTTCTCTGTCATTTTTTAATCAGTAACTCAAATAAAATCTTATCTTTCTCAAAGATCTCTGACAGTTTGATAGCTGAGAAGTTTTGCCAGGTTGCCTCAACAAATAAAAAATACTTTTCATTACACGAAAATATGTCACAGCCATTATACAACGTATATGTCTAAAACTTCTATTTTTCTTATGAGTTCCAGGGAGCCGAATTAAAGAACCCACCGTAAACAGGTCAGATACATAACCCCTCAATTCCCTGGGTCTAAAAAATTTTTTTCTTAATTTAACTTTGTCCTCTGTTCTGCCAACACCCTAACCAGGTACAAGGGACACCAGATATTTTCATGCCACAGACACCTGTCGGGAACAGAGACCAACTTTGCCAGGATGTGAACAGCACCCAGCCTTCTCTTGGATCTCCCTCCCCCCACCCGCAAAGACAACGCCCACAAATCAGCCGGAAGCAGTCTTGAGAATTCGCCGCCCCAATTCCTTCAAACTGTAATGTCTAACCTTCTACTTTTTATTATAAAAAGGATCCGGGAATGTTATTCCTTTGGGTCTGGTCCCTTTAAGAGCTAACCACGCCCACTCCCAGCCACTTCTGACTTCCCTTGCCACCATCTTAACTCTTTCTCTTATGTCCCCCGTCTCTTGGCCTGTGCACACGTGTCTCTGTCTCTCCCTATGTTTCTCTCCATGTCTCTCTGTTTCCCTCTTCTTTAGGTAATAAATGTCTGCCTCTTCTTTAAGTAATACTATGTCCTGTGAGCCTTTTATCCGCTGTACCCGCTCGCATGACTCGCTCGCCACATGGCGGGACCAGCCTACCACCCTGGAGATCTTGCAGGGACCCACAGCCATCCTTGTCGGACTAGCGGCTGCTCTGCGAGCCTGCCAGGGAACACACCCGCCTTTTAAATAACAATAATGACTGTCTTTGGTCCTATCACAGCCAGGGTCTGTATAGATGCCCATGGTTGCCACCAAAGGCCACATAGATGTCTGGGATATGGACCATAACCACAAGGGTCATGCTGCCACCAGGCATATCATGATCTAAATGGCCTGTGTTGTCACCCTGTACCATGGTGTCTTCTGGGTCCATAATGCCACAGCATCCAGTATCTAAGTTGGTGTCTGGGGCTCCTCTTGTCACCAAGGACCATAAGGAGGGCCACCTCAGTCCATGCCATTGTCTGAGGATTGTGCCATGCCCAGGGTCATGCTGCTCTGGGTGGCTGGGGCTGCCACCTGGAACTATGGAGACCTCTGGGCACGGGTCACTGCCTAGTGTCACATCTGGATCTATGACCCTTTCCAAGGGAGTCTGGGTTGGTGTCCAAGACCCTGTAGAAGGCCGCAACCACACTCTCCACCATAGATGGCGCTGCACCGCCAGGTGAGCTAGAAAGCTCACACGTGTTGGTATTTTTCCACTACTCCCAAGGTATCACCTGGGACTGGGAGCAGTTGACCAATCAAAGAGTGACACGTCCAAAGCAGGGTCTGTTTCCTATATAAGGGATGGGTTTCATCTTATCTGTGTCTCCGCCATGTTGGCTGATGCCCGCTCTCCCAAGGGGCATTAAAGCTTTACTGCAGAAGTATCCTATGTGTACCGCGTGGTTCTTGTGGGCGAGACGGTAGCGCGGGACATCTGGTGCCGATACCCGGGAAGAAGAAGAAAAAGAAGAACTTTGCACCGCCGGAGACCCCTTGGACACAAGGAGGATTCAGAACTGCAGGCATGCGTGCTCAGAGAGGTACGCTCTAAAGTCCAGAGAGCATATCAGAAACTGAGCAGCAGTGGGAGGTTGTGCGCGCACCCAGATAAGTTAAAAAATGACCCTCCGGTAAAGAATGGGGCAGACAGAAAAGAAAATAAGTTAAAAAGGACCTCCCAGTGATTTTTAAAAAAGTAAAAATGGGGGAGAAGGCTGATTTACAAGGTCAAAAGCTTTATGTTATGTTATATGTGTTGTCTTTTGTGTACTGGATAGGAGAAAGATATTTAAACTTAGAAACTGCTAAGGATATGATGTTTTGGGAAAGAGGTTCTGTTTTCATCTCCACAGAAAAGGAGAGCCTAAGGGTGTACTTGGGATTTATGTGGTTTGAATCACCGAGACCTCCTGAAATGTTGTAGTGTATACCCCTAAGAATGCAACGGCCCAATTTCAGCAGGAAGCAGCCAAAGAGACTAAACGACGCCCAAATTCCCTAAAAGATTAAATGAGGTCCTTGCAGAGCAGCAAGTCTGCTTCTCTGAGTTCCGTACACAGGTTTGGGCTCGGAGTGGGTGCAGCTGGGGCTGGAGGGCAGCTGGAGCGGAGCTTTGCTCTGTGGCTATGGTGGGAGGCATATTGCGCAGGCTCAGTTGGTGCCTGGCCTGGAGGGTATCACAGCTGTACCGAGAATGAGAGCAATGCCACAGGCAGCCGGGCCAGAAGGCTTGCAATGTACCTAAAACTGTGCTGGTCTCTGAGGCTAAAATGGCTTGGTTCCATTTGGCTACGCTGACTTCAGGCAGGGCTGGTCGTATTTATCATAATAAAAGCGCAATTAAGGTTTAGCCGCAGTAAACAGGCAGTACCGTATTACATCTACATAGTGTGACTTAAGTTTTTAAGAACTGCTTAGCATTTTAAGAACTCAAGTCCTCCTGAAAGATTGCTGTGTATACGCTTGGCTTGTCTGGTGTTTCGGGTTCCGCAGGGAGATGGATGCGAAGGGCCCTTGGATTTCGGGGTGATTGGGTCGTTGGCTGGATCTGTAAGAGTTTACAGCCGCTTTTGCTGTGGCACAGGTGTTGAGAGTTTGCTAGTAGGAAAGCGGCCCTGGTCGCCACCTCTCCCATCGGCCCCTTGAGCCGCAGCGGCTCTGGCGCGGACCTTGAGATGTTGCCGGCCTGTGCCGCCTCGGTCTGGGTGTCGGCTCCCGCCACACTCCCCCACCAACACAGCCTCAGAGAACGAGGCTAGCCCCGCAGGGAAGGCAGGGGCGCCTGGGGGTGGAGCCGCCACTTCTTGGCTTGGAACACAGGGAGCTGCGCAGCGAGCAGGCCCAGGGCCGCACACAGCCCTTGGATGGCGGGCGGGCTCTGGAACCCAAGGCCACTGTACCAGCAAAAAATACTGAAGCCAATAAATCTTAAACCTAATATCAACAAACAGGGCCTGGGTTTTTCCTAGGCGCCACTGGGACAGCATGGCCTATACCATGAAAAACAGAGACCCTCAATCAGTTATCTACCACAGTGGCTACAGCCCTGGATCAGCAGGCTACCATAGATACATCTATTAGAGGTAGAATAAAGAACAGGTGGATATCTTATGGCAGCTTGCCCAGTTGGGCTGTGAATGGAAAACTCCAGCCTTATGTGTAACCAATGTACCATATGAGAACTTTATAAAAGTGGCTAACTTGTCCCGAGAATTGTCTTTGTATCTTGCAGGAGAATTTTGATGATTTGCTGTCCTCCTTGAGATGGTCCATCATGACAATCAACTCCACGCGAGTGGACATAAGCCTGGCCAAAGGATTCCAGTCCTGGATTGTGTCCTTCATCCCCTACTTCAAAGAATGGGTGGGGGTGGAAATGTTTTAGAATGGTCCTGCTATGGAATAGTGTTTCTCCTCTGGATGGTCTGCTGACTCAAATCCCAAAGCCATAGGGACAAAGTGGTTTTTGCACAGCGCTGGCTGCCCTAGAACAGGGAGCCTCTTCTGATATGTGGTTATCTTGTTAAAGCAGTAAGGTTTAAGCCAACCAGCTCCTGCACCCCTAGGACTGTGGTCCATGGCACAGGGTGGAGTGCTTGGCTTAGCTAGCCCTGAAGGTTGTGGAGCTGAAAAGCATCGCACAGAGAATAGCCCTCTCTGAGAGATAAGTCGTTCTGCATAAGGGTTTCCTGCCGTATGTTCCCTTTCCCAGAAAATTGGCAGAGGGCAGGCCGGATAGGTTCCAGGTGTCATGAGCCTAGGGACAGATTCCGTGTAAGCCCATTTTAATGTTTTCATTTTGGGAAGTGCGACCTCTATCTTTACCTTCCTAGGGAGTTGCCTTTCTGCAAAGAAGTAAAATTAGGGGGAGATGTAGAAGGCCGCAACCACACTCTCCACCATAGATGGCGCTGCACCGCCAGGTGAGCTAGAAAGCTCACACGTGTTGGTATTTTTCCACTACTCCCAAGGTATCACCTGGGACTGGGAGCAGTTGACCAATCAAAGAGTGACACGTCCAAAGCAGGGTCTGTTTCCTATATAAGGGATGGGTTCCATCTTATCTGTGTCTCCGCCATGTTGGCTGATGCCCGCTCTCCCAAGGGGCATTAAAGCTTTACTGCAGAAGTATCCTATGTGTACCGCGTGGTTCTTGCGGGCGAGACGGTAGCGCGGGACAAGACCCCAGTTGCCACTAAAGGCTCTGTGGATGACCAAGGTCTGGCCAGCCACTTGGGACCATGTTGATTCCTCAGGGACAATGCTGTGGCTGGAGCTGTGCTGGTCTACGGGGCCTATGCTACCACCAGGGCCGTGGTGGTATCTGGGCTTGAGCTAATGCCAAGGGTCATGTCTGGGTAGCGATTCTACTGCAGCTGGGAGTCTGCGGTGATGTCCATGGTTGGTGTTAGCAGTGGGGTCATTGGAGCCATGCTGTGCTGAGCCAACCATGTTCTTCACTGGCCCTGGGATGACAGGCCCTGCCCCTTGCTTGATATTGTAGCAGGCATGCTGGCCCTACCCCACATGGAAGAGTTTATACGTCCTGCACTCGAGAAAGATGGCTCCAACCTAACCAGGCAGGTACCTCACCTGGGAAGCACACTAGAGCTGACCCAGGTAGGGGTCAGGTACGCAGGTGAGCCGATCCTGAGGGCATGAGAGCAGGAGAGCTGCCCCAAATTTTGTCTGCCATGTGGTGGCATAGGTGAGGGAAAGATGCCCGTCCCCTCTGCCCCTTACTACCTGTCGCAAGTGAGAGAGCTGGTCCCTGGATCAAGAGAGTGAAAGAACTAGCCATGCCCTACACCAGCTCAGCACACAGGAGAATGAACCCTGCACCCTGCCTGGGGAACACTTAAGTGATTGACCAAGCAATGCTTTAAATAATATAGCTTTGTGTGATTATTTTGGGAGTCTGGGCAGTCAGGAAATGAACAAGAGGCCTCCCCGAACACTTAAGGACAAAGATCAACTGAGTTTCTATTCTCTGCATTAGTATGGAGTTTGCAAACAGAAAAACAATGAGGAATTAATAAAAGGGGAAGAAAATACAGCTCAATACATTTTCCATGAAGACCTCTTTAAGACATTACAGATTTCTGGTCATCCTTAGCGTTTCATTTTACATTGACTCTCTTGTGAAAGGTAAGAAAGAAGCTTGTACCTCTCAGACAGATAATGCAAAGAAGTCTCCATTAGGAATATTGAATATATGGGGGAAATGGGTTGGAACTGAAGACAGAAAGTCGTAAAAGCTAACTGAGAGCCAGTCAGCCACTTTCCCCACTGAGATGTGGAGATGGGGGCTACTGGAGGATAGGAAAAGTTATGCAGTGGGAACACAAAGTCCAGCAGTAGAAGCCTGGGAGGAGAAGAGATGGAGAAAAACCAGCTATGATAGACTCAGACAAAGACAAGACATATCAATGATAAGAGGACCCAGCAGAAACCAGTAAGCAAGCCCACATGAACTACAGAAGCCAGGAAGAGTAGTGCTGACTCAGGGTCCCCCCCCCATGATAATATCCTTCTGAAGACAGTTCACCTCAGGTATTGTTTTGTTTTGTTTTTTCATTTTTCTTTTGTGTTGTTTCCCAAAGAAAAATTGTTCACTGCCTTGGAGCAATGGTTTGAAAGTTTATTGGAGACCCTCACGTGGCATGCTCAGGCCTAAGAGCACTCAAATCAAGTCTCTAAGTACTGGGTTGATAAGAGGGAGTGTGGGTTGCCAATCTAAGCACTTGAAATAGAACAGTTGCTCCAGAAGGGCATTGATCACACTACTGGAAACCACATGATAGGGAAGTCCACCCAAGTGAAGGGCAGCTTCGCTCACTCTGTTGCCAACAAGGTAATCTTGCCCTTCCCCTTAACACCTACAAAGTTCAAAGTCATACTATGAAGGCAAAGGCAGACCCTCTGTCCCCTGTGTCTCTCAGAACTACTCTCCCGACTCCACCATCTCCTCAAGCAAGTGTAGAGCGTCACACCTCTCTCCAGTCCCTGGTTCATGAAGCAGAGTGACAAGGGGGTCTTCTCTTGTGTTCCAGGTCAGGTGATCCTTCATCCTCATCCCCACAGCCCTATGGTGCCCCCCAAACCCTGCTACCCCTTTACTTCCATACGTAGCAAGACTTAGTCCTACTTAGCCATGTTTCTGTTTGCTCTTTACCCTAAGAGGAAACAGCCCTGAATTTCAAGGCATCCCTCTCCTATCTAGTCTCTCTCCCCAATTTCCCCTGGGAAGTGTATCCACCTTCGTGGCAGCACCTTTTTTCCCGGAGCAGATCATTTAATGCCTACACCATCATTTCTGCCCTCCTCTCTTATTTGTCTTACAGATCTCTGAAGTCAGCTTCAGGGATTGAATGATACTTATCATCTTCTCTGCAGCATTCTTTCTGACTCCTTACTTATACCCCAGCAGTATCTAAATGTTGAAGGGTTGGAGGTGAAGAGAATGAAACTTTGAAATGCTGGGAAAAGAATGCAATAGATTAATGCACAGAAGAGTGAAGATATAGACACATATGATAAGACATTTAATTATGATGTACAGGGGGTAGAACTTCTTGGGACATATGAAATTTTTATTAGAAATTAAGGGAATATGGGCTATTTACTAAAATTCCAAGAAATAAATAGTAAAGAATAAGGACAAAATGTAGGACATAACTAACTAGAGACAACGTCAGAAAAAAATGATATTTTGTTTGAAGAGGGAAGTAAGAATAATCACTTAGTTCAGAAATGTAACATCAAATGCTCTACGGTAACGTACATTCATTTGTGTTCAGGTTTCTTTTATTTCATAGCATCGACGACCAAACTGTAATCAGGAAGGCGAGGACCATCATGAGATGCATTCTAATCCATAGGTACAAGAGGTGAATTGGAGAATCTTTGGACCTGACACAGAAATGACAAATTAACATTTGTTAAGCAGATGAATGAAGCAATGATGAGACGCAGGCTGGACAGCCAGCTCATCAGTAAAGATATGTGAAGGCCTGAGAACCCCAGGGACCTGCATGGTGGTGGAGACAACCAACCCCCACTGGTTGTTCTCTGACCGCCACACATAACCTATGACATGCTTGTGTAAGAACACACACACAAATAAATAATTCATTGACCTCCACACATAACCTATGACATGCTTGTGTAAGAACACACACACACAAATAAATAATTAATTAATATGCAACTATGTATAAAATGAGAATTTAGCCCTTAATTTGTAAGTCACCTGAATATCTTACAAATGTTGTTTTTCTTGTTGTTTTATTTGAGATAGCCCACACTGGTCTGGAACTCACTATTTACCCCAGACTGGTCCCAGATTTGTGACAATCCCCTTGCTTTAACATCCCAAGTGCGGGTGTTATAAACATAAACCATATGGGCTGGCTTTCTTGGAGGGGGGGTCCATAATTTATTCAGTTTTGATCTGAAATTTTCTCCTTTATCTTCAAAGATAGGCATGAACAGCTGGTATCGTATTTTTTAAAGATTTATATATGTGTATGAGTGTTTGCTTATGGTCATCAAAAGAATAAATAATCCAATAAAATTGGAGTACAGACCTAAACAGAGAACTCTCTACAGACGAATCTAAAGTGGCTGAAAGTCACTTAAGGAAATGTTCAATATCCTCAATAATCAGAGAAATGCAAATCAAAACAACTCTGAGATTTCATCTTACACCTGTAAGAATGGCCAAGATCAAAAACACTAATGATAACTTATGCTTGCATTTCTTTCTGTTTGTTTGAGACAAGGTCTCACCATGTAACCCTCACTGGACTGGAATGCACTGTGTAGACCAGGTTGGTGTCCAACTCACAGAGATCTACCTGTCTCTCATGCTTGCATCGCTTCCTTTTTGAAACTGGGAACTCTTTTAATCTTTTTATTTACTTTTATTTAATTTTTTCTTTCACTGTATTTTTATCATACTCTTCACTCTTCCAATTTCTCCCAGATCCTCCCCATGTCCCTACCTGCCCGAATCCATGCCCTTCACCTATCAAAAGAAAGGAAAACAACAACATGAAAAAGATAAAATCAAAACAGACAGATAAGCTAAAAATAAAAAATCAATAAGAAAAAAAAGCATCAAAACAAAAAGCACAGATAAAGTCATGGAGTCCATTTTGTGTTTGCCAACTCTCCCAGAGCAGGTGCCTGACCTGGAGTGTGGTTGATAGACCCAGTGACTCTTCATTGAAGAAAACTGACTTTCCCTCTCCCAGAAGGCATCAATAGCAAATAACTTCTTGGTTAGGGGTGGGACTTTGTATCTATTTCTTGCTCTCAGTGCTGAGATTGTTTTTGGTTTGAATCTGTGCAGGCCTTTTGCACACTGTCCCCCTCTTGGTGAGTTCATGAGTGTATCAATCCTTTTGGTCTGGAAGATGCTCTTTCCTCAGAGCCACTGGCTGACTCTGGCTCTAACATTCTTTCTGCCTTCTTTTCCACAGAGATCTCTGAGCTTTGAGAGAAGGATTTGAAGAAGACATCCCAGGGAAACCTGAGTGTGCCAAAGTCTCTTACTCTTTGCACATGGTCCAGTTGTGGATTTTTGTTAATTGCCATCTACTACAGGAAGAAGCTTATAAGAAGAAGCTAAGAAGAGTTTAGCCATGCTCTCATCTTTGGATATACCATTAAGTCTTTAGAAGTCATTTTGTGTCTGCGCTCCTTTAACAGAATAATAAGAGTAGGTTTTACCCTAGGTTAAAGACTTACCTAATCCCAGGTTCTTTGCCACTTTAGCGTTGTCAAGTATGGGTTCCATCTCATGTAATGAGCCCTAAATCTGGACAAATAGTGGGTTACTCCCATAGCACTTGTGTCACTAATACACAAGTGTATCTTGTGGGCAGGTCACTGTTGTAGGTTGCAGTGTTCATATCTGGGTCGTCTTGGCAGTTACTTTTCTCCTCCTGCAATGTGAAAAGTACATTCCAGCTTCAGAAATGCTAGTCAATAGGGGTGAACCTTCTAGTTGAGAATCAGCTTGATTTCTCCATGTCCAGTGACATAGTGAATTGTGTCTTCAATAATAGAATAGGGTCATACTATCAAGTTATGGAGAATAACCAAGAGCTTTGGTAAAAGCCTGTAATGTCTGTTGGAGAAGGCCTATGGGACTCCTTTGGACAATGGCTCAACAAGATGTAACTCACCTTTAGACCTGGAGGTTTGACATGATGCCTTATTATATTGTGACTCCATTTAAGTTCCTTTCATATATGTACATGTTTTAGGGAACATCTACAGTTAGTAGGTTTCCCTATGGCTTTTCAAAGGACTTTTAATCTTATTCTTCTTCATTATCCCTCCTTTACTACCCTGCCCTCCAATCCTCTTTTCAATTTAATCTTTTCTAGTTTCTGCTTTTTCTCTTTATAGCATTATACTCTATTTCCATTTCATCTTCCTTTGAAGACCAATGTTTTCATTCCTTAAGAACCTGACCAAAACTATCTCCTTGTTTAGCACAATTCTTTAGACAAGTATAACTACGTACATTACTAGCTTCCATCTCTATTTTTTTCTGAAATGGTCTTTCAACATGCCTTTAAAGTAATCCACTACTGACATGCATCACAAGCTAGAATTGTCACCCCACAAATGGATCCCATGCAATGGTTTGACATATTCATAAAATTCTGCATGTATGAACCATCTGGTTCTAGAACACCCTTTTCACCTCAAAAGATGTGACAGCAGCGAAATCTACGTACGTGTTTTGGCAGCCACTCCCCGCTCAACCCCTTCATCTGTAGCCAACACTAATCTGCTTACCACTTGTTGGACTTTAAATGGTGTTGACTTCTCACCAGGTGACTCACACAGGGCAGGCACTTTTTGCTTTCTTTCTTTTGTGTAACATGGATTTTCAACGTTAGTTCATGTGACATACTCACTTGTTTCACTATAGAACATTCTCCCATCTATTCATCTGCTGATGGATTTTTGGTTTCTTTCCAGATTTTGAACACAGTGAATGATGCTGCTCTAAGAAATTTTAAATAAATACAAGAGAGGGTGTGTTTTCATTTATCTTGGGTATATTGTTAATAGTGATCTTTCTGTGCCATTAGTAGTTCTTATTCAATTTATTGAGGAACTTTCCACAATTTTACACATCTTATTAGCAATCAAGGAAGGTGACCACAAGCTCTGACTGTGTGGGAGCACTCTGGGGGCATTAGTCTAATAAGAAATCCTCCAAGTAAACCCTGAGTCATGCATCAACCTGTAAGAAACATTGCCAACTTGAGCGGTTCATACATTTGTAGTCCTCATTTTTGAGATATCTGGAAATTAAAACTCAATATTTCTAATTTTTCTCTTCCCCAATCGTGGTCTTTCAACATTCACTTTGTTACTTGACCAAAATTTTTGCCAGATCCTAGCCTCTAATGGCTAAGCCCCTGCAATGATAATTTCAGCATTCCTGTTATTCCTATTGATATGTTTGGGGAAACCTCTGTCCCTGTGCTATGTTCATGAACTACATTCAGTTCAATATAGATACTCATTTGAGTTCACTTCAAATATAGTCTCCTCTCATCTCCACTGGGTACTCCCATATTGGTGATGCCAATGTATAAGAGACTCGTGGTCTCTTATGGCTGTCCAACTCACTTCAGTTGGGACCCAACCTTTTCTGTGGTACCCATTGAGGTAAGAACAGAAAGGCACCATCCAAGGTTCTTTACCTGTCTTCCCACAGAAATTATGTTTGGTAACAATGAGTTGTATACTGCTCTAATCTGAACCAGCTTCACCCCATCAGAGTCTATTGTGACTGTTTACTGGGCCACCAAATCTTTACTTTTTATTGTTTTGGGGTTTTTTGTTGTTGTTTTGTTGTTGTTTTGTTGTTTTTTATTGATTTTATTGAGTTATACATTTTTCTCTGCTCTCTCCCTGCCTCTCCCCTCCCCTTCAACCCTCTCCCATGGTCCCCATGCTCCCAATTTACTCAGGAGATCTTGTCTTTTTCTTTTTCTACTTCCCATGTAGATTAGATCCATGTATGTCTCTCTTAGGGTCCTCATTGTTGTCTAGGTTCTCTGGGATTGTGATTTGCAGCCTGGTTTTCTTTGTTTTATGTTTAAAAACCACTTATGAGTAGTACATATGATAATTGTCTCTCTGGGTCTGGGTTACCTCACTCAAAATGATATTTTCTAGCTCCATCCTGCAAATTTCAAGATGACATTCTTTTTCTCTGCTGTGTGGTACTTCGTTGTGTAAATGTACCACATTTTCCTTATCAATTCTTCAGTCAAGGGACATTTAGTTGTTTCCAGGTTCTGGATATGACAAACAATGCTGCTATGAACATAGTTATGGTACATTCTCACTTTTTTAAGAAAGAAAGAACAAAGATCACAATGTGTATAGAGCCCATACTTTCAAGATGGAAAAAAATGTTTGGTGAAATTACTACTAGAAAATAACAATCACCTGATAATCTCACCAGTATATGTAAAATATAAATAGGGACAGAGCATTTTGTCTTCCTGTTTTCAACCCTTTTCTTGTCAATATTTTTTGCATTTAATCTATTTGTTCATTAATGTTTCACACCCCATCCTGATATATTATACTTTCCTTATTTCTTTGTGGTTTTAGTTCATCTTCATATTTGAGGGTTTTGTTTAATTGTTTGAGACAGTCTTAGGTAGCCCAGGCTGGCCACACACTTAATATATCACCAAGACTAACCTTGAGCTCCTGGTCCTGCTGCCTCCACCTCCCCAGTGTGGAGATTACAAGTGTGCACCATAATGGCAATTGAATACAAACTAAAAAGTCAGGTTTTACTTGATTTAAAACAGCATCAATGATTTGAAAGACTACTAACTGTAGCATCCAAGGAGATAGTCATGAAGATTTGGTGAATTCTGTGTTGGCCTGAGTTGGCTCTAACCTTGGTTCTGTCTCATATAAACTCTGTTATGTAAATAAAGCTCATCCTTACTTTCTTCTGTAAAATGGAGGTGGGATCCTGTTGGGTTTTATTGTTTGTTTGTTTATTTGTTTTAGCATGCTCTGTGGAATTGTTTAACATTTCTACATGGATTACACAGCTATGGAAAACAGGGTCTGTCTGGGTCTGTGACTTACACACCAGGTGAGCAAGCAGAAGACAGACAGCTATGAAAACAATACCTGCAGGCTCTGACCCTTCCTTCATACCCAGCTGTAGGGCTGACCCAGGGAGAATGAACCATAGAGAGTTTGTCTCTATAGCTACTGCCCCTATGTATTGTGGATACACAGGTTTTGCCACAAATACCTTCTCAGATCTTAGAATCCAAAGGCCTCCAGCAGGAAAGACTGTAGACTCCCAGTAAGACTCCAAGGTTTAAGGAACCCTCATACTTTAGCTCATCGCCAAGTCAAGCAACCATCAAAAGTATCACAGGAGCAGCAGGACATTTACATTAAAGTGTCTGTCGCAGCCTACACAGCTGTGTGATGAGTAAACCCAAGCAAAGACAGTGGCAATTGTAAAGAAATGTTTATTTTACCAATACTTTTAAAAATCAGCCTATTTACTAAGGATTTATTAAGTCACACAAACAAAAGTCACTTGTGTTACTTAATATATATAATTTTTAAAGGGTTATTTTATTTAATTGCTTTTTAAGCTTGCCTTGCCTCGAACTTGGTATGTAGGCCAGTCTAGCTTCAGACTCACAGAGATCCACCTGCCTCTGTGACAGAGTGGTAGAACTAAAGCTGTGTGACATCATACTCATCTAATTTTTATTTTCTTAGTACCTAATTTATCTAAGTAAATTAAAATATGTTTTGAATTTAACGTAAAACACATATACATAGACACAGATACAAATTCATAGATTCTGGCTGTTTCTGACAGGTTTTATGCTATTATCTATAAAAATTAGAGTCATATCTCAGGTCATATAATTTAAAATTTAGTAATTGAGTTTGGCAAATGAGACAGAGCATACTAGCAAAAGTGGCTTAAAATGTTGTTTGCTCAGATTTCAACGAGTCAGTGAGTATGTCAAGGGGGCTTTATAATTTTAAATTCATTTCTCCTTTTGAGTATTTGGTTCATTTTAAGTCTGTCCATAAAGCAGGTAATATATAAACAGAAACAAAAAAGAGTTGTTGCCAACCTTTCTGAAGTCAAGACAATATTGTTTCTTGTTTTGTTTTGTTTCGTTTTTTCCAAACAGGGTTTTGTAGACAGAAGTTGCTGTTTCACATAGTCCTACAGCCATTCAGTCCCAAAATAACACAGAGAGGCTTATATTAATTATAAACTGTTTGAGCTATTGTCTCAGGTTTATTATTAACCAGCTCTTACCATAATTCTTGTTTATGTTTAGTCACATGGCTTCGTACTTTTTCTCAATAAGGCATTCTCATCTTGCTTCTTCTGTGTCTGGCTGAAGACTGACTCTCTGCCTTTTCTCTTCCCACAATTTTCCTAGACTGGTTGCCCTGCCTATACTTCCTGCCTGACTTCTGGCCAATCATTGTTTTATTAAACCAATATGGGTGATAAATCTTTACAGTGTACAAGAAGCATCATGGCATAGAGGGTTCCTGGAATTCACTCTGTAGATCAGGTCAGCCTCAAACTTAGTCTGCCTCCTCCTTAGTGCTAGACTAAAGGCATGAGCTACCATTGCTGATTCAAAACAATTTTCTAAGGAAAGGAATTTAGAGACTGCCTGAAGTTCCAGGTGCTTGCTTCATTTGATTTCTTACAGTGCTGTGTTGAAGAGAGAGCGAGGCCCTTTGTTCCATCTTGCCTGCCTAGCTTTCACTCGCAATAATCACACAGAAACTGTATTCATTTAAACACTGCCTGGCCCATTAGCTCTAACTTCTTATTGACTAACTTTTGCATATTAGTTTAACCCATCTCCATTAATGTATATTGCCACGTGACTGTGACTTACCAACAAGAGTATAATCAGCATCCGTCTCAGGCAGGAGAACCATGGTATCTGCCACACTGCCCTTCTTCCCAGCATTCTTTTCTGTCAACTCCACCTATCTAAGTTCTGCCCTATCAAAAGGCTCAGGCAGTTTCTTTATTCAACCAATCAGAGCAACGCACAGACAAAAGAACCTCCTATATCATTTCCCTTTTTCTGTTTAAACAAAAAAGAAAGGCTTTCATTTTAACATAGTAAAATTACATATAACAAAACAGTTATCAATCAAGAATTATAGTTATAATATTTATACCTATTTTATCTTTTATTATAACAAAGGAAAACTATAACTATAACTAACCATTCTTCAACTCCATCAAAGACTTCAGAAGGATATAATATTACCTAAGTAAACAGGAAGTGCATTGTAAGTAACTTCCAAAACTTTAGAAATGAAGAGACATCTTGCTACCTGAATAGTCACCCAAAGTTATTCTGTACCTTTGGGGCATCCATCTTCAGCCCATAGGCCCATAGTATCCAGCAGACATTTCCATAAAACTGGAAATTTCAAAGACAGTTCAGTCACTTTCTTCTGTATTCTGCATAATGTCTAGAATTCTTCATAATGTCATGAACTCTTTCATGAAGCAGGAACTCCGAAGGACCATCTTACCTTTAGGGTAAGTTCAGCAGTCCTCTCTCTGTGAGTTCCTCATGTCCAGTTTATGAAACAGTCCAGGCAAGAGCAGTTTCTTGCCCAAATGGCTAACCAACTCCATAAGGAGCCTCTTCAATACCCATCTTCCTCTTTAGGTAGATTGGTGCTGCCAGGAGCAGACATGTCTCATTGTCATGAAAATCCCTAAGTTATTAAAATATTTTAAATGCCATATTCTGTAGTTTTTGAAAGATATGAAGAATGCCTATCTAACTGAAATATATCTCTATATATCTAGAAAATCTAACTAACATGACTATAAGCTTGACTGTTATTGATGATTATTCATTAACAACCTATATTTCCTAATTATACATTACAT
This sequence comes from Myodes glareolus, assembly GCF_982192425.1. Taxonomy (NCBI): domain Eukaryota; kingdom Metazoa; phylum Chordata; class Mammalia; order Rodentia; family Cricetidae; genus Myodes; species Myodes glareolus. Next base: position 20,008,797 of record NC_142043.1, on the reverse strand, counting down.
TTTTAAATGAACTACACAATCACAACACCTTAATTAAGATCAGAAATACATATAACAAAATTGACCCTAAATTTATATCAACAAAGCAAAATCCATACCAATGCAAATTATTCTTATCTATATCCTATCCCCCTTTAAATGTAAAAGAACATTTATAAACAATATTTGGGAATATGGACGTAGTTATTTTTCTCCAAACTCTTTTGTGCTGTATGGGAGCACTATTAATCGGGTCTTTCATTGCACATCCTGTGTGCTAGGTTCACCTTAGTTAGCAGTTGAGTGGAGTAATTTTTGAGGGTGTACACGGCAACCTTGCAGGAGGGCATGGTCTATCATGCCATATTAGTCTAGAAGCAATCCACAGGGTCTCATCTTCTGTGAAAACAAAAGAAGAACCTCTTTTCCAAAACATCACATCCTTAGACCCAAATTCTGAAGTCAGGATACTTTTATAATATACATGTTGGTTTAGTTTAGCAGCACATACAATGAAAAGTTTCTCTGTAATTAGCTCCTTCACAGTCAAAAAAAATAAAGAAAACACAATAATTCACATAATCCAGACTCTCTGTGAACTTTCCATTTTTACATGGCTTGCTTTTACTCTATTACTTTACTCTGTCTCTTTAAAGACTTTATCCTTTTTTAAAGCATTAGCTTTATTTTATGTCTCTGTATACTCTTTATCTTTTCTCTCTCAAGCCTATGTGCATTTATTTAACACTGTGACCCATTTAGGGGTCGCGTATGTGTGAATCTGTCCTATTGCCTTGTCTTTAATTCTCTGCTGCTTTGAAGAGCTTTTAAAACGCTAAGCATCTTGGTTGCAGCTGCTCTGGATTTTGGCTCCACCTCTCTCCAATTTCAAAACGGTGGACGTACCATTTTTGCTAGCTCTGGGGCCGCCAGGCGGGAGCTGTGCTCAGTCGTCCAACCCAAGAGAATGAGTGTGCCACACATGATTCCTTTTCATCTGAGTTACAGCCAAATTTGCCATGCAGAGCACTGCACAGCCTGGAAACATCTCTGTGTATGGTGGCAAGAATCCGCCATGCTCTCCTGATTGTGCACGCCTAGTAGAACTGATCCTACTGCCTGCCCAGGCAGAGGGCTGAGCCATTGGCATGGTCACCGAGTACTTTCTTCCCAATCTCAAGTGGGCACACAAACATCCAGTCCCATAAAAGCCAATGAAATGCTTTATAGATGGAGTTTATGATGGCAGCACAGCCCTGGAAGCCCCATTTTAAAACCAGGCGGCTTTTTTTTTTTTTTTTTTTTTGATACAGCTGCTGAGTCAGGGAAAACTTTTTCCGGCAAACTGCAAAAACTCTGTTGAACTCTGTATTATTTTTGAAGCTCTCTCAGATTTTACATGAAGTCAGTCGACCACATTGAAGCACCAATTGTTGAAGGGAGGCGGGACAATTCTATATTCTGTCAATTATATTTTAAAATAAATGCTGATTGGCTCGTAGCCAGGCAGGAAGTATAGGTAGGAAGACCAGACAGGAAGTAGAGGTGGAGTAATGAGAACAGGAGTATTCTGAAAAGAAGGAAGCTCTTTCCACAGTCCCGCCCAGATCACCAAAAAAGCAGGATGTGACCTGCCCTGCTGAAAAGGTACTGAGCCATGTGGCTAACATAGATAAGAATAATGGACTTTGTAAGTTACAAGAGTTAACAAAAAGCCTGAGCTAGTGAGCCCATCCGTTTATCATTAATATAGAATCTCTGTGTGATTTTCTTTGGGGGCTTACCAGCAGTGAAAACTGGGCAGGACATAAACCCCAACAATCCAGCCCTCATGTTACAGTGCTGGGGGTGGAGCCCAGGCATTTGCACATGCTAGGCAAGCTCTGTGCCACTAAGCTCAGTCCTTGTCCCTGGATGCTTGTATTCAAGGTCATGAATGGCCACTGACAGGCAGAAGAGTGGAGCCTAGGTGGAGAGTGAATGGGGGGGAGGGGTTTTGAAAGAAATAAAAAAGGGGGACATGACTGCTCGTAGGCATGGTGGGGATGAAGGTTTATTGTTAGATTAAAAAAAAAAGAAAAGAAAGCATAACCAGAGGCAGGGACATCAGGGAGAGTCCAGAGTGAACACCACCCAGAGCTGGGTCACCTGAGGGGGACCAAGGAGAATAAAGGGTAGACCAAATGGCTGATTTATATAGGGAAGGGCAGCATGGGGAAGGGGAGTCCATCCCCTGGGCCAGAGAAGTTTAGAGTATGGTGCAAGGTGTGTCAGTCTTAACCTGTAACAGGCAGGGACTGAGGGATGCTAGAAGAACCTGGTCAGGTCCGCTTTGGTATGTTACATAAGCGCATCAGTAGCCTTTGTCCTGGGTCTGAGACCTAACGGAGACTCCTCTGAGAGAGCTGGCAGAGGTCATCTTCTGAGATATCACTATGCAATCTGAGAATTACTTTTGGAGAAGCATCAGTTGCCTCGCAATTTTATTTTATTTTAAACGCCAGTTTCTTATGTTGGGTGTCACTCCCCTTTTTCTACCTGAGTGCATAAATTAAACTGTCAAAAGATCTGCAAGCAGGTTGGAGTTTGTGACCAGCAATGAGACTAAAACACACTCACTCTGCCTTCCTCCCTGTCACCCACAGATGACGATGAAGAAAATTTAGGTGCTGCCTTATTTTGTTTTAATACCTGCTACAGTTTGACTGTGAAAAGTCTCCATCAGTTCACAAAAATAAACCCTTATTATCCATGTGGTGGTGCTGCCTGGGGAGGTGGCAGAATTCTGGCTGTGTGGTGCAGACATTTGAAAGTTACAGCCTGGCCCTGCTTGTACCCTGAGCTCTCAGACTCCTGGTCACCGTGATGTCAGCAAGTCCCACTGTCAGACTATGCCACTCTGGCTGCTATGCCTGTGTACCGTGACAAACTAAAACCATTGAACCATGAGACAAGACAAACTTCTCTCCACTCCTCAATTTGTTTCTACCAGTTGAGTGCCAAGGAGACAAGAAAAGTAATTCAGTACATTACCTGGGCCAGAAACCCAAACGATTCCCACACAAAGCCAAACTGTCTGCCACACTACAAACATACTCTCTTCATTCTGAAGACTATTCAGCACTCCGACTCCTTCGGTTGTCCCTGAGGATTTTTATAAAGCCACATCATTTGTAACAAAATTCAAACAAGGTCCACACAAAGCATGCACACATCATGTGTGAACAGAAGGCTAGGGGACCCTGAGTCCCAGTCAGGTCCTGTGTCACATTAAGACGATTTGAGGATAAACACTGGGGAAACCAGGAGGAATGTGTTCAGTCAGGATGCTCTGAGGGACAGGGCAGAAGGGCTCCTGACTGAGCAAGCGCAGACAGCTGCCTGAAAAGGGGTGCTGACAGCGTATGCTCCCTGGAGGCAAGGCTGGGTGAGCTCAGAGATGAATGTGAGCAGCAGCTCCCAAGGAGTGGTCTCTGGTTAGAGGCACACAGCTGGTTAAGGAGAGCGTTAGTCATCTCGTTCCCTTGCCATGCCCGAGAGCATGCTGTCTTTCTTTCTGACTTGTGGCCTAGGCTGGTCTTTTTTCTGTCCTAAATGGAACCCGACTGTCTTAGTTAGGGTTTCTATTGCTGTGAAGGGACACCATGACTTTGGCAATCTTCCAAAGGAAAACATTTAACTGTGTTGGCTTGCTTACAGAGCAGAGGTTCAGTCCATTATCCTCACGACTGGACATGGTGGTGTGCAGGCAGGAGAAGCAGCTGAGAGTCCTACATCTTGCAGGCAAGAGGAAGTGGACTATCTCACTTCTGTGGCTTGAGTGATATATATACATGATATCTCAAAGCCCCCCTCCACAGTGATCCACTTCCTCCAACCAAACACACCTACTCTAACAAGGCCACACCTCCTAACAGTGTCACTGCCTTTGGGGGCCCTTTTCTTTCAAACCACCACATCAGTGAACAGATAGCTACAGAGGTCCTCCACTTAGTCTCTTCCTTGATATTGGTCCCTCTACTAAAATACATATCATGGAAATGAGCCAACGAAAGCAGAGCCATTCCTGTAGAGGGTATGAAAATGAGTAGGGAGGAAGTTCTTAAAGATGGATGTGAGGAAGGAGTGGGCACACACCCACTGTCAGGGGCAGAGTCACCTGTGAGGAGAGGACAGCAGGGTATCTCTTCTTTTTTCCCCTAGAACACTGAAGAGTCTGTTACATATGTCATAGCTTTTCTAAAATTCATCCCGAAGAACCAATTTTTATCGCCATGAAAAATGACTCCGCAGAAAAGAAGAAGATTTCATCATGTCATCACTCAGAAAGGCGGGAGAACTCATAAGAAAAGGTTTTCTGTTCATACCTGAGACCGTTGAAGATGAACTCTATCTTGTATCATGGACGCTATAGACTAGGACTTGAAAAAAATCACGTAGATCATTTGACCTACTTTTATTTTAAGAAAGTGTATAGAAGTCTGAAATCATTTCCCAACTAATTCAAATTAATAAATTACAGTCAACAGGGAAATAAGAATTTCATATGTAGATTTAATTTTTTTTTTCAAGACAGGGTTTCTCTGTGTAGCTTTGGAGCCTGTCTGGCACTTGCTCTGTAGACCAGGCTGGACTCGGCTCACATAGATCCACCTGCCTCTGCCTCCCAAGTGCTGGAATTAAAAGCGTGCACCACTACTATCCTACTGATTTTATTTTTAAAGTTTTATTTATCTTTATCCTATGTGTATGCATGTTTCGCCTGTGTGTATCCATGTGTGTGCCTGGTACCGATGAAGGCCAGTAGAAGGTGTCAGACCCCCTGAAGTTGTAGTTACAGGCAACTGTGAGATTCCATGTGGGTGCCAGGAATTGAACTTGGATCCTCTGTAAGATTAGCTAGTGTTCTTAACCACTGACCACTGATCAATTTTTCTAGCCCAAAGGTTTGTTTTTATTACATATATATATGCATATATATATATATATATATATATATATATATATTATAAATATAGTGTTTTCCCTCTAAGCATGTCTTCTGTACCCCATGAGTGTGTAAGACCTGCAGATGTCAGAGGTAGGGGCCAGAACCCTCAGAACTGAAGTCACAGATGATTGTGAGTCACCACATGGGTGCTGGGAAAAGAACTCAAGTCCTCTAAAAGGGTAAATGGTCCCTTTTTTATTCTTAATTACATTTTTACACACTATATTTTGATCATAATCTTTCTGTTCCCCCAAACTAACTGTTGAGCCTTCTCTCTGATTCCCAAATGTATTTTTTTAAGTTATTAACTTCACAATTGCCATAATCAATATCAAATAGTTTGCTATTTCAAAATTTAAGAGTAGGCTCGTCCATACACGATATGCTCGCTTAGTTAGGGTTTCTGTTGCTGTGAAGAGACACCGCGACCACAGCAAATCTTATAAGGAAGACTTTTATAGTTGAGGGGGACTTGATTACTAGTTTCAGAGATTCAGTCCATTAACATCATTATGAAGACCATGGTGGTGTGCAGGCAGACATGGTGCTGGAGGAGCTGAGAGTCCTACATCCTGCAGGCAACAGGAAATTGACTGACAGTCACACTTAGGGAAGCTTAGGCAATAGAGACCTCAAAGCCCCTCTGTACAGTGACACACTTCCTCCAACAAGGCCACACTTCCTAATAGTGCCACTCCTTTTTGGGGCCATTTTTTTGCAAAGGACAATATATGCATATCTGTTTTATTTAATATTTTTATAGTTCCTGGTTCCTTTAAAGTTTCTCTCATCCAAAGGGGGCTTCTGGTAGCTTCCAAACTATAGAACCAGATTCACCATAAGGCAGCTACTGATTCTGATTTGGAGATCGGCAATACAGAAACTGCAGTCACACCACGGAAGCAAAACAGCCTACCACCAACACAACTAGGAAGATCTTAGTACCCAAACATGGGTCCTCTGTTTCAGCTCCACTGCCAAAGCTAGAGAGAGACGCTTTGTGAAAAGTGACGGTGAAAAGAAAGAAACACCTTCCTGGAGACAGCAAGGTGAAGACCTGGTCAGGACCGCACCCTCCCTATCTCATCCCTCACGTTCTAATCCTGTGCATTTGTTGTTCTGTGGAGCACAAGAAAGAATGATGTGTCTATCCAGTTGAAGTCTTCAAATGCTACAAAGAAAAACAAAGAAACAAGAAGATCAAGCTGAATTTGAAGACAGAGAAATTATAAAATGCACATTACAGGGCAATAAAAACCAACTTTTCCCGTGAGAGACAGAAGTGGGAGTAGAGGAAGGCCCGATTCTTGAATTTGGAAGAGAGTTCATCTGTGTGCTTTCTTTCTTTTTCCTTCTTTTTTCCTGTGGTCCTGGGGGAATTTGAGACAGGGCCTCAGGATCCTGGTACATGATAGGTAGCCCAAGCTAGCCTCAACCTTGCACTAATCATTCATGCTTCAGCCCCCTGACTACTGGATATTAGTTTAAAAAAAAAAAAAACTTTTCTCCAACTCAATATGTGAAGAAACTAAAACTAAAATTACATATTTTCAGAAGTTTTTTAAACAAATAGCTGGGTCTTAACATTCACAAACCAGTCGTGCTCAGTCAGTGACAGGCAGCTACCTGAATGGATCATCCCAAATAAGGCCAATGGCTCTCACACCGTGCCCAAGGCAGAAACAGTCAAAACGATGCCCTCCTTGCCTTTGCTGCTGGGACTGAAAAGCCTACTGTTCATACTACTGAGTCACACTCTCTAAGCCTCTTCGGGTCCAAACTGCCGCCCAGTTAATACATCACACCTTTCCCGACTCCAGTGCTGAAGACTGAGCGCAGGGTCCTGCACCTACTGAGAAGACACTGGCACTGTGCCGCCGTCCCAGCCCACAGTCGTCTGCAGCTCAGTTCAACTCTGTAAAGTCAATTGGTTCGAAACTCCCTACTAAGTGGAGCATTGCAAAGAGGAGTGCAATCCCAGAAAGTTGGAGCTAAAGCTCAGGATGGAAAATCAAATAGATAACATCTGTTCAAATGAACAGAAGAAGGACAAGGACACACCCGGGACAGAGGAACCACAGAAAGAGAGAACGGGGGCTACAGCACAGAAGGGGGCTCACATCAGAGTCTTTCCAATGTGGAAGTAAAACAAGAGGCTGGAGGACGGCTCAAAGGATAAAATGCTTCCTGCAGAAACACAGGGACCTAAGATTACATCCCCGGCATCCCCATAAAAAGGTAGGCATGGCAGCATGCTCCTGTAATCCTAATCCCAGCTCTGGGTGACAGAGGCAGGGGGATGATCCTGGATACTCTCTGACTAGCCAGGGGAGTCAAACAATGAGCTTCAGGTTCAGTAAGAGACCCTGTCTCAAAATGTAAGGTAGGGAGAGATAGAGGAAAACAATCAACATTTACCTCTGGCCCAACACACACTCACACACTCACACATGTACACACTCACACACACACACACACACACACACACACACACACACACAAAGATCAAACCATCTTGGAGAGGAAAAGATGGCTCAGTGATGAGGAGAACTGGCTGTTCTTCCAGAGGACCAAGGTTCAACTCCAGCACCTACATGGTGACTCATAACCACCCTTAGCTACTGTTCCAAGGGATCTATCACCCTTTACTGGCCTCTATAGGCACTGTGTGCCACTGTATGTATGTGGTTTACACTTGTGCATGCAGGCAAAACACCCATAAATGTAAAATATAATAAGAGCCTAGAAGCTGAATTTTGAGACCTGGAAAGGGAAAATGTATCAATCAGATTTACCTTATTATGACAAAATACTTCAGTTAAACAACTTTTGGCTCACAGTCTTGAGGGTCTTAGGCTAAGGGGCTTGTTCTGTTCCTTTGGTTGTGTGATGGTCCACCTTGGTGTAAGCACACTGTGAAATAAAACTGTGCCTCAAAGCAAGAAACAAAACAGACAAGGAATGAACTAAGATCCTATTATCTCCTTCAAGTTCACACTCCTAATAATGCCAAGGCCTCTCACTAGGTCCCTCCTTGTCTCTCTAGTGCTCCCCACTACAGGCCAGGGGCTACAGACAGAACTTGTAACATATGTTAAGGAATGCTCATGAGCTAAGACAGAGGAGGGGATAAGTCAGAGAGACTGGGTGTCTCAACCTTTCCAGTCCATGGGTTCAAACTTTAGAGTCCTTGATGGGAGAGGTAGGGCTGTTTACTGAGGGCTGGAAACAGATCCCCTGCTGGAGAGAGGTGTCCAGAATGCAGGGATCCTGCTGTTCAGTGTGGAAGAGAATTTAACCAGGTTGATGTAGCCCTAGTTGGTTTTAGTTTTTTTTTTGTTTGTTTGTCATCAAGATAGTTTTGGCCATAACTCTTAAGTATCTGGGAAATTCTGGGAGTCAGAATGGAACTCAGTCTGACTGGGACCCTGAGTCTCCATGGATCTCCCAGACCAATCCTCCCCAGGCTGATTATTATTACCAGGAAGTACCAGTCTAGATATAGAAATCGAGACTGGAGATTTGTGAAACTTTAAAGTAACTTGTAAAGGGACAACTGCTGTCACTGTCTTCTGTTGCATGATGAGGCTCTAGGGTGCTGCACTAGCATCCCTGAGGCTCACTGATGCGGATAGTGCCCCACAGAGAGCAAACATTATTACCCCTGTCTTTCAGACTGATTTCTCAGAAGCTGTCTTGATCATCACTAACAGTTTCAAAGGCTGAAGAACATAATAAATCATCCTCTTTGATCAAAGTGACAGTAGCCTCTTTTGCCAGATGGAAAAATTGGCAGAGAAACAGCCATAGCTCTCAAACATGCCACATCATCTGCTTATATTTTAATCCCCAGAGACAGAAACAGCCAGTCTCCCATGAACCTTGTCTCCTTGGAGGAGAGTTCACTGCTACTGAATGCTAATATATGTGACTTTTGTGTGTATATTGTACAGTTAATCCTTAGGACACTGTGATAATAAATGTGAAAAAAGTTAATTCCCTAGCAAAAGCCCAAGTATGATTATATTGACCTTTAAAACCATAACTGAGGTAGGAATTGGTAGAACCACTACTAGCAAACACTGATACAGTGCTTCAGGTTTGATGTCTCTGCTGCGGTTTCTTCTGTGTACAAGTGTTATGACTCTCTGGGACTTGGCAAGATGGCGCAACAGTTAAGAGCACTGGTTGTTCTCCCAGAGGACCTGAGAGAGGTCCTAGCACCCACACAATGGCTCACCACCTTCTGTAACTCCAGCTCCTTGGGATCTGATGCCCTCTTCTGGCCTCTGCTAGCACTACATGCCCACAGTGCTCAGACATACATGAATACTCATAAAAATTCAGTCTTTTAAAAATGTAGGACTCCTGCACAATGAAGGCTTGCCTCCCAGTTAAACTCCGAATGAAGTCCCCAGTACAGCAATTCACCGCAAGCCTGTCTCCCACTCCTTTATTTTAGACCCCAATGATTTTCCATATGCCATCTAGGGGAATCACCACTGGCACTTCTGATGGCCCCACCGCATCAGCTCTTACACTGTATAATTTCTTTTTAAAGATTTGTTTCTTCTCAAGGCCTTGAACCAAACCAGTGACTCCATGCAATGAACATTTGCCGGTAAAGTTGAAGGGACAAAGATGGATACTATATGACACCGGGAAGCCTCCATTGCCATCAGGATGAATAAAAAGGAATTGAAGAAGCAGGAAAGAAGAAACCAAGAGATTTTTCTGTTGTTGTACTTTTGTTCTCTGGGGGTGTGGGGGTGTGGTTTTTTGATTTGCTCTTTGTTTTTGCTTTTGCTTGCTTGCTTTAATTTGTTTCCTTTGGGGGGGGCATGACAGGGATGAGGGAAAGATATGGGGGGACTGGGAAATGAGCAGAATTGGGGTACATGATGTGAAAATCCCAAAGAGTCAATAAAGAAGAGAAAAATATTTTTTTCTTTTTATTCTTTGAGTGTGTGTGAGTTTCTATATATAGGTATTGGGCACCACATGCATAGCTATGTTCATGGAAATAAAAAACCCCCAGAGTGGGGAGACTTTCACTTAAGTCTCGGAATAACACGACCCCCCAGGAACTAACAAAAGACCGTCCTTGCTGCAATCACACAAGGTTTATTGACAGGAACCAACTCGCTGGGGCCGAAACTCATTCCCCACGTAGGGGTAGAGGAATTCGACCCCAAGTAGCTGGGAGAGGGGGTCAGACTATAGTCACAGTACTGTGATGTCGCAGGAGAGGCTGGCTTGTTGTTCCTTCTTGTAAGAACAGATCATAACCTTGTATACCACAACAGTGTAATGGGCCAATGATCTTCTAGGCACACATACCATAAGGCCGGGCAAGAGAAGTGGTAACTACTTTTCCTCAAATAAACTTTGGCAAATTTAATCTGCCTCTTGTTTTTTCCATTTTCTTTATTTTCTTTGGTTTTGGTTTTGAATAGTTTCCACTGTGTTAAAATGCACTAATCCGATGACCTCGCAGTGGAAACTTATTCTTACAAGCTCTAGAAGTAGAAGTCTAAAAATCAAGGTGTCAGCGTTCTTTCTCTCTCTCTCCCTCTCTCTCTCTCTCTCTCTCTCTCTCTCTCTCTCTCTCTTTCTCCTCTCTCCCTCCCTCCATTCCTCTCTCCTTTTCTCCTCCTCTCTGTCTCTTCCTCTCTCTCCACTACCAGGGAGACTCTTGCTCACATCTAATAGCTTGTGACTGGAATCCTTGGTTACTAAGAACAGAAGGGGGCTAACTCGAAGGTGAAAAAAGGAAAGGAGAGCACCTTGATTCTCCCTTTCTGTCCACATCTGTTAGACCCTGGCAGTTTATTTCAAACTTAAAACCCAAGGAAAAGGAATTTCTCTTTTGCAAGGAACTGTGTAGGGTCTTCTTATGGTGACTATGATGCCATGCTTGAACACCAGAGGGCACACTTTCCAGAGCAAAGTGGCTTCCTGGGGCTGTCACAATCCCCGAGCTAGCACATAGACTCAGTCATCCTTAGGTGACTTCATCAAAGAAACTCAGCCAGCCCCTTCAGCCTCTTTCGTTTTTTACATCTCAGATAAAGCCCATGATCTCACAGTTTCCCTGCTCTAGAGGGAAACTCCAGAACCTTCTAGAAACAGTCTGCTTATTCATTTTCTATTTTCTCTTCAACCCACTCCAGTCAGACTTTTTTCCCCACTGCAACCGAACACCTTCAGGTCGCCACTGGCTTCCATGCTCCAATTCAAGGCTCACACTTCAAGTTCCTCTGTTGACAACATGCTGCCATGGTTGCCCCACCTCACTGTCCCCCTCTCCTCAGAGTCTTTGGCTAGCCTTACACCATTTCCCTACTCTTATTCCATCTTCCTGCCTCACTCTTGGTGATATCCTCAAGCGGTCACTAGCTTCTGAAATCTTAGAGACACTGGTTCCTGTCTCTTAGGTGCTACATTTTTTAAGAAACTGTAGGAGGGAGCAAATGTTCATTGCTTAAGTCACTAAAGCTTAGCACAGTGTGTTAAGAATCAGTAGATAGAATCCCCAGAGGTGCCCCTTTGATGTCCCACCCAGGATTAACTCATCCCTAGTATGGAGCTGTTGGCTCAACTCTCTCTCCTAAATAGATTTTTTTTTTACTCATGACACCTGTCAAAGTGATATCATCTGGAAAGAAAGTCCCTACAGCTGAGGTCATACCTGTAGGTGTTCCCAAATATGGTTATTGGTATCCTTACATGAAAGGGGAAATGTGTACACACAGACACACACATAAGTTAAATACCATGTAACCATGAAGGCGAGTTTAGGGTAGTGTATCAACCCAAGGACACTCGAACATGTATCAAACCATAGCCACTGACAAATAGTAGGAACAAGCTAGAATCCTTTCCTGACACCATCAGCTAAAGCCTGAAGCACAACAGAACTGATTCCAAATGCACACCTTTCGGAATTTTGAGAGAGTAGGTTTTTATTATCACCAGGCGCAAAGGCTGTGCTATATTCTAGGAGCAGTCTTGGCCATGTGATTCTTGGGAAAAGCTTGGTTGAATTTGAATCATCCTCTTTTGTCATTTCTCTTGCTGCAGCAAGCTTCATGGAACTGACACTTTCTCTGCCTCATTCATCATTTACCCAGCTCCAGGAGCAACGGATACTTGACACTGGACGTAAGCGTGCAAATGCATAAGTCAATGAGAAAAGTATTACTTGAAGAAACAGGATTCTTTTAAAAAAATTGTGTTGTTACACAGAAAGTCATGAAAACACATCAGGAAAGAGAATTTTTGCATAGGCCAAAGCATCAGATGAAAATAAAAATCTGCTTAATTTTTTGATAAGGTCTATAACATCTGATAAATGACAAGGTTTTTTTTTAATAGATCTGAGTTTAAACATCTTTCTCTGATTATTTAGATTCAAAGGGACATCTTGGAATGTGATCATGATTTCAAATTTGTTCAAAACCCAATAGATGATGTTACAAACCTATTCACAGGGCTCACGTCTGACAAGATCAGCACATAACAGTTGGAAACCTTTGTTAGCTCCGTGAGGATTAGGAGCAACCCTGGGCCCTTCACTGCTGGGACACTCAGAAGACATGGAATCTATGCTCTCTGTCCTGTCCAGTCTCATTTAGAAGAAGTTTTTCTTAAGCTCTTCTACAAACTTCTCATCCTCAAAAGGCTTCCTCTGGCTGCCAGGCTGGAGAAACTTCTTCACTGTGGGGAGGTTGCTGACTCTGATTCTCAGGCCCTGCAATATAAAACCTCAACATGAGATCAAAAGCAGCATCTCCCAGGAAATCTGAGACCCTCCCGAACAAACACAAAATAGCTCCCTTCAGCAACATGAGGGAAGAGCCTGGGGAACAGATCATAGAGACAAGGAGTGGGGAATAAGACTGAATAGTTCTTCCTTCCCAGTACACCCTGAAGACTTTATTTAGCTTCAGTGCATCCCTACCTTCCTGCTTGCCCTTTAAATACACATGATGCGGGAGAATTGTCTGTATTTTGTCAATCATATTTTAAATAAATGCTGATTGGCCAGGCAGGAAGTACATGCAGGTCAACTAGACAGGAAGTAGAGGTGGGGTGATGGGAACAGAGGAATACTGGAAAGGAGGAAACCCATTCCTCCGCAGTTCTGCTCAAACCACCAAAGAAGCAAGATGTAAGCTGCCCAGCTGAGAAAGGTAACAAGCCATGTGGCTAATATAGATAAGAATAATGGGTTTATATAAGTGATAAGAGCTAATAAGAAGCCTGAGCTAATGGGCCGATCAGTTTTATAACTTATGGAGATCTCTGTGTGATTTTCTCTGGGATTAAATGGCTGGGGGACTGGGCAGGACAGAAACTTCAATAAGCCCGGCCCTCATGTTACACACACAGGGTCACCCCTAGTGTAAAGGAAAATGAAGAGAAATGTCAGTCAGATGGCAATACTGAAAAACACTCAGAACAGGTGAAATCAAGACACTGGGTAGGAATGATGAGAAAACAGATCAGGAAAACAAACCAGAGTCCAGACTTAATGGACTTCTGGCAGTGTGTGGTGAAAATGGAGGGGGGAGGGTTTCTGGGTTGAAGAGTATGTGCCCAAGCTGAGAAAAAATACCATGTCTGCTAATGGGGGCTGAATCTGAGAGACAGAAACCAGGTGGAAAGAAAGTTGCTAAGACAGACTTGGTACACAGTGATATGGGTATCTGTGATCAGGGAAATCCCAGAGAAATCAGGGTCTGAGCACACAGTGAAGAGGGAGCTTGGGGAGAGTGCTGAGTATTGGTATTTTATCATACAAAGTAAAATTAAACTTGCTAAAGTAGTGCCTATGCCAAATTTCCTGGTACAACAGCTCTCTTCACACTCCAGAAACAAGGCTGGAGGATCATTTTCCAGCTGGTAGATGAGGAATGAAGATTGGATATTTCTAGATGCCAGAAGGCAGCAGTACCCAGTACTCAAAAACTTATGCCAGGCTGACTGCAGGGACGAGCTATTTCACCTGAAGCAAGGGGAAGTTGGCCACAATGCTGTTGTTCAGTTCCTCGATGTGGTAGAGAAGTTCAACCACGTGAACATCAGCCCTGCTCAGCCTGTTCCCAACAAGGTAGTCTTGCCCGTGGCTCTTCAACACCTGTAGAATTTAGAAAATCAACCCATGAACATAAACAGTCGGGCTGGGACACGAGTACTTCCCTGACCCTTTCGGCTCAACTCTCCTCCTTCTGAGCCTTCTGCAGGAAGAAGTATAGGTCATGGGCCTCTCTCTAGGACCCTGACACAAAGGATGGGAAGACATGAGGTTTGCTATCTCCTCCATTAAAGCCAAAATGATCTCTTCATTTTCACCCCCAGATCCACAGTGTATTCACATCTCCTGCCTTTTCCTACATTTCACATGTGTGCCAGCCCGTATATGGTGATTCTGTTGATCTTGTCCATACTGGATTTCGTGGTCTAAGTTGATGAGGACTTCTGACCAGGTATTTCCTCAAGAGAGCACCAGATCTCATTACAGATGGTTGTGAGCTACCCTGTGGTTGCAGAGGACTGAACTCAAGACTGAGTCATCTCTTCAGCCCCCTAAAATTGACAATGTTTCCCTCAGCTCTCTCCCTACATAATGAAATTTGCTCAACAGTCACAGCAGGACCCTTCATCCTTGAGTAAAGGCCATTTTTGTATCTATAGTTCTCCTCTTGCCTGTTTCCTCATCTCTTGGATGTCATCTGAGGCCAAACTGAGGGACTGAGGTGATGGCTTAGTTGGTAAAGTGCCTGGTAAGAAAGCACAAGGACCTGATTTCAGATCCCCAGCATCCACTTTTTAAAATGGGACATGGGGCTGGCCCAGTGGTTAGGAGTACTGGGTTCAATTCCCAGCATCCATATGGCAGATCACAACTGTCTATAACTGTAGTCCCAGAGGATTGGAGGCTCTCTTCTGAAGTGCAGATATCCATGTAGACAAAAAACACATATACACAAAATGATTAATTTTATGTATACATTTATATGTAAATTTATGTATACATACATTTATGCACAAATAAATGATTTTTAAGTGAGACATGATGGTGCATGCTTTTATTTTTGTTTTGTTTTTCGAGACAGGGTTTCTCTGTATAATCATGGCTATCCTGGAACTCACTCTGTAGAGCAGACTGGGCTCAAACTCACAGAGAGCCACCTGCCCTTGTCTCCCCAGTGCTAGGATTAAACGCATGAACTATTACTGCCCAGCTCAGTGGTGATACATGCTTGTAACCTCAGCCTTGGGAGATGTAGCAGATACAGGCGGGTGCCCAAAGCTTCCTGACCAACAAGCCTAGGAGAATGATGAAGTTCAGGTTCAGTTTTAAAATAAAGGTGGAAAATGATTGAGGAAAGAAAATTGATATCAGCCTTGGGTTTCCACCTGCATGGACAGGCACACACACCACGTGGAAAAACATTACTCACACAAAGATATACATAAAGAAATTTGAACCATCATCTTGGCTTTCATACTGGCCAATACTGGCTTTCATTTTTAACACTGTGGCATCATTATCTTGCTGAAGTGTGGAGGGGAAACTGAACTCATGTCTGTAACTAAGAACTGAGAGAGAACACGAGTGATGTGGACAACCCCACAGATGTCAAATCTCCTACATCCACGGGGAGCATTTGTGTGGCCTCTCACATGTCTCTCGACTTTCCTTAGTGGATCACAGCTACATGACAACAGGGGAGGACCAGTGCATGATATTTAAGATCCATAAATAAGAGAAAAAACAAAAACACATGAAACTACCAATTAAATATACTGGTCAAATATATTGTAAGACAATAAATACAAAATAAAGTATGAATAATTGCTTGGTATAAAAACAAAGTACAATATAATTTTTTACACGTATTATATCTGTCTGTCTGTCTGACTGCCTCTGTGTGTGTGTGTGTGTGTTTGTGTGTGTGTGTGTGTGTGTATCTGTGTGTTCACCTCCACAGTACCTCTGTGGAGGTCAGAGGGCAATCCAAGGGACTAGGTTTCCTATCTCCACCACGTGGGTCCCAAGGATCAAACTCGGGTCATCAGGTTTCATAGCAAACACCTTTACCCACTGAGCCATCTTTTTAGTCCACAACATGAAATTTATGCTGTGATTTGCACTATTCATTTACACTCATGGAATACTTCTATTCCATAGCATAGATGACTTACATTTTAAGAATGGCTGTGGAGATTGTCATCATGTGACAAGTCTCACACTATCAGCACCACAACGAGCAGGTAGGAGATCCGATCACATTGGCCCCTGCTTACCTTGGACCCGGCACACAAGCAGAAGCTTAACATTAGCTGGATGAATAAATGGATGAATGATCTAATGTTCCATAGGTGGAAGTTAAGCAGTTATTCCTTTATGTATTTACCAGTGTATTTTGTTCATGCCCATTTTTGATTCATGGTTTTATTCAGGCTGACTTCAGGTGATTTCCTTCTTAAAATATTTGTCTCACAAATAAAGAGAAGTCTTATTAAGGCGGGTGCTAGATAAAATATCAGGAAAATATCCCTAAATTCTGGAGAATTTTTAAAACATCATTTCATTTCTCTCTTCTACATGTCAGTATATAAACTTCCCGTCTCTAAAACACGGCCATATTCTCCTGATGGGCATTTGGTGTCAGAGGATCATCTACTGTGTTGTCTCATTGTGTTGCTTCTGAATCAACATTACCGTACCCTACATGATCTATTCCAGCCTCTGATGTGGTCAACATTACAGTGCTCTGCATGAACTATTCCGACCTCCAATATAACCAACATTACAGTGACCTGCATGATCTATTCTGACCTCTAATGTGGCTCAGACCTCCTCACAGTCCAGTTCCAGTTATGACCATGAAGTTATACCACACTGGAAATTCTAGTAAAATCATTTTTTTTCTGAAAATAGTAAACTCTGACAAAACTAAGCACAATCCCTTCAGAATTGGGGTGCTAGACTAACGCTAGAAGAAATCCTTTGGAAAGGAAGGTCAGTGCCCTGGAACAGCAGGTGCTATTTTCTTCCTATCTTTGTTGAACTAAATGTCTGTGACTCCCCCAAAGTTCATACACTGAGATTCTAACTCATGATATGATACAGTTTGTAGGTGGAACATTTGAGAAATAACCATATGCTCTCGTGAATGACATTCTCGCTCTTTCCCTCCTCTCTCTCTCTCTCTCTCTCTCTCTCTCTCTCTCTCTCTCTCTCTCTCTCTCTCTCTCGATCTCAGGTAGCCAAAGTAGCTGAGGATGACCTTGAACATGCTCTTCTTGCACCCACCTCCTGAGTGCAGGAATTGCAGGTGTACTAGTACTATGACCATACCTGATTTCTGTGGCACTGGAAATGAAAGCCATGACTTTGTCCATGCTAGGCAAGTATTCTCCCAACTGAGCAGCAGCCCAGGCCTCCCACTGTTGGGATTATATTGGTACCTCTGAGAGTTCTCTTGAGCCATCTTCCATGTGAAGACATGGCCAGACATCAAGTATCCTTGAATCAAGAAGCAAGGCCTTACAAGAAAACAATCTCCCAGAACCTTACACTTCTCAGCCCCCCAGAGTTAGGAGAATTAAGTATCTTCATACATGAGCATAAGCCACTTAGAGACATTTTTGTTGTAGCAGCCCTAGACTATGATGTCCTTATACTCAGTGCTCTTGAAGGTGACACAGCCTCCACTTACCTCTTCAAAGGCAGGGAAATAACACTTTCTTGCTTTCTGTGTGATCTGGGCAAGGCTTGCATCTTTCTCCCCAGGTGGAAGGAAAGGATAGCGGATAATCATCTCATTCAGATCGATGGTACCTTCTGTATACATGTCAATCCTGAAATATAGCACGATTAACCAAAACCCAGAGACAGAAACTGGGGTTCCATCTGAAGGTCAGAAAAGCAAACAACCAGCCACTGGCTCTTACCTCTACCTCAGACCAAAAGGCCATCCTGCCTCCAGTAATCTCAGAATGAGACTTGTGTGAGAGTTGTCTTCTCCCGTCTTATATTCCTCTATAGGGCTGGGATTAAAGGTGTGCACTACTACCTCCCGGTTTCTATGGCAAACTATGTGGATACTGGGATAAAAAGTATGTGTTACCACTGCCTGGTCTGTAAGGCAAATCAGTGCGGCTGTTTTACTCTCTGAACTACAGGTAAGCTTTATTTATTAAAATACGAATGAAATATCACTACACTGAAAGATAAAATTCTTGCTCAAATACTTCCTTCTTACCTTGCATTTGTTGCTTAAAAACCTAAGCAATGAGACTGGAGAGGTGGTCCAGTGGTTAAAAACCTGAGAACCTACAACTCAGATGATGGCCAAGGAAAACTACCTGCAATGGAACCTCCAACTTTCACTCATAAGCTAACTTCTGTTTCTCAGGAATCCAGGGGAGACGATATTTGTGAAGTTTTCTTAGCCATGTAGTAACTAAACACAGGCAAAAAGGGCATCAGCCATCCACCACAGTCAGTACTGAGAAAAGGTGGCATCCACAACCACAAACCTTACACAGAGGGTTTGCTGCTGGCTGTGGTGTGTCCTGTCTTCCACGGATCATCAAACCCCTAGCACAGCTGTGCAACCTCTGCTGACCCTCCCTAATCCTAGCACGTGACTTAGGCTCATTACAGACCTAATGTTAGAAGCTCACCCCAATTATTTTCCATAGAACATGGATCTGCTACACCCTCCTGCCTTGTTATCCAATTCTAACCACACTTGCATTTCTTGAGTTCCCTCCTAAAATAGCACCTTACTATTTTTTTTTTATGATCACAGGTATGGAGCATAAGAAAAACTGAATGAAATGTAAAGTTGATAAACTACTTTATAAAAATAATCAGTTTAGGGTTGGAGAGCTGGCTTAGTGATTAGAAGCATTGACTGCTCTTCCGGAGGACCCAGGTTCAATTCCCAGCAGCCACGTGACAACTCACAACTGTCTGTAACTCCAATTCCAGGGGATCTGACATCTTCACACAGACATACATGTAGGCAAAACATCAATGCACATAAAATAAAAATAAATTCTATGTTTTAAAAAAATAATAATCAGCTTATTGAGGTCCGTTCATAACCATAATTGTAATCTTAACATCCCATCCAGTGCTTTTTTTGTATGCTCCCTGAAGTTGCTAAGGACAACACTCTCCAGTCTTACACTTTTTAACCACGCTGGGTAATAATAAGACCTATAGCCATAGCAGCCAAGCCCCAAACCCTCCCACCAACTCTAGATAGTTTCTAATCTTCTTTCTGTCCCTATGCATTTGAGTCTTCTGGACATTTAAAAAAAAAGAAAAAAGAAAACACACAATGTTTGGTATGTTATATCTAATCTCTCATATGTAACAAAATTCCAAGGTTTATCTGCATCATCCCTTGAGTCTGCCCATCCCTCTGCGCTGATATAGTTCATTGTGTGGCTGCAGAACACTTTCGTCGTCCATTCAACTGTTGGACATTTTGCACTTTTTAAGTATTATGAACCACGCAGCTATGAACACTTTGAAATAAAAATAACCAAAGATGTACGCTCATTTCTCCTGGATGTATTTCTCATAGAAACACTGGGTCATTAGTAATTCCATGTCTAACCTTTCAGGAAACTGCAAAGAGTCTTGCCTCTAAAGATTCATCAAGTGGAATCAGGACTCCACCATTCTGACGTCATAGTTCTTTAGCATGTTCAAAACCCCAGCTCCATGCTAAATCCAAGAGCTCTACCTTACTGTATAATCACAGATCTCTATATCCATGGACTCTGCCTTTCTCTCTAGGCTCAGTTCTCTAAGGGCAGTCAGATTTCCTATTCCCTATCCACAAGAGTCTCCACATTGGTGTCAGTGTAAATGCCCAATTTGGAGCTGCTTGTCATCTCCCTACGCTCTACGCTCACTCAAGACAGGACTCAGATCCTTCTCATGTTATCTGTCCATAAGTATAGGAAACTCATCATACATAGCTCTCTCCTTTATGTCCTTCCCATAGAGGTTGTATTTGGAGGCGATGTAGTTGAGAATGGCTCTGGTCTGCACCAGCTTCATCCCATCAATCTCCACCATGGGCACTTGCCGGAACATCAAACTCCCATCTGTTGAAAGAAACAAAGAAAATAAAGTCTATGGCTCAGATAAGTTCGAAATAGTATGTTTGTTAAAATAACTGAACTTACAGAAGGAAAAGACACTGGGGGTCTTTCAAGCTATATTTTTTGCATCCTAATCTTTCTTTTTCTTATTTTAGATTTCAATTTATTTTTTTAAATTGTGTGTGTGTGTGTGTGTGTGTGTGTGTGTGTGTGTGTGTGTGTTGTCCCTATGCATTTCTACATTCCATGGGCATGCCTGGTACCCAAGGAAATTAGAACAGGGCATCAGCTTGCCTGAAACTGGAGCTACAGATGGCTGTTGGGTGCCAGGAATCAAGCGTGCTTCCTCTGCAAGTACTTTTAAAGTACTTTTTAAAGCCGCAAGTACTTTTAAAACTAGCCCCTTCTTTTTTTTAAGCTGATTTTTCTTTTCCTTTTAGCCTAACATTTAGCACTGGTGCTTTGCCCATCTAGATATGCTGTTGGTCTCTGTGTCTTTAACTTAATTCATCTTCATGGATATTTTAGAAGAAGTTAAGGAAGATATAGGGTATTACTCACTTCAAGGTCAGCTCATAGAGAGGATTTCTAGGTAGGGCCTCTGTATGCTGTTAAACTAACACCATGGGACGTTGAGTGCTCTGTAGACTTCTTGCTATCCTCTCCCACCTCTCTTCTCTCCCTCCACCTCCCTCACCGTCTCCCTCCCTCCTACATGCTCATTTAGGCTTTCAAGTCATTCATTTGAAATTCATCCTATTTCATTATCAACCTACGATATTACTGAGGAGTCATTTTAAACGCCTGTCAGAGAATGCAGGGTAAGGAAGGTAATGCTGGCTCTATCTTTGCTCCTGTCCCTGTGTGTACCTGGGTGGAGGGTACAGTGGGATTCCAAGCTGCTATAGCCAACTGTGGTACAGAACACATGAAAAAGAGAAGAGACAATTTCCGATGTCTGCAGATGATTACTCACTAAATACCCAGAGCCCTTTGACACTCTGGAAGAGTTGCCAGGTCTGCTCAAGGAGCCTCATCTCTTACAGTTTGCCACTCTGCCTCTCTGCCATCCCACGATGCCCTACAAGTACATAGATAAAATCTGGTGTTTAAAGGCAATGTGGAGGACACTGCTCAGAAGCACTTAGACAATGTGGTAGTTCGAATGTAAATTGCGCCCATGTGCTCATAGTGGCACTGTTAGGAGGCGTGGCTTTGTTGGAAAAGTATTTCACTATGGGCACAGACTTTGAGGTCTTCTATGTGCGCAGGCCATGCCCAATTCATTTCTTATTGCCTGCAGGATCAAGATGTAGCCCCTTCTCCAGCACCGTGTCTGCCTGCATGCCGCCACGTCCCTCCATGATGATAATGGATTGAACCTCTGACTGTAAGCCAGCCCAATTAAATGTTCTTTATAAGAGTTGCCCTCCTCATGGTGTGTCTTCACAGCAATAGAAACCCTTACCAAGACAGACAGCAATTCTTACCATTTTTTAACCTTTTCAAGTCTTTTTGTGTTTTAATGAATTTTTCTTCAAACTGTAAAGCAAAAAATAGTACATGAGTTCTTGTCAATCATCCCATTGCATTTGCGCTCTCCAACACGATAGTCCCTGTGTATACAGTGGAGAGGATATCTTTAGTAGGGACACAAATAAGCTGCTCTTAGTCATGCAGACATTCTTTACAGACATAAAGAACAAAGGTAGAGGAACTGTACACACCGCTCACTCTTCCAGTTCACCTCCACCATGACCACACCTGTGTCTGCAAGGAGGTCATGGCTTCGGAGAAATGGATTTGGAGTCAAGAGACTGAGAATTTCTTCTAACCACATTGCAGAAAGCCTGTGTCTCTGAGAGAGATGAGGACAGAACTTCCTGTGTCCCCACCATGGGATGTGCCGAGCACATAAAGATCTAACTTTGGGTCACTCAGAGGCCTCTGCTGGAGTTCACAGCACATCCCTCCCAGGAGGCTGCGAGGTGGGTAAAGTGGTCTTAGCTGATACATGGCGTTAACAATTTAACAACTGCTATACAGCTGTCTCCCCTGGAAAAGATGGGGTGCACTAAGATAGAATTTCACATTTAAGGTAAGGATCAAAGAGTAACCACATTATTTTTTCCTAAAATCAAAGCCACCTTTGATTCTGGTATAACTGTACAGGGGGAGAAGGTACCTTTGTAAGGGGTATGGATTAGACACATTACTGAAATTTGTGGGTTAGCAACCAAATGTCTCAGCTTAGGATAAGGACTAAGACCCTATCCATGAACATAACTTAGGACAGTCTCAGGTTTCCACTAAGTGCTAGATAGATGTAAGTCATCAATTGGATTTAACAGAGACTGTGACATCATCATATAATCCTATACTTTATCCTTAAATTGCTCTAATACTGGTAAATACACAGCTTGGTCTTGATCTGTATTCAGTTATTCAAACATTCTCCTGAGGCAAAGGCACTTGGGTTGGGATGGCAGCCAGTAGAGATATGTCTCTGTCTGACCAGAAGTTCTGTGTGCTCACATGTAAGGAAACATCAAGATGAAAACCAGGTCTTATTTAACAGTCGTTATTCAGTGGGCACACTCTCCATCCACTCAAAAGACCATCAGGCCAGTCATCAAGATCTTTGGTTTTCGATGCTAGTGTGTTCTGGTTTCAAATGTGACTCTGCCTCATACACACTATGTGATCTGGAAGTCCCTTACCACCAGCAAGCCTTGGGTTGTTCTTTAGAATGGAGATAAAGCACTTCCTCAAATAGACTGATGTGGAGTCTCTGAAACACACCATAGTGCTTCAAGCCCACATAATAAGCAACGTTGGTGTTGGTAGTGGCTGTTGCGTTGTTACGGAGTTCCTCATAAAGAAAAGTCAGAGTTTTGAGGTTCCTAGCATGCTGTGAAGAGCAGCATCTTGTGTCTTGCATGATCATACGGGTCATATTACTGAGACACTAAGATGTGTGCAGTCAGTTTATCTGACAGTCATTCAAGTAAAACACAAGGAATACACTGGTTATTGCAGAAGGGTGTGGGGTAGAATGCAGTTGGCTGGTATGGTGTTGATAGTGGCTGTTGGTGAACAGTGGGTCTGGAATGATCACTACTGGGGCACAGAGAGCCTAGAACTCCTCAGCAAATGTCTTCAGACAGTCCTAGACATCACCCTCTTCAGTCACACTGAGACGAAGGATGGGAAACCATAAGCTATTCCCATGGACTATATTTTTGGATTTATGAGGCCCACGGGAACATATTCCTGCACCATACACCTGGCGTCTAGACTGTGTTGAAACCAGAGTAATCATTTATGAAAGTACAGCACCCTAACATAGCACTACAGTTTGATGTTTCTCAGTTCTGACTTCATGAAATTGGGAAAGGGTCAGGCCAAAGTTCATGCATCCCTGAAGTAATGGAGACAGTGCGATCCCAAGACTTAGGGACACTCATGGCTCTGAGGATGGAGGGAAGGCACTAGAAACTCTCCTAAAGGAATGTGACCTTACTCCTCACCTTTCCTCTTCTGCTCTCATATGAGGAACAGCATCTTCTGAGAGTGTCCATGACTTCACAGTCAAGAAATCCTCACAATTAAAACTGGGCCCTTCTGGTCTGAACCAAGAACTATGTTTTTCCCTGAGACACCTCTAAGGGGCAGTGCCACAGTCCTAAGATCCTTAAGAGGTTCTGCTCAGGTAGTAGGAATCCTGTCAAACATGTGACCCTGTCCTCCTACATCCAGAAGCTGTCGTATCACAGGGACCTGTCTGTCTTTGTCACCCTGTATCCCCCAGTACCAAACACAGAACAGGCGCATAATAGACGCAGCACCAAGTAATTGCTGAGCAAACATGTCCAATGGCTGACAGGTGGTTGCTGTCCTCATCTACCCACCTCTCATTTGTGTTCTGTATTTTCACTGCTTCTCTTCACATCTTAATTATTTTACTATGAAAATTTATACAATATCTAAACACCAAGAAAAGCATATTGCTAATCTTTATATCCCACATCTACCTTCAACATTCGTCTTGAGCCAACAGGCTTTTTTCTACATACTCCACCCTGTGGATCAAGCTTTTACCACTTGGGCCTTTCAAGGACATTGCTGATTCAAACTATAGCATATAGAATGTCCTAGGGGAAGCTAGACAGTGGTGGCGCACACCTTTAATCCAAGCACTTGGGAGGCAGGGACAGGCGGATCTCTATGAGTTCGAGGTCAGCCTGGTCTACAAGAGTTAGTTCCAGGACAGGCTCCAAAGCTACAGAGAAACTCCGTCTCAGAAAAAAGAAAGAAGGAAAGAAAGAATGAAAATAAAGAAAGGAAGGAAGGAAGGAAGGGAGGGAGGAAGGGAGAGAGAGAGAGAGAAAGAGAGAGCGAGAGAAGGAAGGAAGGAAGGAAGGAAGGAAGGAAGGAAGAAAGGAAGAAAGGAAGAAAGGAAGAAAGAAAGAGAAAGATCTTAGGGAGCATCCCCTTACTCCTCATCCCTGGCTCACTCAAATCAGGGTCTGTTTCGCCCTACACATGGTTAAGTGGCTTATGCAGATGTACCTTCTGTGTATTTTAAATCATAATTTCCCTGTGCCTTTTCTGTGCTTAGATTTGCTTACATATACAAGTGTTTATCACAGTATTACAATTGCCTGCCTACAGTATTTAGTGTCGTGGCATGCTGTGTGAGTTCATGACCTAGGAATATAAGCTACACTATATCACATAGGGAAGTGGGAAGCCACAGTCCCACATTCTGTCTAAGAACATTCCCTGATGTTCCACAGTGAAGGAGGTAAGTGAAAGTGAGAGAAAGCGCTGGGTGACAGTGCCCGCTGCTAAGACTGACAACCCGAGGTCTAGCCCCAGAGCTTACGTAATGGGAGGAGAGAACTCACTTCCACAAGATGTCATCTGACCTAAACACACACACACACACACACACACACATACACACACACACAACAGGCCACGTGCATACTCACACATATATACAATAAAGACAAATGCATAAAATTACATAAATTTGAGTGATATATTTTTCAGGATGTGCCCCCATTGTTAACAAATACATGACCATATTTCATACTTCAGTAATTTAATTTGTTTTCTAAAGCATAGGAATTATGTGAAAATAACTCTAATGCTCAATCCCAACAAAGACAGTAATTCAACATCATCACTCCACACCCACAGTTCTAATTGTTACTTAAATAACGCAGATTATTTTTCAGTTTGTTTAAGCAAAAATAAGGTCTGTAAAAGTGATGCTTCTTATGTTTATTCTGAAATTATACTCTTTGACAAAAAAATTAACAATTTCTTAGGTCAGGCCTGTTAATTTCTTAGTAATTGAAATTCTATCCAAACTGAAACTTTTAATAAATCCTTTTGTGAGAAACGTCATCTAGATTATGTCAGGAAAGTATTTCATTCAGTCAGCTCAGGTCCAACATAAGAAGTTCATCTCAGAACCCACCTCTGCTCCAGCTGCAGCCAGGAGCCAGCGGACAGACTCCATTCTGCCCCGGGAATGGAAATAGTGAAGGATGGGCTTGCTTGCCATGACTGCGGTCAGGTCTCTATGTTTCTCTAAATGGGAATAAATAAAAGAGACCTGTGAAAATTCATTTCATGATAGATGCTTGGATAGCATGAACTAGATGTACAAAGATAAAGAAGTATCTTCCTCCTTTATGACAGGTAAAGGGGTCCCCGGATTTGGTCCAAATTGGTATCCAGCAGCAGCACCTGTGGACTAAAACAAGCTGGTCTCAGATCAGCATTGGTGAAAACGCTTCTGCTCTTGACAGGCTGACTGGTGGACATGGTAGTTATGCCCATGTGGGAGTTAGTGAGAAAAGGAAGAATCAGAGAACTCAAAGACACTGACAACCTCCGAACGCCCCCAATAGTCTCTCTTGACACATTGAGTCTTTATTCTTCATGGTTTGCCTATGAAGATGCTGTTGTCTCCACAGGGCAATTAACACAACTGAGTTTTAGAGATGTTAAATGCAATGTCTGCTGTCACACTAAAGCCCACCACATACATGAAAATCCACAGTGGGCACTAAAATCACGAAGGTGTGGAACCCACGGCAGGGAAGGTACAAGAAACTTGTCAAAGCCTTGACAAAAGCAGAAACTGAGCCCTAAGAATTGTTCAGCTGAGCAGGTAGAGCTTAACTGCCAATGGTCTGCCATGCCACTCCCTGGCCTTTTGTCAGCAATGTCCCCTGATTCCAAGGCTCTGACAAGCTCCCACCATCTTGTTTCATTAGACTCTGCATCCTACCTGTATTGTTTCAGTTTCTTTGTAGAAACAAGCAAAAAAGGATGTTGGTGACTTCATGCTACAGTGTACAGAAGGGATTGAACACTTCTTCATTCTCAGATAAACAGTGGGCATGCTCATACATTTGTCTTTATTTTGTTCTAAAAACATCACCTAAGAGGACTTCTTTTTGATATATTTATTTTCCAGATGGAAATATTGGGCTTTCTGGGGAGACTTGCTCAAATGAAAGGCAGTTCTAGGGTTTCTGTTTAAAACCAATTACTTTCACGGACAGTGGTGTTCAGAATGCTTGTAACAAGCCTCAAAGAAACAGAAAAGAGCAGGGGATAGTGAGGTGGAGAAAAATAATACAAGATGAGTCTGCAGCTTCACTTACATATGTCCTGCATGCATGTGTGTACACATACATGCTCCATCCTTAGAAATGATAATAGACATATTGACTGAGCCCAGTCAAGGAAGTTTGAACGCCCTGCTCTAACTCTAACTGCTTGGGAGACAGAACATAGCAACAAAGCAAAACATGAAAGCCAACAGCTCCTGGCACAGACAAGACTACTGTATCATGATAATAAGAGTAAAAGGCTCACTGAACACGGGAGCACAGGAGTGAGACCTGGGGAGGGACAATTCTACTTTCCTCTTCAATCTGAAGCTCTTTATAAAGCGTTTAGATTCACCAACTCAATAGATAGATAGATAGATAGATAGATAGATATCGATATTGACATATATATATATGACATGATATTGGTATATATAGATACAGATATTGAAAACACAGAGGGACTATTTGGGAGGAGCAAAGAGGCCAGTCGGGAGAAGTAGAAAAGTGTGGTCAGTAGGAAATGTAAGTCAAGTACAAGGGCATATACCTGTGAAAAATCTCACAGCATAACGCACTATTTTACATCCCAACTAAAAGTTATAGGGTTTTTTAATTAAAGAAAAATGATTCTTACAGGTTTTCTGTTTTTTAGATAAAAGCAGCAGCACACTGCTTTACCAACATATTTCTACGAAACTGTGTGACTTGAATTATAGAAATCCAATTTCAAAACACTTATTATCAAATGTGCAACTAAAAATGACCTTTATAAAGTAGAAAACACTTAAAAACACACAACTCACTTGTCGTATAACTGTAGATCACTGTGTAAACTGTGTGTTCTTATCAGGGCAGTGGGGGTGGCACAATCCATTGGAGGGAATGGAGAGTGACGTCACACAGCCTAAGGCACAGACAATTGTCAGGGCTGAAGACACGGGAGGCCCAGCCCTCACCATACTGCTCAGGGGTCCCTGACTGAGGATCATGTTACACCAGGAAATGAAGCTTTATCTTAGGAAATATTTTACCAAATACTCCTTACCATTTCTAAAAATGAGGATGTCAAAGACCAGGGCAAAACTTGAGTAAGATTACTGTTAAATTTTGCTGGGTAAACAGAAAATGAGACCAAGAGAGATGAATAATTTGTTGTGGGTGGAATACACAATCCTCATTCATAGTACCAGGGAGTAATTCTCCTGCAACCACCAGGGCAGTAGCCCGATAGGCTACATACAGGGAACCAACCTGCGCATGCTCTCACACTGAATACCATGTCAAGGCTCCTCTGCTCCACCCTGCAGCCCTCATCAGCTCTGTGCTGCCCTCTGAGGACCTCTGCCTTTTTTTCCCAGTAAGAATCCTTCAACCAATTGGTTGAAAATGAAGGAGGCAACGAGAGCAGCTAATTCATGAGCGCCTTTTTGTGAGCAGCCTTTCAACCACATGATGGGAGAAGGAATCAATGAGAAGCACACGGTGTGGTCTCTGACAATCCAAAACTGCTGAATGAATTCGAGACTGCAATGACTATATTTGCCTAATTAAGAAAATGGAGTTGGGTGAGCTGGGGAGATGGCTCAGAGTTTGAAACCTAGTTCAATTAGAGTTTGATTTCCAGCATGCTTGTCAGATGGCTCATGCCCACTTATAACTTCAGCGGCAGAAGAGCTGACGCCCTCTCCTGTCTCCTAACTCACAAATGATCATGCCCTCAAATAGATAAATATACATAGTTAAACATAAAATAAATATTTTTATAAAGGAAATGGATTGGGCAGGTGACCATAGCTCAGTGGTAGGATTCTTGCCTACCATGTATGATGCCCTCCCTACATTCAGTTTCCGAGCACCACAGAGAGGAGACAGGAGGCTTGCCCGAAAAAAAATACAATCAATGACAAATCTAGCAAATTAAGAAAACAATGTCTCTTGGTTGTTCAAAAAACACTGCAGCGAGAGTGTCATACCTTAACAGTTGGAAGGAATACATAGGTTGAAACTCTTCCATTTGGGGGGGGGTGTATAAACTCAATAGATTATCTAATATCTGACTCGGGTTTCCCTTGTTAAAGCAGTTTATAATATACTTTTTAGGGCTATTTAGAAGGTACAATGAGCTAAGGAACATATAGCATTAATAAACTGTTACAGAATGCTAGTCATAGCTCCCCAGTTCTGGGAGGTAGGTGCATGCATGAACAGCCTACTAGACCATGTGGGGCTGAACATAGGCACCCCTCTCTCCCTGGGCTATGAGGAAAGTGTTCAGCACGGACAAGTATTGTTAAATATTAAGTACTAATTAGGTGTCAATAAAAATATCAGTCCTATGTCCAGATTTCTTAAGTCTTTCTTATAAACAAAACTTTTAATGTGTTCAATGAATGATTAAAACTGATGAAGCAGGCTGATTGACAGGCCCACCTTTTCTTCTGTCTGGGTAGCCTTGAGTGGGGATCTGACAATCAACAGTCCCTTCACTGGTAGCAGGCTGG
Source organism: Myodes glareolus (assembly GCF_982192425.1). Lineage (NCBI taxonomy): Eukaryota > Metazoa > Chordata > Mammalia > Rodentia > Cricetidae > Myodes > Myodes glareolus. Next base: position 19,979,542 of record NC_142043.1, on the reverse strand, counting down.
ATGGCTCTTAGAAGCCAGATGTTTGAGAAACTTTCTAACAACTCTCAAACTCTTCAGCAGCTTGAGAGGAAGACGTGTTCCAGCTATGATCATGCACTCCAGACAGACTGCACACGCCTAGAAAAGTGGACCCCAAAGCAAGACGAGCATGGTAAATTCTAGATGACCTTGCATAGGCTGCAGTGATTTTCACTAAGGCCGGAGACGGGGCAGGGCACTTCCACTAAGGTCTGAGATTAATGCACACAGTCCTTCACTGTGTCGAGACTACTGGGATGGGGGCCAGCACACTCGCCATACTCCCTGATCTGCCTTTTCCTCATCTGTCAGGCAGCCGTCCAGCCACTTCACAGGCCAAGCTACAGCTACAGCCACTTCACTGCTTCCATGGTATGTAGGCTGATTGTTTGCCACCAGTTCAGCCAGGCTACACAGACAGGAAAAGACTCTCAAGAGGAGCCTTTATTGACCCTCTTTTTAACACAAGATAAAGCACATGAGAACATCTCACAGATAAATCTCCAAGAGAACAATCCAGTTATGTATCCGGAAGAATGCCTGCAAATTAAAGCGGACCTCACATGCAAATGAAGGGTTATGATTGCACCAATCATAGCATCGTCTCATGTGCGCCAGCCACAGCAGTACCTCGCTAGGCCACAAGGGGGAGGTGTTTCCTCTCTGGCCTAGGTGGGAATGGTTGCTGCAATTCTTGTGTAGTTTCCTCAAGGCATCTGTAAAGAGTTCAAAATGAGAGTGCTGGTATAAAAGACTTCAGCTGGCTGTCCGGCTGACAGCGCTTTTGTTTAAGGCAGCCAGGGTAGCAAAAGACATCAAAGCCTTTGCTTATTCCCAGGAACATGAACACAAGAAGGTGCGCTTCCAAGAAGAACCTGAAGGAGTTACTGTGAGCATTTATCACTGATTGTTCACAGTGCTCTAATGATGCTTAATACCTGCCTAGCGCTCCAGGGAGAGGGAGGTGTCCCGCGGCTTTTGCAAATCTACGGGGACTAAACTCACAAAAGATGAAGGCACAGCCCATATGAGCTCAAAGTCTATGGTAGAAACTGATATTAAATTAGGAATGTCAAAAGAATCCCAGGAAAGTCTAAGTTGCAAACGTTCAGTAACAATATCACCTGAAGGTAAGACAGACTGATGGGAGTCAACAATGGCTACAAAGATCGAAGGCGGGGAAGGTTCCCTGAGTCAGCCAGGAAAGGGAACGCATGCAATAGTTGTTACACAGACCAGATTACAGTCTGGACACTGGTGGTCATGTATATTTCAGAGAAACAATCCTTTGATATTAGTACGCACTGTTTGAGACAGACTTACATTGATAATTACTATGTGTTTGTCTGAAATTCTTATTTGACTTGAAGTTCTGCATCTTGTCCAACAACGTAGCAAGAAAGTATTCCAGGTCACCCACAGTTGCTTTTTACAAACATGGCCTTCAAGTCAAGCTCAAAATAGAAGCATCACACTTTCCGTAGTCTGTACTGCATTCATGAAGAACCACACCATCCAGGTTCTTGAAAAAGCCCACCACATAGACAAAGCAAAATCTAACTCAAATCTTTCAAGCTTTCATCGCAGCTTTGAAAGGGAGCCGTTACCCAGTTGTTTTGTAAGAGCAGCGGCAGCGGCGGTGAAGGGGTGGTCGTCGCTGCCTCCATAGTGGCAATCAGGAGAAGTCAGGGCAATAAAACACAGACCTGAGTCCAAGGGAGCAGCCGGGACAACAAGAAAAAGGGGTGGTAGGAATACAGAAGACAAACCCTAAAGTTGTGGGTGGGACAAAGGGTGAGGTTGAAGAACTGAGGCTGGACCTCAGTGGATAGAATGCTTATCTCACACACGTGGTCCTATGCTCAGTCTCCAACACGACATAAAGCTGGGCCTGCCACTGCATGCCCTGCAATCCCAGAACTTGAGAAGTAGAAACAGGAGAATCACAGTTCCATGCTACCCTTGGCTAGTTCAAGTTCAAGGCCAGCATGGGCTGGCTACCTGAGATCCTGTCTCAAAAAGAGAGCAGGGAGGAGACGGGGCGTGGGTTGGAGTGGGGGCTCCAGAATGCAGAAACTGAAGGCAGATGGACGACTAAAAGGGCCATGGAATAAAAAAATGCAAGCCCAGCCACTAGAGGAGCTCCGGAGAGTGGTCAAGTTTTCAACCACAAGGGTCTCAAATACTCTAGGCCCAGAAGCCAAGAGCTGAGGAATTCTCAGTTCCTAGGGCTATACAGGAGTCGTAACACTAGAGGGCGCCACCTGCTGCCGGTCCCACCTGCCTGCTGCCGCTACTCACTACTGTCAAACACCAAGAACACAGAAGCTGCCAAAGGTCCCCAGGACTGGCAGGAATTCTAACCTGCACAGGATTTCAAAACAGGCCAAGGCTAAAAGAACTCAGCCAACTAAGCGTAACAGTATGGGAGACAGCCTGACCACAGAAACAGCACAAAAATGTTAACCTCGGGGGCTAGAGGAATGGGTCAGCAGTCAGGAGCTTGGCTGCTTCTTCAGAGAGCCTGGAACCGGCACCACACGGTGGTTCCAAACCATCTGTATCTCCAGTTCCAGAGGACTGGATAGCCTCTGCTGGTCTCTGCGGCCACCAGGTAATACATGTGGTAAACATCCATATGGAGAAAATGAAAAGGAGTAAATCCATTTTTAAAGTCAATTGTAAAAGTCTATAGCAAATTTCTAACAAACAACCAAAAATGATAAACCCCCAGATACTCATCACTCAGTCAACAACTTCCTTCTTCCACACATGGAGTTAAATTAGTCCCCCCAAAGCAAGCCTACGTTGAAATCCCTGAGTCCTGGGAATGTGACTCTACCTGGGGAAAGGTTCTGGAAAAAAAAAAAAAAAATGCATGCAAGGGTATTCCAATAAGAAGATTGTGAATTACCCAGACAAGCTTTAAATCTGATGACCGGTGTCTGGATGAGAGAAAGGACAGCCACCAACAAGGTAAAGTGGCAGAACTGAGATCGGAAGGATGTGGCCACATCCCATGAGTTGAGTGGTTTTTCCAGAGCACCACCCATGGGGAGCAAAGTAGACAAGCGTGGGGAAGACATGTGTGGGGTGGCTTCCAGCAGCGTGGATGAGGACGGACTTGGGGGATGACTTCGGAAGGATTTTCTCCTAGAGCTTCCAGAGAACTGAGGACCCGGGCCACCTTCACTTCTGACTTCCGACCTTCACAGATAGAAGAGGTTATATTTCCCTGAAGACACCATATGTCTATAGCGTACAAAAGGAACAAACAAACTCAGATATGTTCCTGTACACCCCTAGGACTCCTGAGACCAGTGTCAGAGACCAGAGCACGTTGGTCACGGTATCACAATTAGTCTACAAATTGAGGATATTATTTCCGGATATAATTATAAAACTCTCTTAAAATGTAAACTTCCATTATTCTGCCTCCAACTCAACTCTCCAGTTTCTCCAGTTAAACCATAAAGGTTCCTTCCTAGTTTACTTTAGTATTTGAAGTCGAGCAAGGTCCTCATACAGCACTGGAGCGATATGAAGAAATGTATCTTATAGCAAAGGATGAATGGAGACAAAGTCGGGGACAGGCTTTGGAAACGCGTGAGAAATCCCCAGAGCCCAGACCATCCCCTAGGGTCTCGGTGTCTGCATGCCTTTGCTCACGGTGCGTTATCTTCCTGTGCTGACCACAGCTGGCTGTGAGACATAACTGGACTCCCGGGAGTGTGGGCACAACACAGTGGTCTTCGGGTACTTCACGTTTCCTAGGGCTCTGTGGAGAAGCAGAGGGCAGACCAACACTGTCCGAGAAGTGGAAAGGTGGGGAAGTTAAACAGGGCCAGGGGAGAAAGATTTTCCAAGCAGGGTCCAAATGGCCTCAGGACACTCAAGAGACAGACTGTGATGGAGGGCGACGGAATGGGGAGGGTTACAAGGAAGCGTCCCAAAGGCAACAGGGACTTAAGGGGTTTAAAGAAAGGAAGTCTTCAGATTGATTTTGAAAAACTATTCTGTTGAAAATGGAGAAGAAACTAGAGCAAGAGATTCGTGCTAATCTCTTGCTCTACAGTAATCTGTAAGATTTACTTGCTTATAGTAATCTGTAAGACTACTTCCTTGTTTTATTCTATCATCTGGGGACAGTAAAAGCCACCCCTGACCGCTGTGTCCAGATCTAAGACAAGCCAGGGAGAACTGACTGCATCTGGCTTCAAACGGATACAACTACTCACGGGCTGAGAAAACCAGGCACATTCTGTAATCGCTCTAACTTTCTATGTGCGTTTTTTACATACTAAGGCTTTAACCATTATGTTCCCTTGAGGTCCCTGGACATGTCATTTTCCAGCGACGGTTGTATGATTCTGAAAAGATTAGAATTCATGAGCTCAACCTACATCCTTCACAGAACTCCAGCTTCAGTTACGTGGCTGAGAGATTTAGGTCTGTAAGAAGTTAGAAATTCAGAACGTCTGCAGGTGGCATGGGGGTGGGGGAACTGTCTTGGGACCATAGTTTACAATCGGGGAGAGACAGCGAAGGCCTCTTTATTTCTGCACCGTAGCAAGGAAATACAGGGTAGGGAAGTCTGCCCTGTGCGATGCACATACATCATCGGTTCTCCTGGGCCTGAACTGAGGCTAAAGAGAGAAAAGAAACCGCGGACGGGAAAAGAACTACACGCAAGCTCATTACCTCATTCCGGAAGCAATTTCAGCGCAGGCGCACTCTGGTGGCGCCCCCCCCCCCCCCCCGCATCCTGGTGGCCGGCGCCCAGCAGCACGCATGTCCGGTTCACTAAATTCAGCCCTGTCCAGAAACGTGAGTGCCACCAAGCAACCTAGAGAGTCCGTGCAGGCAACTCTCTCCTAGATTCAGACTGGATCCTGCTGCCTCCTGCCGGGCTGGCTGACATCTGCAGCGGGTGCATTATCTAGTGCATCATCAACTAGATCCCAGAAGGAAGAAAGATTTTTAGCAGGAAAGAAGTTTTGGCTTGGGAGGACCCACCCTGGCGGAACCTCTACCAAAGCCAAGCACCGTACTCGCTGTCTATAAATTGTTTCTGTTTTCAGTGGAGGGACCGACGTTCCAAAAGATGAAGTACGATGTCCAAGTCAGAGTCCAATTTGATGTGGTTTAAAGCCCGATCCCCTTACAGATTGCCGTCTCTAGGATCTGATAGATGTGAGCGTGACATCAAGATCCTGCTTTTTTGATATGAGACCAGAGCTGCCAGCCTTGAACGTCCAGGATGAATGGTAAAGAACGCCAGCGATGGAAAACATCTTGAATCTTGAAAGTCCGGGTGAATCAGTTCCCAGAAAAGAAATTTATATTGACAGGAACTCGTCCCTCTTGGTAAATTCTCACGCCACCCCGTTTTGCCTTCTAGGCTGAAAATAGTAAGCAGGACAAACCCTCTGCGCCCCATTACACAATAGCAGTCCAGGTACTGAGGGAGACTCCAGGCTTCTGGGGGGGTTTCAGCCACAATCAAGCCTAACACATACATTACATCTTGTGAATTCCTTTGCTGAACCTATTCCTTCCAAAGTGAAAGTATTTAGGGGAAATAATATGTCTGTGTTTTTACAACTGGGAAGTCTAAACTGGTGCTAGGGGATTAACCAAGCCCTGGGAGGCACAGGGATGTGGAGGCAGTAGCCTCCTGCTGTTTGCCTCTGAGTTCTCCGGGAACTTCTTCCCACCCTGCTATGTCCACCCTCACCCCAGTCTTCTCCCACCCTCCTCCCCCAGCCCTCAGAATCACAGAACACTTTCCCCACTCAAAAATAAAATGAAAAGCTTCATAGAGTTCCTCATTGTTTCAACAATCTGATCTGAATATATAAATACCTTCCCCTCTGGGAAAGCGATTTTCTTTTTTAAAGACTTTAAAAGACTAGCTGCTCCAAGATATTTTTTACCTCACTGCTAAAAACTAGAAGCTGTTTTTAGGCGCATGCTGTTTCTCTTGAACACACATTATTGAAGTCATTTTTTTTTTTTAACTCTCTGTACGCTATGGGAATCGCACACTTGCGAACATATGGGGAAGAGGAACTTTCTCAGGCTGAACTTCCAACTGCCGTAGCCAGCAAATGTATTTTATAAACTGATAAAACAGGTGCAAACTAAACCATTTCCTGTCCACCAAGCTGACACTGCAGAAAATAGTCTCCGGGATGCTGCACACATAAGAGGAAGGAAGCTTCGATCACAAGAGCACAGGAGAGGATGAATTGAATGAGAAAGTGAGTGGGCAAGGGGAACCAGTGTGCAATCATGTGTGCCCCACACAGTAAAACAGCAAAGCCATCACACCAATAGGGGAGGCAAAGGAGAAAAAATAATCCATCCAATAAAATTCCACCTCTTAATAATAACCTTAAATGTAAATAACTTTGGCTTACCAATAAAGACACACAGACTGGTTGGCTGGACATAAAAAACTGGATTCGTCTGGTGGTAGATTCCTTTAATCCCAGCACTCGGGAAGAAGAGGCAGGCAGATCTCTGAGTTCAAGACCAGCCTGGTTTGCAGAATGAGCTCCAGGACAGCCAAAGCTACACAGAGAAACCCCCATCTTGAAAAAAATCAAATATATATAGTCTCCAAGAAACACACCTCATGGGTAAAAACACCTATGGGTGGAAAGTCAGAGAATGGAAGTAAAAAACAAGTTGGCATGACTAGTTTGATGTCTGATAAGCATACTTCAAGTCAAAATTAGAAAAGATAAAGTAGATACTACATTATTAATAAAGGAAACAAATTTGTCAAGAAGATATAACAATTATAAATATATATTCACCACACAGTGGAGCCCTAATTTCATAAAGAAACAATAAAGGACAAAAAAAAAAGTCAGACATGCGCTAACACAGTAATAGTAGGTAACTTCAATACCCTATCCTCATTTTTTTGTTGTTTTTTTCGTTTTGTTTTGTTTTGTTACTTTTTTCAAGACAGGCTTTCTCTGCAGCTTTGGAGCCTGTGCTAGTAGACTAAGCTGGCCTCGAACTCACAGAGATCCTCCTGCCTCTGTCTCCCAGGTGCTGGAATTAAAGGCATGCACCACCACTGCCCAGGCCTACCCTCATTTTTAACTAATATTCAGTGATGTGTAGCAATATCCTCTGAGTTGAAACATTCCATCCTGGAGGGAGGCTCCTTTAAGACTCAGGACATTCTAAAAGAATCCTCAAGACTACTCAGTAAGCAACTCACAAGTTTTAGGAAATCCCTGAAACTTAACAGATTCACAAAAATTTACCCCCTCCCCAAGGTTATATAGACAATAAGGATTGCTGCAAAGAGGGGAGTCTCAAGCATGTTGAGCTGCTTTCAAGTCGTACAAAGAGCTCCAAAAACACATTTCACAAGTAGTGACTTGCGGGTCACTCTAAATAATGCAGCTGATTCTAAATCATTCCTACTCCTGAAGATGACCCCAATAAATTCACTGGCACCCCAAGTTAAACATTAGTAGAATCCATTCTTTGGTCCTGTAATCGGTGCCCTATCTAGGGTGATATGAAATGCACACACCAGTTTCTTTCCCTGTAAATAGCGCTCATACCATTTTAATGCCTTTATAAGAATCACACTGAAGCAGTCAGTATAAGTGTTCAAGCAGTCATACATGCAGGTCCTATGTGCCAAGCCTCCTCTTCCTGGACATGAAGCCAACATACCCTGCAGAAACAAGTCCCAGAACTCTTACTCCAGTGTAAGAGTTCTCCAGGCTACATATGTAGCTCAGACAAGTCAGTCTTGGTCTTTCTCCAACTGCCTTTCTCTTTCTAGAATATACCACTCAGTCCCCTTGATCTTCCAGTGTTTGGACCACTTTTGACAGCCTAGCCAGTGATAACTCCAAATTTGATTGAATGATCTATTGAGTCCCTTTAGCTAGTATTCCAGCTCAGACTATCACTGGAGAAGTCAGTACAGGATCCTGGATGAAGGAGCTGATGCAGATTCATGGAGGAGTGCTACTTCCTGGCTTACCCCTCAGCCCGCTTTCTTATAGCGCCCAAGACCACAAGCCCTGGGATGGCATCCACAACTAGCTGGACCATCCCACATCAATCACTAGTTAAGAAAATGCCCTACTGGTAGAATTAACATAGCAAAAATAGCAATCTTACCCCCCAAAAAATCTACGGATTCAATGAAATGCCCAGCAAAATTCTTCACAGACCTCAAAAGAATGGTACTCAACTACATATGGAAAAGCAAAAATTCCAAGATAGCCAAAATGATCCTGTACAATAAAAGAATTTCTGGAGGCATCACAATTTCTGACTTCAAACTCTACTACAGTGCTACAGTACTGAAAACAGTCTGGTATTGGCATAAAAACAGATAGGAGGACCGATGGAACTGAATCAAAGGCCTGGATATTAATCCACATACTTTCGAACACCTGATTTTTGATAAAGAAACAAAAAATATCAATGGAAAAAAGAAAGCATATTTAACAAGTGGTGCTGACATAACTGGATATCAACATGTAGAAGAATCAAAATAGGTCCAAAACTCAAGTCCAAATAGATCAAAGGCCTCAACATAAAGCCAGTCATGCTAAATCTTATAGACAAGAAAATTGAAAGTACACTTGAACACATTGTCACAGGAGACCACTTCCTAAATAGAACCCCAGTAGCACAGACACTGTGATAAACAATTAATAAATGGGACCTCCTGAAACTGAAAAGCCTCTGTAAAGCAAAGGATATAATCAACAAGACAAAACAGCATCCTACAGAATGGGAAAAGATCTTCACCAACCCCACATCAGACAGAGATCTGATCTCCAAAATATACAAAGAACTCAAGAAATTGGTTATCAAAAGAACAAATAATCCAGTAAAAAAGGGGGGGAGGGGGGTATAGACCTAAACAGAGAACTGTGAACAGAGGAATGTAAAATGGCTGAAAGACACTTAAGGAAATGCTCAACATCTTTATCCATCAGAGAAATGCAAATCAAAACAACTCTGAGATTCCATCTCATACCTGTAAGAATGACCAAGGTCAAAAACACTGATGACAACCTATGCTGGAGAGGGTGTGGGGTAAAGGGAACACTCCTGCATTGCTGGTAGGAGTGCAAGCTGGTACAGCCCCTTTGGATATCAGTATGGTGATTTCTCAGAAAATTAGGAAACAACCTTCCTCAGAACTCAGAAATACCACTTTTGGGTATGATACCCAAAGAATGCTAAATCATACCACAAGGACATGTGCTCAACTATGGTTCATAGCAGGATTGTTTGTCATAGCCAGAACCTAGAAACAACCTAAATGCCCCTCAACTGAAGAATGGATAAGGAAAATGTGGTACCTTTACACAACGGAGTACTACACAGCATAAAAAAAAAAATAACATCTTGAGATTTGGAGGCAAATGAATGGATCTAGAAAACATATTGAGTGAGGTAACTCAGATTCAGAAAGACAAATAATATATGTACTCACTCATAAGTGGCTTTGAGACATAAAGCAAAGAAAGCCAGCCTATAATTCATAATCCCAGAGAACCTAGACAACAATGAGGACCCTAAGAGAGATATACATGGATCTAATCTACATGGGAAGTAAAAAAAGACAAGATCTCCTGAGTAAATTGGGAGCATGGGGACAATGAGGGAGGGTAGAATGGGAGGAGAGAGAAAGGGGGAAGCAGAGGAAAATGGAAAGCTCAATGAAACCAATAAAAAAAATTTTAAAAAAAAGAAGAAGAAAGAAAACACCCTACAGAGTTGCCTGCAGACCAATCCTACGGGAACATTTTCTTGATTGAGAGTCCTTTTTCTCAAGTGACTCCAGCTTCTGTTGAGTTGACATAAAACTAGCTAGCATGTTGATAAAGAATTGACCCATGAAAGATACTCACAAATCTTCATAGCTTTTCCTGAAAAAGACCTTAGCAACTACCTTGTTACCAGAGGGCAAGGAAAGAGTCTGTCCACAGTGCTGGCCCTGGGCACACTGGAGATTAATCTGAAACCCCTCTTACAAAATTAGGCTTCCTCTGGTTCCTTTGTTTCCTGGGAATCCCAGAAGTAGCCCCCAGAGAACCGTCTTCTGGAGCTCAGAGAAGCAAATGGCCGGAGGACTGAGGGCTGTAGAAAGCCTTGGGGACCCAGATCCCACCTGCCTGGGCTCCCTCTAGGTGAGTCCACTAGCCCTTTCCGTCAGGAGGCTCCAGAATCATGCCAAATTCCATTCCCCAAAACTGCAGCTCCAGGATGCCTCCGCTCCTCTCAGACCCTGCAGCTGATCGCCTGTTGGGCCGTCGCTGTCTGGTCTCGGGTGCTGTGTCATTAGTCCTGATGGGCAGGTGACCTACTGCTGCCACTTCTTGCGGATTCTTGGTGAGTCAGTATTGTGGGCTGATCGTTGTCACCTGCTCCTGACAGAGCTAACGCAGATGCTTCTCCCACCACAGTCCTGCTGCCCTAGGGCCTCTCGTCCACCCTTCTCAGCATTCCAAGGGGATTGTGCTGAGTTTATTAGTCCCAAGAGGAGGCTAATCCTGGCAGTTCAAAGGTCTCTGGTCAATTCAGTCTGCCCAAGATGCATTGCAGTACCCATCTGCCGCAAGCACCTGCTTTAAATCCAGTTGGGTCTTCCTTAGCCTGTCTGAATTCACTGTCCTGTGAGACATCCACGAGTGCCACTTGACCCCACTCTCGTTGGAGATGCCCTGGATGCAGTCTTTGCTGCGTCATACACCTTATTGGGCTTTGCCAAACTGAAGAAGAGCCAAGGTAAGACAACATTTTAAATAATCAGAGCAAAACAGCCAAAACTCAAGAGAAAAAAAAGTACACACACAAAAAAGGCCCGATTAAGAAAAAAACAAACCTTACAAAAGAAAAACAAAGAGGCAAAAGTTAAGTTGGAGAGACCACGGAATGGTTAATATAAATCTAATTTCAGGTATAGTACATTTGCATGGAATTTATATTAGGACCTCGTGGATCCAACAAATAATGAACTTTTCTCATTCAGTTGCATTTCCCTCGGCAAGGCAACAGGGGGCGCCAGAGGCCGGTGCTTCATTGAGCAAGGCGCCGCCTTAGCAGTTCTGAGATAGAATGGTAATGGTCTGCGTGGAAGACTATGCAGAAACAAGATAAGTAAATAAATAAACAAAACAAAAATATGGCAGGTCGTGGGAGGGGAGACTATGCAAAAAAATAAAAGCAGAGGGAGTGAGAGATTTCTTCATTGCATCCTATTTAAAGAATACAAATTTCTGAAGTACAGTGAAAAAAGAAAGAAAAAATTACAAGAATCTTTTTTTTTTTTTCTGGGAGTAGAAAAATATATTTATTTTTTCAAATTTCACCCTTGTCTTGTGGTATTCCAGGTTCAGTAGAATTTTTAAGCTTTACACTGACAGTGTTTTCTCCCTCATTACCTGTCGTCCATGCTTTCTTTTCTTCCTCTTTCTTTATTAGCATTCTTTTCTTTAAATCCCCATGTCAGCCAATTTCATTTCTTCCCCCAGTTTGTATACTTTTGAAATAATGTAAAATTCTTAAAAAATCTTCCAGACAAATATACATACATATATATACACACATATATACACATATATATACATATATTATACATATATATTATATATATTACATATATATTGTGCATATATATATGTACAATCTTGTTAGTTCATCTTCACCAACCCCTCATCAGACAAAGGTCTGATCTCCAAAATATACAAAGAACTCAAGAAACTAGGCACTAAAACTCTAATTAACCCAATTAAAAAATGGGGTACTGAACTTAACAGAGAATTCACAACAGATGAACTTCGAATGGCCAGAAGACACTTAAGGTCATGCTCAACCTCCTTAGCGATCAGGGAAATGCAAATCAAAACCACTTTGAGATACCATCTTACACCTGTCAGAATAGCTAAAGTCAAAAACACCAATGATATCCTATGCTGGAGAGGATGTGGGGTGAGGGGAACACTCATCCATTGTTGGTGGGAATGCAAACTCGTGCAGCCACTGTGGAAATCAGTGTGGCGGTTTCTCAGGAAACTGGGAGTCAACCTCCCTCAAGAATCTTTTTAAAGATGGAGAGCATCTTTTAAACAGAGCAGTGGGGAATGAACGGAACAGGCATGACCCTCTATCCTCAGCCAGCCATCTTGACTAACACGGAACTTAAGGCTGTGGGTCGTTTCCTGGTCAAGGTTTTCTTGGGACGAAGAACAAAAGTTCCGTTAAGCACTCATGGTATTCGAACCGCAGCTGCTGCTGAACATCGTTGGCGTTCCAGTCACCTTAAATATTTTACAGGTAGCAACTGTTACCTTCACAGCCCTCTGAGGCAGGTGTCACTGTCATCTCATCTTACAGAGGAAGGAACAAGCAGCCCGCCTTAGACCCCGCAAAGAAGCATCAGATCCAGGTTTAGGAAGAGCACGGGCAGATAGTTTGCCGCCGTGTGTCTCTCACAAGTTCCTAGAAAGGAAAGCACTGCCCCACCGTTTGGAATACACAGAAGGAAATACGCATCAATATTTGCCATTGTTATTATCACAGTGAGTGATACGTGTTCTCTGGGAGCTTAATATCTAGTTAAGGAGTTTGGGACGATTAATGTATGAGAGGTACCAAATGAATGAATTAATCTGTTGGTCAATCAAACCGACTCATAATAGAGGCATGTCAGCAGTCCAAAGGGGAGGATGGACAGAGCGACTGTCGGGCCTGGGTGGTAGCTGGCTCAGTGCCCTGTTTGTTTACAATTTTACATGAGAAGCCCCCACACCACAAATAGAAGCTTCCAATTCTATGTGGCTGATATAATTACACTCTGAATGTTTGATTACATGGATTAAACACATTTTAAAAAATCCTCACATGAGGTACCAAAATTCAGTCAGTTTGAATGCATTGTAATAATAAACTCCAAGTTACCAATAATGTGTTGGTGTGGTGACATTAAGTAACGAAGTCAAAGCACGTCCCGTTCATCATTTAACCAAGCACAAGCCCAGATTTTATATCTGTGCCCCGGAATCCTCGTGTCTCCCACCTTCTTCTCTGTCTGTTGTGTAGGTCAGATGAATCTGTGCCTGCCAGAAGGCTGTCATGTGACCCTGTGCCTGTCTGCGGAACGTGGGGCTATGTGTCTGTCTGAGTGACAATCCTAACAAAGTGTTTCACTCCGTATTAATTGAACAACACTGAAAAACACCGCCTGGGGAAGGAACGAGGGACATTTCCCAGAAATCTTGAGCAGAATTTTTCCAGGGATTTTGTCACTGGCTTCGACTGATTCCAGCTGACACAGATAACAAACATCATTGTTTATTAAGCTATATCTGTATGTAGCATTCAGTATTTATGGTGGGTTTTCATTTTACAAGATTGCTCTCAACCTCTATTCTCGCTGCTTTCAGCAAATGATCGTCAGAGCACGCATGCCTGGTTCTAGGTCGGGAATGGAATGGTACATAAATATAGATTACAGCTGTGTACTAGCTTAGGTAGAAAAGGTGATCATACTGCAAATCCAAGGCAAGTAAGGTTGATTCTCTTAACCCCGGTTAAACACGCAGACCAAGTGCACAGCAGGGTGGCAGTCATGAGTGACCTACCAGTGCACTGTTAACTTCAACTGTGGGGTCCTTTCAGCACGGTGCATTGCCACATTTGATCATCATATGCTTATGGGGTTTGACTAAAATCATCTTCCTCATTCTCTAGAGCAATAAGCACGGTATTTGGCCAAAGAAAGCACCTAGCTGTTGATTTTGAGGGTCCATTATTAATTTCACAGATATCTTTCTATTCACTCTGGAAGAGGATTCAGGCCTGAACAGGATGTCAATTTACAGGCTGTGGAATAAGGAACATGGGCAGAAACACCATGTTAATTGAAACTTGAAGTCTGAGAGGGAGCCACCAGGCAATGAGCCAGGTGGGCCACATATTGGAACCTCACACTGGATCCCTGGGATGGGTTGAACCAAAGTGCTGGTGGTGACAGGGCTCTGTAACTGGTGGAAAGAAACTAAGAGTTCCTGGGGCTGCAGAACTGTGGATTAGAAGCCGAGTGAACGGATTCAATAACAAGCTGTATTCATAAAGGATCTTGGCTGAGCAGGGTTTCCTGCTCCTGAGTCATCTACCTAAGTCATCCGGACTTTGCCGTCTCCAGATGTTGCTGAGTGGAAACATTGCATCATAGGGTGAAAGGTGATCTTGGTGTGCAGCTTGCTTTTTATTGGTTGTCATTCACTGAGCTCAGTTATCCAAGTGTCTGTGCACATACAAGCCCAGAGGAGCATTGCTCTTAAAAGGTCCCGCACTTTTGTTTAGCAGTAAAAGGAGGGGCTGGAAAGATGCTCAGTGGGTATAGATGTTTCTCCACAATGTAATAACCCGAGTTCTGTCCCAGAACCCACAGAAGGGTGAAAATGGAGAATGGACTCCACATAAGAATGAAAATGGAGACTGGACTCCACAAAAGGGCCCTCTGACCTCCACATGTACACCATGGCATGAGTATTCCCACACACATGCATCATCACACGTAGTCATAGTAAGTATATAAATAAATAAAGCTAGCTGTAAAATGTAAAAGAATCATGGCCAATGGACTACATGCATTCACTAGCACGCAAGGGCAGCATAGCTTCATCTTATCCAAAATCAAGGAAAATTAAAATGAATAAAATAAAATTGAAAATCCAAAACAAATAAAAAATGAAAACAAAAGATAAACACTAAAGACAACTCAAACGTCCTGGTCTGCTGTCTCCACCGAGCTGCGGTTGTTGTTGTGACTCTCAGAATATAAGCATCACACAGAAAAATGGATGCTGGGAAAGAAAACCTGATGTATACGATTAATTTAGATTTCTCCCTCAAGTCTTTTTGAGCAAAGTAATCCTAATGTAATAAGATTGGCGTCCTTAAGAAAAAGCATATCATTGCTTCTGATAAAGCTTCTCCTCCCTATAGTATTCCACTGATGCATTGAAGAATGGTTTTAATCTAAAGCGGGGAGTCCCAAGAGAAAGTTTAGGGAAAATAAAAATGAAAGAAACAATGTCTAGAAGCATCCATCTGCTGCAACAGGAGTTACTACTGAGGTCCAGTCTGGTACAAGTTTAACGAGAGGAAAGATGCCATCCTGTTCCCACTCCTTGATTTTCATGGTGTGATGTCATAACAGGTTGAAGTGGAATCTCTAAGAAGAATCTTGGAAAGAAGGGAAGAGAATGTTAAAGGTATTGGAAACGCTGCCCAGGTGTGTTGTGGAATTAACACAGTTGTGATACCTTGAGCGGGCTCTGGCTTATCTCATAGAAACTGGGTCAGTTCAGGCTAGTCTTAGAGAGTTGGAGGGGCTGGAGAGACGATGCCATGGTTAAGAGCACATCCTGTTCTACCAGAGGACCTGAGTTCGGTTCCCAGCACCAATGTCAGGAGGCTCACACTGAATGAAAAATGAAATAAAAGGAGGGGGACAGAGTATTCCTAAAGTGTGAAGACTTTCACTGTAAATGTAAGGGAGAGAACAGGCAGAGGGAGGAGTCCAGCTGAACAGGGCTGGCAGACTAAACTGAACCATGAGAGGAAAGACAGGGAGGTAGAGCAAGAGAGGAGCCACTGAGAAAGAGAGGAGGCCCAAGCCAAGAGATCAAGAGGCCAGTGCTGCCAAAATGGCTGAATTATATAGGAATCAGACTGGGGGAATGGACCAAAAAACCCTTAGATATAACACATGTAGTGAAGCGCTGCGGGCAGGCCTGCTTTTCATCCTGCCCGGCTCCCGCACAGCTAGCTTAACCCCAGAAATAATAACACACAAGTTATATTCATTTAAACACTGCCTGGCCCATTATCTCTAGAGAGTTAGTTACTGACTAACTCTCATATCTTGATATTAACCCATTTCTAATAATCTCGTGGTAGCACCACGAGGTAGTGGCTTACCGGAAAAGATTGAGCATGTCTGACCTGGTGGCTGGCTCCATGGCATCTGGCTCATAGCCCTCTTCCCAGCATTTTGTTCTGTTTACTCCGCCTACCTAATTTTCTGTCTTATCAAGGGGCCAAGGCAGTCTCTTTATTGACCAATGAAAATAACACAATAGACAGATAACCCTCCTCCATCATTTCCCCTTTTTTCTGTTTAAACAAAAAAGAAAGGCTTTCATTTTAACATAGTAAAATTACATATAACAAAACAGTTATCAAGCAAGAATTACAGTCACAATATTTATAACTATATCTTTATCATAATAATGGAAAACTATAACTACGACTATCCATTCTTTAACTCCATCAAAGACTCCAGAAGGATATATTACCTAAGTAAACAAGAAGTAAGCAACTTCCAAAACTCTAGAAATGACAGAGACATCTCGCTGCCTGGACAGTCACCCAAAGTTCCTCTGTATCGTTGGGGCACCCATCTTCAGCCTTCAGGCCCATAATATCCAGAGACATTTCCATGAAGCAGGAAATTTCAAAGGCAATTCAGTCACTATCTGCTGTGTCCTGCAGAATGTCTCGCAGACTCTTTCATGAATCAGGAACCCCGAAAGATCATCTCACCTTTAGGCAAGTTCAGCAGTCCTCTCTCTGCGGGTTCTCTGTGTCCAGTTTATACAACAGTCCAGGCAAGAGCAGTTTCTTGCCCAAATGGCTAACCAACTCCATAAGGAGCCTCTTCGATGCCCATCTTCCTCTTGAAGTAGATTGGTGCTGCCAGGAGCAGACGTGTCTCATTGTCATGAAAAGTCCTAAGTTATTAAAACATTAAATGCCATGTTCTGTAGTCTTTGAAAGATATGAATGTCTATCTGAAATATATCTATGCACTTCTAGAAAATCAGACTAACATTACTACAAGCTAGTATTATCCATTAACAACCTATATTTTTAATTATACATTGCATTTTAAATAAACTACACAATCACAATACATCAATCAAGATCAGAAACATATATACATATAACAAAATTGACCTTAAAATCCATAACAAAGCAAATTATTCATATCTATATCAAACACACACTTTTGCAACAAAATCAACCTACAAAAACCCATAGCTTTTCCTCTGCCAATAATGAACCGGATGAAAAAGAAATTGGGGGAAAATTCTATTCAAAATGCTATCTAAAAATAAATACCAAGAAATAAACCAACCTAGTGAAAGACCTCTGCAGTGGAAATTTTAAGACAACGAAGAAAGAAAATAAAGAGTACACAAGAAGATGAAAAGACCAGGCATGCTCACGGATTAGCTTAACTAATGCTGCAAAATAGCTATGTTAAGGAGAGTCACCCACGGAGTCAACACAATCCCAATGACTTTCTTCACAGAACTAGAAAACATAGCTGCCAAATTCGTGAGGAAAGGCTGTGGGACCATCACAGACAAGGAGACAAGGATGCGGAAAGACTGTGAGAGTCAGAGATAGGGAAAGACTAGACTGAAACAGTGTTTTCTGGGCATGACACGGCCATGACCTGAACACATGAACGCATGAACTCACGAACACACACTAGATGTGGTTGACTATACATGATCAATCTAGTCAACATTCCAACATGGTGGTGAGGCAGGCACTCGGGAGTCTCCACCCCTAGTGGACAAGCTGAGAGCTCCTGGGAGGCTATAGCTTCCTAGGAGGGATAGCCCGTTTTCTTTAAGGGTGTTGCCCCTGGTAGGTTAACATCACTCCAAGGGATGGCTGCACACCTGTCAGTATATGCACAGCACAAATCGGAGCCAATTGATTACTTTTTTAAGTTGGGAGGGATAGAAAAGTGAGAGTGGTTCTGGGAGGAGACGGGAGGAGAAGCAGGAAGTGGACATGATCAAAACACATTGTGTGTACAAAATTCCCAAAGAATTCAAAAAAATTAATAATAAAAATCGCTGGTTCTCTGAAAGAGGAACAAATTCTTTTTATCACCAAGGCAACTCTTCTGACCTCAAACATTTTTTCATTTTTTCTTTCATTTTTGAGATAATAGTATAACTATAGAGATAATAGTATAAAAGCCACACACTTGAAAATAATATCCCTAACACTTTATAGGTATAGCTTCATCATTACTAGGTCTCAGAACAAACTCCTGATCCTCTGGTTCTTACAATCTTTCCACCTCCTCTTCGAAAGTGTTCCCTGAGTCTTGGGTATGGGAATTATTTTGTAGATGTATCCATTGGGATTAGGATCCCACAACTCTGTATTTTGACTGGCTGTGGCTTTCTGTAATGGTGTCCATCTGTTGCCAAGAGAAGTTTCTTTGATGAAGGGTGAGGACTACACTTCTCTGTGGGTGGAATGACCAATATTTAGAATGTAGTTAGGGATGATGCTTGTTTAGTAAAGGGATGGTTGCAGATTCTCCTCAAAAATTCATTAGTCCTGGGTAGTTGACTAGTTTTCCAGTATCCAGAATGGTTTCCTTCTTGTTAAACAGGTCTTAAGTCCAACTGGAGAGTAGTTGGTTACCATCAAGGTATGTGTACCATTGCAGCACCCTTAGATGTATCATCCCATGCTCGTCATTGTGGTTCATGGCTGTCATAGCTGGGTGGGACAGTTGCTTGATTCCCTCCTTTTGAAGGCTTCATGGTGCTTTCTGATCATGAAAGCTAGTCCTCATGGAGGGGGCATTCAGGACAGTTTTGGCAGGGACCTCTGGGCTCTGTCTGAAGAGCACAGTGTCTTCATCAACAGGGACTTACCTTCCACCTCCAGGGCGCAACCAAAAGCAATATCAATAGTCTGAACTGTTTGGAGAGTCTCTTAGACAATCCTGACCAACAACTCAAAAGAGGGCTTCACACATCTGGTGCTGGGATTTAGTAGGTGGTCTTTGGATCTTGGACAGAGCAATGTCAGTCAAGATGAGAAAAGTTCATTTAAACTATAAGTGTGTATTTATACACATAGGGTATTTTTTAGTAAACTATTCATGGTATAAATGCTTATGATTATTTTCTCTTTTCTTTTCTTTCTTTATCTCTCTCTCTCTCTGTCTCTCTCTGTCTCTCTCTGTCTCTCTCTGTCTCTCTCTCTCTCTCTCTCTCTCTCTCTCTCTCTTTCTTTGGTTTTTCAAGACATGGTTTCTCTCAAGCTTTGGAGCCTGTTCTGGAGTTCACTCTGTAGACCACGCTGGCCTTGAACTCACAGAGATCCACCTGCCTCTGCCTCCCAAGTGTTGTGTTTAAAGGAGTGCACCACCACCATCTGGCACTTATGACTTTTTCAAACATCCTTGCTGTTTTTTAACACACACTCCCTCTCCTTCTTCTATACAAATAAAGTGAAATAAAGGTGGAAAAAAACTGCTCTGAGATCACATGTTACCCCAGTCACAGTGACATCATCAAGACAACAGATAACACCTAATGGTGAGGATGTAGGGAGAGAAGCCATATTCACTGCTGGGGGGAAATATAAACCTGTTCATCCACAATGGAAGTCAGTGTGGAGGGTCCTCAAATAACTACCGCTAAAATTATCATAGGACGCAGCTATAATACTCTTGTGTGGATAACATGACGACTCTACATCCTAAGTCTTCACACCAGAGAGGGTCCTGCACATCCGTGTTTGCTGCTGCACTACTCAGGTTTACCAGGAGATGGACCTAGCCTGTATGACCATCCCTAAACTGCTGCTCCCTTCATTCTCCTTCCAAGGATTTCTTCTACTTTTAATTTTTTTATTTTATTTTTGTATAGGGGTGGGTAGGGTCTTATTTTGTAGTCTTAACTGGACTAGAACTCAAGTTCAAGGCAATGCCCCTGCCTTCCTGCCCCATGTGCTAGACTTGCAGGCCCAAGCCACCATGCCCAGCTCTCTCTTCTCTGCTTCCATTTGCCGGTTCTGTTTTAAAAGCCTTGGTTAGGCGCCTTACATCTTTCTCCAGTCTAGAGGGTGTACATGCCACCTAGTAGCATCAGGCATCTGAGCAGTGATCTCTCCCAGGTTCAGTTTGTAGTGTATCATGGTCATGGTTAGATCCTAGCATGCCCATCTATGAGAATAGGCACAAATTCATATTTATTTTGGTGAGTAACTTTCCCAGTTCCTTCTCTGAATTCTCTCTGGTTTTTTCTGACTCACTGAAGTTTCTCTATTTTACTCCTCTGTGCCCTGCATCTCCCAGCCGGTTGCATTTCTCCTCTTGAGGGTATTGATGCCACTTTAAGAAAATGATGGACCCTGAACTCCAAATTTGCTTTGAATGTTGAGGTTAAATGTTGCTCCCTGTGAAGTGAGAGAGTCCAGGGAAGCTTTCTTGGAAGAAGGATGCTATGAACATGTCTGGGGTAGCCAAGAGCAGAGAGTGGCTTGGCTTTTGTGGTGATTCAAAAGCAAGGTGGAGTCAGAGCCCTAGCATGTGTCCTGAGTCTTCATGTTTGAATTTTTCACCAGAGCCAGGGAGCATCTAGGCTTCTATGTCAGCTGGGGTCAGGTATGAGGCTAAAGAGAAGAGAGGGCCTGAAATCTATCAGTAGCCAAACGTCAAGATAGAACCACTGTTTTCCAGGCATGGTGGCACACACCTGGCGTCTCAGCGCTCAGGGAGTATGAGCTCAGCTTGGACTTTATAAGATATTCAAAGCTAACTGGATCACATCTGAAACCTTATACAAAGGGAAGTAGATGGAAGGGGAAAGAAAAGGGAATCGAAGAAGGAGGAGGAAGAGGGGAGAGGAGGGAAAAGGGAGAGAAAGAGGGAAGAAAAGGTAAAGGAGAAAGAGGAGGAGGGGGAAGAGGACAAGGGGAGAAACCAGATTTTTTTATTACAGAGGTCTAATGTTAAGGATAAACCAAAAACAAAGCCGAATGTTTTACCATCCTTCTAGAACCAGAGCTTCCTCCAACCCCCACCACCACCACACACACATAAGATTTTGGGGTGCCTGAGAACCCTCACAAGCAGGACTGTAAGAACTGTTGTAGAGAAAAGGAAGGAAAACTAAGAAGTTATGATCCCCTTCTGTACCCCTGTATCAGAACAATTGTCTCCCCTGCCCTCTGTGACTGACAATGCCCACTTCTATGTCCAAGGGCATCATGGACGGCAAGTCAGTGGACATCAGAGCAGGGAACAGTTGGAAAATTGCCACCAGGAAGATAGTAATTGAATTCCAGTCTATCTGCTACTGTCTACTTTCCATGCAATCTCACGATGTTTCACAACTGCATTAGATGGGAAGACTAAGGATACACACTCCAGCTTAATATTACCACAGAACCACAATTTCTCACAGTCAGTCTTTCATGGCACTGTTAATTTAGCTTTTTTATTTTATGCATATGAGTGTTTTGCCTGCATGTGTGTATACCACTTATGTGCTCGGTACCCAGGGAGGCCAGAAGCAGGCATCAGATTCCCTGAAATTGGAGTTGCAGATGGCTGTGAACCACCATGTGGGTGCTGGGAATCGACTTTGAACTAGCTAGAAGATCAACAAGTGTTCTTAACCTCTGAGCCATTTCTCCAGCCCTAAATCAGATAAGACTTACAAAACCCCAAAGTTTTCTATGTCCCTAGAAAGTTTAGCACACCCAAGTTGGCTTACACTTTCTTAAACCCTGTACCTCCTATCCGTATTTACAGATTAAAATGAAACAAACAAAAATGACAAAAGTTCCTGACACAAGCACTTCCTTTAGTGTATAGTTACCACCCAAACAGGATGGACTGTGTGTTTCAAAAGGCCACTGTCTGCTTCCCCTCAGTGGTCTGCACATAAATTACCGGATCCACTTACAGCCTGTCTGCTAGGAAGCCCCATGGATTTGAACAGCGGGCTCTTTCATTTTTGTCCCCTCTGTGCTAAATGACTCTGACCCGTAACAGCATCAGAACTTAGCCAGAGACTCCAACACAAGATAGACTCCAGCTCATCTCTTCATTCTCGAGTTTGGCTTTGATGAGGACCACGGGAGCCAACAGGACTGCTGTGTGTGGATGAGATTCCCAGGAGAGGAGAAGGGCCCCCTGAGACCTGATATAAAACACCCCAAGGGGGTTCTTCTTCTCTTTGATTCTGCAGTGGATTTTGAACAGAGATGCCGATAAAGACAAAATTCCCATCAAGAGCTAAACAGGATCCCCGACACAGAGGAAACGTGAGCTTCTGCGAACAGATCCAGTTAAATTAACACAGAGGCTCCATCAACGCGAAGGCAAGCAGCCAAGTAGGGTGCTCAGTCTTCTAAGAGTGTCGGGGATGTGACCCCTTCTAAAGAAGCCGTCCCCACTGTCTGATTGTGAAAGCGCCGTTATCTTCCCTTAGTCATCAGACTCTCGTCGTTCCTTTGGCTCCCTGGACAATTCAGCCTCCTGAATAGCGTTTTCTGTCTTGGTTTACCACCGAGGTGAGTTGCATCGATACTGAGTGTTCTCTCTTGTGGCAGCTTTGAGGCTACACAGAGGAGCTAAAATCTTCCATGAGTCAAATCCAAGTCCCCGGGAGCTCCAAGGAAGCGTCCAGAAATTTCTGGCACAGTAGCGTTGATTTCAACACTGGGTATCTTTCACTGCAGCGTGGAACTTGTTTAGCTACGGAAGAATTTCCACTGGAAAGACGTGGGTTTAGCCACAGAATCTGTCCTAATATCACAGTATCCTGCCATGGTTCATTCCGTGAGTAGGGCTCTAGGGTGGCTTTGGTCCTCTGAAGACCCGGTCTTCCTCAGGAGCCGCTACTTTGCTTCTGGTTGCTCACTGAGAATCGCTGTCCTTTCTTTCGTTGCTGGATTCACCTGATGGGGAAGACAGCGACACTGTCTGTGATTTTTTGTTTGTTTGTTTGTTTGAATTGCTTTGTGTTTAATTTCCTCTATCTTTTCTCCCCTCCAAAAACATGTAAGGGGGGGCTATAGTCATAAATTCATCTTTACCATAGACACCCTGAGTTGCTTTTTATTGCAAAAAAGATCTATCTGAAATAGTTGTGCAGGATAAAAATGTATGTTATAGGAAAATTAGATGAAGGAATAAAGAAAAAGAAAGTAAAACATCCAAAATGTTTTCACTGGTGCTAGGTACACTCCTAGAATCCCAGCATCCTAATGTTACCCTAGCAACCACCGGGGTTTCCACTAGCAAAGCTGCTTTAAGAAAGTTTCCTCCCAGATAAAATAATAAGGAACAGTCAGGTACAAGGAGGGGTAGAGAGAGAGGAAGAAAGTGGGAGAGGAAGCGAGATGGGGACCATATATCTCAGGCTGTCTTCAAACTCATGAACTTTTGCCTCAACCTCCTGAGGGCTGAGGCTAGAGGCCTGTTTCACCAAACCAGGATAAAATAAATGTTTTGAAAACACAATTCAGAGACTTCTCTGGGAAGCCAGCAAGTCTGTCCTGTTTCTTAGCGAGCTTCTACCAACCTCAGTCTCTGTGTTTCTTGATCCTTGAGAATTTGTAACTGACTTTGAAATGCTCTGTATCCTTGAAAAGCAGTTGCTGGCCAGACAAGATCAATCACTCCCGTCCTGCCACACTCACATTGCTGGGAGAGGTTTCCTTCCCTTGAAGAGTCTAGACCCCTACCAACCCCTCCCCTTTTTTTGGTTTTTCAAGACGGAATTCCTCTGTAGTTTTGGAGCCTGACCTGGAACTAGCTCTTGTAGACCAGGTTGACCTCAAACTCACAGAGATCCTCCTACCTCTGCCTCCCGAGTCTTGGGATTGAAGGCGTGTGCCACCACCGCCTAGCCCAATTCCCCCTTTTTGAGCTATAGCGCATAAAAACACCTCAGTGTTCAAAAACAGGCATATAACAAATTTAAAAATCCTTATTTTCTAATACCTTAACTTATTTTCTTCTTCAGTCCTCCATATCATCCAAAAACAAGAGCTTCATCCATCACTATGGGATTTAGACACATACTCACACTCTTCTGGTGTGGGGAACTTGTTTTGAGTCACAGCCTATTTACACAGGCCTCTGCCAAGGCATGCCTGCTCCTCTCCCCTTCAGACTTTGTCCCAGTGACCACTGTGTCATCCTGGACCTGACATTCCCAGCCCCACCTCCCTCTCCCCTCAATTCTTTACTTCCGTTGCAGTGCATAGGATAAAGCTTTTGTTCCCACACAAAGTTGGAGAGAGTGAACATTTGTTAAACTATCAATGGAATTTGATTACTTCTCTGTAGCTCCTGGCCACAGAGGTCTCTGTGGGTTATTTTGGGTCAGTGCCAAGACCTTTCAGACCTAAAGCAAAAAAAAAAATAAATAAAGGCTGAGGACAAGAGATGTCACCCTCCTCTTCCCATGAGCCCACAGCAGAAGGGTAACCTCAAAAGAAAGCCTACTTCGTGGCTAAACACATTTAGTCCCTGGATTGAGGCTGCAGAATTCCAGCAAACAGTCAAGGCCCACAGAGTTTAGGACCAACAGGTTGTTGCCTGGGCCTCTCCCCATGATGCAATGCTTTCCAGATGCAGACTTCTTGACCTTGAATGTATTAGGGCTCTGGTCCCTGACAACCATGGAAGGGACAACAGAACAGGGCCCAGGAAAAGAAGCCAAGTGTACAAGTACATAGTACAACTCGGGGAACAAGTGGGAAAGAAACCACCATGGAAAGCAAGGAGAACAAGAGTTCACAGGCTCCAGGGCTGAAGCCTTGGATCACATACCATCGTTTTCACTAGACTTTTCAAGCAGATATTCAAAGATAAAATCATAATAATGATTGGCAAGGTGTCTTCAGAATCATGTCCCATGTTCAGGACCTTTCTTATTGTGGCATTCTGAACCTACACTGGCTACAAACCCATGAGCAGGCTTTCCCATCTTTCTGATACATGAGAGGTAAGTAAAAGACATCTTGTTCCCCAGACTGTACTACTTCATCCCTTGATATGATGGGAACAGACCGGTTCCAGGTGTTGTCAAGGATGGAAACAGGGAGAAGCATTGAAGAAGCGCCTAGAATTATAAGGATGATAGAAAAGGGACTGCGGGAAATTGCGTTTTAAAAATGCTTTCCAATAACCCAACTCCTGGCTGATTTAATATCTCTGGCCTTCTGAGTGTAGTTTGATGTCTTAGTCACGAGTAGGCATGCCAGCCTGGGAACAAGAGCCCAGTGACCAGGCGCTGCCTCAAGCTCTCAAGCTCTGCTAGGTGGGGCTTGAGTCCTAGGACGGGAGCAGACCAGCTGTAAGGGGTTTGTTACCTTCCTAAGATCTCTTGTACTTCCATGTTTAAGTATGATAAATGAGTCCAAAATGTACTCAGGACTACATTAGCACCACTTGGGAGCGTGTTAAAAATATTGATTCTCTGACCCCACCCTTTTAAACCCATTGAATCTGCATGAAGATCTGCACTCTGTTTTTCCTCCAGCAATCCCTAATCTAGGAATCTTGATCAGTACTATTTCAGGGGTTTCCCTGTTCATTTTTTTTGGACTATTACAAAATAGTATTACACTGTCTTAAGGCTTCTCTTGCTATGAAGAGACACCATGACCAAGGCAACTCTTACAAAGGAAAATATTTCACTGGGGCCTACTTACAGATTCAGAGGTCTAGTTCATTATCATCATGGAAGGAAGCATAGCTGCATTCAGGCAGACACCGTGCTGGAGAGGTAGCTGAGAGTGATACATCTGATTGGCAGGCAGCAGGAAGAGAATGCCACACTGGACCTGGCTTGAGCTTCTGAGACTTCAAAGCCCACCCCCAGTGACACACTTCCTCCAACAAGGCCACACCTATTCCAACAAGGCCACACTTCCTAATTGTACCACCATGCCTATGAGGTCATTTTCTTTCAAACCAATACACACACACATCTAGTGCTCCAGGCTGACAGTTCAGAGAATTCTAAGATTTGACAACTCTAGAATATGTTCCTCTTGTAATGATTGTTCTGTCTCTTTAAGAGACAAGCCATGCCCATTCCCTCCCCCATCCGCTGAGGCAGGCTGATCTTCAGCTTCTGGCCTGAGCTCGCTCTCTTTTCTGGCTTCCTTTCAGAGAGGCAGGTTCGCTTCTGCCTCTCTCCCCACTTCTCTGCTTTCCCCCTACTCCATCTCTTTCTCCTCTTCTCTCTCTCTCTCTCTCTCTCTCTCTCTCTCTCTCTCTCTCTCCCTCCCTCTGTGCCCCCCCTTCTTCCTTCCCCCTCCATAACCCCCTGAATAAATATTCAACCTCACTCTGCATGTCATGTCTATCCATGTCTCTGTCTCTTGTCCACCCGCCATGTGTCTCCCTGTCGGGACCAGCCACTGCTTGG
This sequence comes from Myodes glareolus, assembly GCF_982192425.1. Lineage (NCBI taxonomy): Eukaryota > Metazoa > Chordata > Mammalia > Rodentia > Cricetidae > Myodes > Myodes glareolus. The sequence goes on along the minus strand of NC_142043.1, from coordinate 19,953,227 downwards.
GGAGAGGCAGCTGTCTCTGCCTGGGACTGGCTGCTCTCAGGGCCCACTGTCTGCCGCCACATGGCCCACTACCACCATTTGGGACTTACAGCATTTCTGCTGCTTACTGCTACCAGGGATCTTGCAGCAGTTTTTTAAAAAAAATCATAAAACCTCTTTTCTTCTCTTTTGTGGAGGCCCAGAAACGTGAGCCTATTTCCACCTTGACCAAAGGTCAGAGAGTTAGAACTTACCTCTATTCCTTCAAGATTATTGTGTTTTTACCCAAACAAAGATCCCACCTAGATTTAGACCAGAGATTTCTGCTGTCTCAAGGTTATTGTCAACAGGTGTGACTAATATCCAGATCTAGTATTTCAGGAATAGAGAAGAGATATATTTCTACCTCAAACAAAAGTCTAAGGGTTGAACTAAGGTTTCAGTTCCTTTAAGGAGATAACATCGGATTCCATCCAGGGAATGGTTTGCCTACAGAAGGTTCTGGTCGAGGGTATGAGCATGACTTGTTTTGCTCTAACAACAGAATTTTTAACTATGAATGTAGACTGTGACCTTCAATGGGTATGTTTATTTCCTTGTATCATGTTAATGCAGTTTTTTTTTTATCTTACTTCTACCTCTTGAAGTTGGGGTATTTTAAGCAATTGTAAATTATATGTGGGTGATTTCAGTATTTACTGAAAATCCCTCCCAGCACTACTCTATGTTTTCAATTTTATTATTTTTATGTCTTCATACTCTTTACTTATATTTCTAGTCCCCACACCCCTACCCTGGCAAGTGATATTTTTGTCGAGGCTGGTCCCCGATAGTATGTACTCACTTATAAGTAGATACTAGATGCAAAACAAAGGATAACCACTCTACCATCCACAGATCCAGAGAAGTTAGGTAACAAGGAGTACCTAAGAGGGATGCATGGATCACCCTGGGAAGGGTAAATTAATGAGATTTCCTGTATAAATTGGGGGGGGGGACAGTAGAGGGAAGGGGATGGGGGATAAGAATCTGAGGGAAGGAGATGGTTGAACTGGGGAAGGGACAGAGTGGGAGAGCAATGGAAGAGATATCTTGATAGGGGGAGCCATTACGGGATTAGGGAGAAACTTGCTGCTAGGGAAATTCCCAGGAATCCGCAAGGATGACCCCAGCTAAGACCCCTAGCAATAATGGATAGGGTTCCTAAACTTGCCTTCCCCTGTAATCAGATTAGAGAATACCCTAACTATCTTCATAGAGCCTTCATTCGCTAACTGATAGAAGCAGATGCAGAGATCCCCAGCCAAGCACCAGTCCAAGCTCCGGGAGTCCAGTTGAAGAGAGGGAAGAGTGATTGCATGAGTGGGAGGAGGGGGTGGAGCCAAGATCATGATGAGGAAATCTACAGAGACAGCTGAACCAAGCTCGTGGGAAATGATGAACTCTAGAGCAACAGCTGAGGAGCCTGCATGGGACCAGAGTAGGCCATCTGCGTATGGGCGCCGGTTGTATAGTTTGGTCTGTTTGAAGGGCCCCGGAATGGGACCAGGATCTTTCCCTGGTGCATGAGCTGGCTTTCTGAAGCCCATTTCCTTTGGTGGGCTGCCTTGCAGAGCCTTAATGCAGGGGGAGGGGCTTGGTTCTGCTTCAACTTAATGTACCAGACTTTGCTGACTCCCCATGGGAGGCCTTACCCTTCCTAAAGAGTCTAAGGGGGAAGCTGGGGGATGCGAGGAGAGCAGGTGGAGGGGTGGGAGAGGGATCTGTGATTGGTATGTAAAATAAATAAATTTAAAAAAAAAAGAAAGCACACACACAAAAAAACAAATAAAAAACAAATTTAAAAAAAAAAAGAATACAAATACTGGTGAGGATACGGAGATAGAAGATCTGAATTCACTGCTGGTGGGAATGTGAATTTCCTCAGCCACTACAGAAATCATGTAAATGCTATTTTGCTTTTTAAGCAGATACACACTCTACTCCTGGATGTATGCAAGGGAATCAAAGTCAACACACCATAGACACTAACACATCAGTCTACTGCTGAGCTACTCCCAGTTGCCAGGAAATGAAACCAGCTGAGACAGCCACCAACATATCAATTCATAAGGGAACTGTGCACATGCCTGTGCAAGTGCCAGCAAGCTATGTATGCACACTCATATATATACACACACACAAGCACACATGTACACACAAGTACAAACACAAGGATTGCTGTAAAGAAGAATGAAATCATGGCCTTTGCAGGGAAATGATTTTAATTAGAAGCCATAATGTTAAGTGAAACTAGTCAGAAAGACAAATATCTTAGTCTCCCGTATAAGGGAAACCTAAATTTCAAATATTACAAATATATTTATATATGTGCACAGGGGTAGGTATGAAGCTTGAAAAAGGATCATATGTGAAGGAAATGATCGTAGAGAGGGAGGAAACAGAGGGGAGAGGGGAGAGGGTAGTGGAATGTGTGTGATAAGATGCAACGGGTCAGAATGGTGCTTCACTAAACAGTTTTGCTGACTGCATGTCCTAATCCTCATGTTTATAATAGTAAATGAGCACTGCTCTCAGCCTGGCTTAGGCTCGTAGGAGGCCACAGCTAATGCAAAGATCCTTGACTGGTCAGGGTGCTAAGAATAGGGAACTACCGAGTGTTGGACTGGGACTGAACAAGCACATGATCCAACCAGATTCTCTGAATGTGGCCGGATTCTCTGAATGTGGCTGGCCCAGAGTCTTTCTGAAAAGCCATTGACAGTGACACTGGGGCTTGTTTCCTCTGCATATACTGGATTTTTGGGATCCAGTCTGTTTGGATATTCACCTTCCTGGACCTGGAGGGAGGGGGGAGGAACTTGAACTTCCCACAGGGCAGGAAACCCTGACTGCTCTTAGGGATGGAGAGGGAGGAGGAGAGGGAGTGAGAGGAATGGGAGGGTGTTGGGAGGAGGGGCAGAAATAGAAACTTTTATAATTTAATAAACTTTGGGGAAAAAAAAGAATAGGGAACTACCGAGTGTTCAAATATACTAAATATACAGCCTAAATGTGCCACGGCCCTCCCCACACACAAGCCTCAGGGAACACAGCAGAGCAGGGGATGAAGGTGTCAGGGCATTGGAAGGAATGTGGCGAGTGCTGTCATTAGAACATGACATGGCATTGCTCCCATGAACTCACTGCAGATGGGCTTAAGATGGGGCCTGCCAACATTCCATCCTGAATGGGAGGACAACTCAGGAGGCTCCACCCATCCTGGAGAGCAATGACAGCTTGGGGGAGGGAGGACCATATTCTTCAGTGGTGTAGCCACTGGCAAGGTGCCCATGCCCCAGCCATCACCCTCACCCTTGCTCACACAAGCAGCTCTAATTAAAGTCAGTGTGTCAAAAAAACTTCTGTTTTGTTTTGTTTTGAGGGTTTATTTGAGACAAGTCTGTCCTGGAACTCACTCCAAAGACCAGGCTAACCTAGAACCCAAGAAGATCTGCCTGCCTCTGATTCCTGAGAGCTGGGATTAAAAACATGCACCACTGCCGACTGGCATAATTAATATGAAAGTAGTCAAGGTACTTGTTGGAAAAAAATAAAGGATTCATCAGGAATGGGGGCATAAGAAGGAGTAATGGTGCTTGAAAATAACCCAAATATATTATATGCAGGGATGAATTTGCCAAAGAATGAAAAGAAAAAAGAAAGGAAGGAAGGAAGGAAGGAAGGAAGGAAGGAAGGAAGGAAGGAAGGAAGGAAGGAAGGAAGGAAAAAGGGGGGAAAGGAGGGAGGAAGGAAGGAAGGAAGGAAGGAATATCGGTTAAAGGAAGAAATATAGAGGAGTTGGGAGTGGGTTAGGGAACAAATAAGAACAAAATATAATGACACACGTATATATGAAGATAACATAGCAAAACACATCACTCTGTATGTTAATCTGAAATTTTAATTTGAATACATTATATGTAGGCTGGGGATGTGGCTCAATGGTTAAGAGCACTTACTGTTCTTACAGAGGACCTGAGTTTAGTTGCCAGCACCCACGTGGTGGCTCATAATAGTTTCTAACTCCAGTTATGTGGGTTCTAAAGCCTTTTTTGACCTCTATAAGGACTGCACATATTATGGTGCACATGCATACATTTAAAGAAATGTATTTGTAGAGATGTCTCAGTGGTTAAGTGCACTGACTTCTCATCCAGAGGACCTAGGTTTGATTCCCAGACATTCTCAACTGTCTTTAACTTCAGTTTGAAGAGATCCAATGCCTTCCGGCTTCTGATAGCCCTACATGACCATGATACATAGACATACATGCAGGTAAAACACTCATAAATGTTTATGAATAAAAGAAAGATTGATTTGTTTTTCTGGATTGGGGGTGCACACTTTTAATCCCAGCCTTTGGGAAGCAGTGCCAAGTAAATCTTTGTGAACTGGAAGCCAGCTTGGTTTATACAGAGAGCTGTAGGCCAGCCAGAAAATTGGTTGGTAAGTGACATCCAAGAGATTATGCCAAGTGGGATTTAATTGTGGGCAATAGAAAATACAGTCTGAACTGGTTTAACTTTTTTAGAGTAGTCTATTGACTTTTGTAATAAAAGGCCTAAAGATAATTTTGAAACAACTGTTCAGAAGAGAATTGTTCAATTAGTTGTAAGCTATTCCATGAACTACCTTCATTTTTTAGTTTTGTGGATGCCCCAGTTTAGTCAAACACATCTGTTTTGTGAAATAATCCTTCTGTACACTGTCAATATGTATGACTCTCGCTGGTTAAATAAGAGCTGATAGGCAGATAGCCACACAGGAAGTTAGGTGGGAAAACCAAAGTGAGACTGATAGAAAGAAGGAGGACAGAGTCAGAGGGTCACCAGCCACATGGAGAAAAAGTAAGACACACAAAATGGGATAGAGGTAAAAGCTACAAGTCTCAGGGCATTACACAGATTGACATAATGGGCTAAGTTGTAAGAGTTAGTTTGTAATAAACCTAAGCTACTGGTTGAGCATTTACAATTAATATAAGCTTCTGTGTGATGGTCTGAAAGCAGTTCCCAGGATGGAAAAACTTCACCAACACATCTCAATGCTTTTAGCAGACATTTAAGGACAAACCCTGAAGACCCAGCAACCCCACATAAATGAGACTCGTGGGCTGACATTTCCTTCCCTGAGTTATATACCTATCCCTGGAACAAACACTGCCTCCAGGAGAAGCTAGTCATAGGAAGGGAGGTGAGATTCCATCAACTCCAGAGAAGTCGCAGGAGCTGAAAGTAGGGGAAGAGTGGCTCTGCCCAAAAGTAAAGGCTCTTACTAGAAACTTTAAAGATAGTAACTGGCCAGGAAGTCACAGACATTCACCTCAAGGACTTCTGTTCCAGTTCTTACTCCCTGAGGTCCCAATGGTCTAGAGCCAAGGTGTTGGGACTCCCTGCAGACAGAGCTGGTATGGGATGAGCAGAAGACATCCCGCTTCTGCTTAGAAGACTACACGTGTGCCCTCCAGCAGCCCTGGTGAGGAAGATTGAACGTTCCAGACAAACCACACTAGTACTTGTGTTCTCTGTGAGCTTTCCAAAGTGCAACCTGGCAATGTCACCCTATTCCCCCAACCCACTGCTGCCCTCTGTGCTCAGTGTGACTGTCTGTCAGCACGACTCTCTGTCTCCTAACCTCCTCTGGTTCTCTCTAGTCAGCCTCCCTTTGTCTCTCTCTCCTCTCCATCTCTCACCCTATCTGTGTGTTCTTCTCTAAATCTGCCCATTTTAGTTTTCAAGTTTTTCTTTCTCCTTCTGCTTTCAAGACCACTTTTCTTTTCTCATAAAACAATTCGCATTTTAACAAATAGGAGTCTGAAATGCTCACAGGTTTTGCTTGTTCAAAACATTTACCAGCAGACCAACCAAGTTTGTGAGGATAGAGGAGACGCCCTTACAGGGAAAACGGAAGCAGCAGCAAGACATGGGAGATTTGAGTAAATAGCATCCATTCATTTCGAGACCCTAATGGCCGGCTTCTTTCGTCTATTAGAACTTCCCGATTTGCATAGAAAACTCAGAAGACCTGAGTCTGTGTTCTGATATGAAGATAATTGTGTTCCTTAGAAATATCCCACTGTGCATCCCACTGCAGTGGAAATCCAAGTCTCATGACCACTGGGTTTGGAAGAATCCATTAGCTGTGTGATTATTTTATACTCAACAGTCAGTGGCTCCTATATTAACTGTATATTCAAGGACTCAGAATTTACACTTGGGCCATAATTCACAAGAATTAATTTCTTCAATTTACAAATATTTCCTACTCTTGAAAAATTATTTAAAATGAAACAAAAAGGTCTCTTTATTTGAAAATAAGCACATGCTGAACATACCATTCAGTGGTATGCACTGGAGGTTTTTTTCTGCACAGAATGAGCATTTCTTATCCAAAATTCATAGAAATTTTGTAGCCTTTGGCCACCCTGTCATTTCTTCTAACCACCAGCACTGCACTCCAGCCTCTGGCAACCACCATTCCACTCTGTTTCTGGAACTCTAGTTTTAAATCTGAAGACAGAAGGGAGTGGAGATGTTCTATGTGTACATGTACAGAATTCTTTGCTTGGCGACCCTGTTGATATGCTCTAGAAGTGGAAAGTGTGTCTGCTTTTCTCTACTCTTCACTGTTGCTCTCAGTTTAGAGATGAGACGTCAGCATAAAAGGAGGCACATAAAAGACGACTCAATCAGGAGACTCCACATGAGTCGTGTTGAACATTTGCCCTTCGAGCCATTGTTGGGATGTCATCTTAGCCCTGGTGCCTGCATCTTCACCTTCCTTCATCACAGACTGTACTTGAGGGGAGAGTACCCAAGTTTGTTTGGCTGGATCACCTCATTGAAAAGCTCTAAAAAGTAATTGAAGGAGCACCCAATCATGATGGCTAGTCTAGTGAGAAAGATGTAAAGCCAGGAGGCCAGAGTTCAAGGCTTGAGTTTGGTCTTTGCCTTCTATATAAGACCAAACATGCATATAAACTCTTTGAGCCTCAATTTCCTCATTATGAAATGAGAGGGCTTATATTCATCTACTTTGTTGACATAACAAAGCATCTAAAGCTGGCTGCTTTGTAAAGAAAAAAAATATATGTAATTCCTAATTGGAAAGCTGAATGTTCAAGACTGAGCAGCCCCACTTGTTGGAGCTCTGGTAAATGTCTCCTTGTCTGTGCTACAGCATGGAGGAGAAACAGCATGCTTTGTGCAGAGGTAGACAAACACATTGGATGGTCTTTAAACAACGCAATTTAGACAGGGCTGGGGAGGTGGTTCAGAAGTTAAGAGCACTTGTTGCAAATATTCAGCCCATGAGAAAAGTAGAGAATGAGGGCAATATTTGCATCCGCTGCTGTTATGAAACCTTCATGATGCTCTAATGCCGTGGTTCTCAACCTGTGGACCATGATCCTTTGGGGGTCAAACAACCCTTTCACAGGGGCCATATCAGACATCCTGCATAGCAGATATTTATATTATGACTCATCACAGTAGCAAACCTACAGTTATGAAGGAACAATGAAAAATAATTTTATGTCTGGGGGTCACCATAACATGAGGAACTGTGTTAAAGGGTCACAGCAAAAGGTTGAAAACCACTGCTGTACTTTGATAAAAACTGGGACATCTCAATCCACCCAGTGTCACCTTCTCCAGTTCATTGCCACCTCATTCTAAAACAGTTCAAACAGTTGTGTATAGTTTACAAAAAGAACGACCAGATTTCTGAGTGTCTTAGCTCTGCTATGGAGAATGAAGGACAGTATTTGCCTTAGGGTTTCAATTGCTGTGATAAAATACCATGGCCAAAAGCAATTTCTAGAGGAAAGTGTTTATTTCACCTCACTGCTTGTGGTCCCTCATCCAGGAGAGTCAGGCAGGAACTTGAGGCAGGAACCTAGAGGCAGGAGCTGATGCAGGCCATGGAGGAATGTTGCTTACCTGCTCATCAAGGCTTGCTTGGCCTGCTTTCTTATACACCCAGAACCACCAGCCCAGGAGAGGCACCACCCACATGGAGGTGAACAACCACACAACTGTTGTTAATAAGGAAAATGCCCCCAACAGACTTGCCCACAGCCCTATCTGGTGGGGAGGCATTTTCTCATTTGGGGTTTCCTCTTCCCAAGTGAGTCTAGCTTGTAGCAAGCTGACATAAAGCCGTACATCAGTGTCCTGCCTCCCTGCTCTCTGACGAAGAGTTAAGGAAGGTTAGGTACCCTAGTCTGAGCTCGCAACACATGGCAAGGGCTCTCTAGTGGAAATTCTCATGCCTGCTACTGCAGAATGGACAGTCAGTAAGAAATGTATTAGAGATCACACAGTTCTTAGGAACCAGAGGTTTCTCCGCAATCTGCTTCATTCTTCTTATCAATTCGTCTTCCAATCTGTGAATGGAAGGTAGTGTAGCAGTAACTAACCATCTGTTTCCTTGATGGGATACCAAAACTAACAATATGACTTTAAAACAAATGCATCAATGCAAAGTGTTCCCTTTTAAAAGATGACATTGGCCAAAAATGCCCTAAAAGACAAAGTCTTTTTGATACTTTAAAACGACCAAGATTTTCAGTAGACCTCTCTGGGCCAGACTGTGACATTCCAGTGGCATCCCTGGAAAGACAAAGTGGCACCATTTCTGACGCCATGGGGACTGCTGGGAGGGACACGAGGAGCCTTTCACTAGAAAATAAGATCACACTGCTCTTGGTTCAAAATGCATAGGAGGAAGTTGTGCTGCGCACCTTACACAGTCTGTTGCCGATGGCTGACGCTAGCAAATGACTCAGACAAGCTGGAGAGCCCATTCCAGCATCTGTTCTAGTTCGCATGTATTATTCCATAATACAAAGATTCCTGTTCTGGTTCTTTTTCATTTTCACCCCTTGTTATTGAAAAATCACTTACACCCAGGGAAATAAGAAGCCGAACAAGTCTCACACCCGTGTATCACACGTCTCCTTAAGATATTCACGATGAGGGGCTGAAGAGGTGGCTCAAGGCTTAGGAGTGGTTGCTGCTCTTACAGAGGACCCGAGTGTGGTTCACAGTCCCCACATGGTGACTCACAGCCACCTGCAACTCAAGTTCCAAGGATCCAAAACCCTCTTCTGACTTTGTGGTACTCATATATACATTGAGGTCCATATATCACTTTTTTTTTTTTTAAAGAAAGGCATGTCGTATATAAGCTGTTGTAAAGTCAAGAGTATGCCGTAACTCCTAAAATACCCACCCTGGACCATTTTTCTCATCCCAACTCCACTGTTATCCCCCATTTCTGATTATTTTTCTCTGATACAGTTTTTCCTGGCCCAGAACCTCATAAAAATGGAATCATACAGTATATGCTCCTCTCTGTCTGACTTCTCACACTCACTATATTAACACTGAGGTCTGTCCACTTGTTATAACAGCGTTAGGACTCTCGATGCTGTTATTTCCGAGTGACATTCATTTGACAAGACATATTCAGGTGGTGATTAATTCTTTTTTAATGAGGCCAAGGCTGGAAAAGGGGGAAATATTTAAAGTAAGTGTGTGTGTGTGTGTGTGTGTGTGTGTGTGTGTTGGGAACTGGACTCTGGGCCTCATGCTTGCTAAACATGCCAGCTACCACTGAGCTATACTCCTGGCTGGGTAAAGTTTTTCAAGTGTAATTTTTCTCCAGGAGTATTCTGCATGAATAACCCTGCTATGAACACTTGTGTACAAGCCTGTCCTGTGTCCAGATTTCCTTTTGTGTGGTACTAAGGATTGGAATCAGGGACTTGTGCACGCTACTCTATCACTGTGCAAGAACTCTAGCAGCGAGCTACATCCCTGGCCCCAAATATTCTCAGTTGTCCTGAGTAAATCCCTAGACGCATCTTTCCTGGGTCATGGTGCGGATGCATATTTATGAGAATCTACCTTACCAGGTCCCAAGGTGGTTATGTAATTATCTTCTCACACCAGAAAAGAATGTTCTCATTGCTTTGCACTCTTCCTAGTGTGTGGTACTGTCTATGGGCTTCAGTTAGCCTTTGCCTGATGACTACTGATATTGAGCACTTTTTCAATGTGCTTGCTCAATGTGTGTGTGTGCATGTGCGTGTGCGTGTGTGATATACATGTGCATGTATGTGGAACAGTGCATTCATCCAAATATACACACATGGAGGCCAGAGGTCAGCACTGAATGTCTTCCAAACATTCTCCATTTTACTTTTACAGGCAGGGTCCCTCCATGAACCTAGATTGATTGGCCAGGGATCCTCCTGTCTCTATCCCAGCCTTGGTATCATAGGCATGCACCACCACATCCAGCTTGTTACTTGAATATTGGGGATCTGAACTGAGTAAGCAGAGATTGGAGGCTCATGAGTTCTAGTCCAGCCTGGGGTACAAAGCAAAACCCCATCTCAAAAAAAAAAAAAAAAAGGTTCAGCTAGCATTACCTATTTTGTATTTTATTTTCATTTTCATTTACTAATTGGTCAAAACTATCTTTCCACATTAATAAATATCCTTACATACCTTCATGTTTACTTGTTTAAGTGGTTTTTTTTTAGTGAGTAGACAAAAAATATGTGGTATCTCTCTGTACATTGGATGCCACCCAGTAATGAAAGGCTCAGTAATAAAGGCAACAACCACACAAACCTTCCCTCTGTAGACTGCTGAATGGCAGGCACTTGGAACCTCTGAGAGCCAAGTCTAAATCCTCTAACGTAAACGCTGGGAGAGGGCATACTTGCCTCAATCCTAACTTCAGGGGGAAGTGTTCTGACATTTCAACATTAAATACATTAGCTGCAGACATTTCAGAGAGGTCCCATGGCAAGTGGGACGTTTCCTTTAGTTTATATATTGAAGTGGGTATATGTGTCGTCATCGTCATCATTGTCTCCATAGTTGTCATGGTCGGCTTCCTTCTTCTTCTTCTTCTTCTTCTTCTTCTTCTTCTTCTTCTTCTTCTTCTTCTTCTTCTTCTTCTCCTTCTCCTTCTCCTTCTCCTTCTCCTTTTCCTTCCTCCTCCCCTTCCTCTTCTTCCTCTTCTTCCTCTTCTTCCTCTTCCTCCTCCTCCTCCTCTTCTTTTTCTTCTTCTCCTCCTCCTCCTCCTCCTCCATCTCCTCCTCCTCCTCCTTCACCTCCTCCTCCTCCTTCACCTCCTCCTTTTTCACCTCCTCCTCCTTCATGTATCTGTTTGAATTTTGGCAGATATTTCTATTACATCTACTAAGACAATCATACGAATCATACTTCTCTTTTTAAATCCCCTCCATTCCTATCTAAAGTCCTGCTAAGTTAGCCGTCTTATAATAAACCTATCTAATCATAATAGCTGCCCTTTTCCTGTGGTGCTGAATACAGGTTGGTAGCAATTACAGGCTTTTGCATCTTAGTTACTGACAGTATGAGGCAGTAATATTCTCTTTATATTGTGCTTTTTTGTGTGGTTTTGTTATCACTCAAATCCTGGCCTTATAAAATGAGCTCTAAAGTGTTATCTCCCGGCTTTCCCCTATAAACAGTTTGTGTGCGGTGATATTATTTCCCTCTTAATGTTTGAATTCGCTGGTAAAGTCATGTTTTGTGCTCAGTTTATCTGTATTCTTCACCTCTGGGAGTCCCAGCCTCCGTATAGTCTAATGTCCTCAAACCTTCATTTAATATGCACACAGCATGGTATTGAGGCTAAGAAGCAGGGATGCCCTGGGTTGTAAATTTATAGAGGATAAACAAGATGCCTCTGGTGAAAAGCATGTTTGTATTAATGCTACTTATTCCTGGAATAGTTTTAGATTAAATGGATTCAATATTATCCCAGTATTCGGCTCTAATGGATTGTACTATTGCATATCTATCGAGTCTAACAACTTGAATTAAATGATAATATAATTATCATAATGCCTTAGTCACAAATGCTAATACAAAGAACAAGTCCTAAGCCAGGTGTGGTAGTGCATACCTGTAATTCCAACCCTGAGGATGCTGAGGTAGGAGGATCAGCCACATGTCCAAGACCAGCCTAGACAAATAATAGGTGTTATGTACCCCAATAATAGGCTTTTCCACGGACACAGTAAGCCAAATCAAGCAGAAATGAAAAAGTATAACAGCAGGCTTATTTGAGCAAAGGAACTCCCTGACTGTTTCTCCAGTCACAGAGATTGAGGCCTGAGAAGCCATGTGCCTGAACTAAAGCAGGGATATTATATAGCCTGTAGGCAAGGGGCGATGACACCTCCACAAGCTGGGTTTGTGCCCAAGTCAAGAGCTGGAAAGCTTAGGCAAGGCCTTGGCAACTGGATGCAACAATGAAGGAAGTTGTGATAGCCGCCAGGAATGCAGAACTGGGCTTTTGGGGGCCTTTTCTTTGCTGGAAATTCTCTGAGATGGCAGGGTTTAGAGAGAGAGAGAGAGAGAGAGAGAGAGAGAGAGAGAGAGAGAGAGGAGTAGGATTTTCCAGATCATGTGGGGTGAGCTGCCGATTCCAACCAAACAACACAGAGAAAGACGGTCTCAAAATTCAAAACAAATTAACAGAATGAGGCTTATATCTATTACTTGGATTACATCATTAATAATGTTTTGCTTCCTCCTATTCTGCTATGCTTCGTTGTATGAATGCAAAGCAGCACACTTAAGGGTAACGTGCTGCATATTTCTAATCCCTCTCAGGAATATTTCGCAGTAACTAAACTTCCATTATTTGGATATTTGTGTAAACCCAGAAAGAAAGACTATTCTTTCGATCCAAATCCCCCTACCCACAAAGATGCGTATATATCTCTAAACATCATAGCAGAAATAGGGAGGTTCCCGGTGGCCTGTATGAGAGACTTTTACAAAATCATTTTACAGAATGATTAAGCTTCAAGGTAAGTGAGAACATTAGTAGCCTTCGGGCTACCCACGTGGGACCCAGGACAGAGATCCAGTACATTGCTTATCGGGCTTCCTTTGAGCACAGCTCTGCTTTCTTAGGCAAACAACAAACAACAGCACTTCAACTTCCTCTTTGCAGATTAAGCTTTAATTTAAACAACTGATAACATGGAATTAAAAGCCACCAGGCAGTTGTGGTTCCTGCCTTTTTCACTTAGAGTAAACAGAACGGCCTTTGCTCACCTAACGTGCCTGTCACTCCCCCTTTGGGCCACCTGCGTGCCATGGACCAAACAGCCAGAGTTTGGGGTTACCATGGTACAGCGCTATGACCTTTGACATGGGAGTCAATAAAAGAGAAAAGCGTTGCCGATTGTGATGTTGACATTGGAGTCAAGGAGAACATTACCTCCTTTGAAAACATCTGAAATGATATCGCTGTGTAGAAAGCGTGGGAGAACACGTTCCCTGGACAGCTTATGTGGAGAAAGTGATAATATACAGTCCACACTGGTGGCTCTGGGAAGTCCTATGATCACTATGGACGTTCTTGGCCTTCTGATGTTATTTGTCTCTGACCAGAATTAATCACTGCAACAATGTGCCTTAACAAACGTTATCAGTCTCTCTCAATTTGGGGTCAACAGGAGGTTGGCAGTTTACTTAATCCAGTAGGTTGCAAAAATTACAGTCCCTTAAAAACCATCAAATACCGGCCGGGCGGTGGTGGTGCACGCCTTTAATCCCAGCACTCGGGAGGCAGAGGCAGGCGGATCTCTGTGAGTTCGAGGCCAGCCTGGTCTACAAGAGCTAGTTCCAGGACAAGGCACCAAAAACTACAGAGAAACCCGTCTGTAAAAAAAAATCAAAAAAAAAAAAACCATCAAATACCACAAAAAGCTAAAATGTCCAGACCAGGTCCCTAGAGGTCTGAGTTTTTACTGAGAATTGATTTCTATCACCCCAGTAGTATGAGGTTTTATTTTGTTTTAACGTGAACTAAGACTCAATATTCTTTAGACAACCTTTCCCAGCAACCTCTTCCAGTGCTAACTGACTCTCCTGTGACAAATCCTTCTCTGCCTTCCTTATCCATCACTTTGTTCCTGTTCCTAACTAGATTTTAACCCCCTGGGCTCTAGCACACCTGTATATACCTGCAGCCTGCCCAGATCCCAAGGACTCCAACTCCAGGCTCTTTCTCAAGTGTCTGCTCACTATTTCCTTTGCTTGTTTGTTGGATGGATTGCTTATTTTAGTTTCTGGTTAACTGTTTTGGTTGGGTGTTTGGGGTCTTTCCCTTTGGGTTCTTGGTTTCTGATGAGACCTTCCTCTGGGGTTGACAATATCACTTTTTAAAAAGCTTTAAATCCTTTAAAAATTACAATCAATGGCTTGGATCAGTGGCAGAACACTTGCTGTGAATATGCAAGGTCCTGAGTTCTACCCAAGCACCACAAAAGTGAAAGGAGGAAGTTACTTAATTAACTTAAATAAAACAAAATGAATTTATAATCTTACATTAAAATCTAAACATAACAAGAGTTTTTTATTTGTATAGGTTTGGTTTGGTTTTATGAAAGTAACCTCTGCTATGCATCCTCAAACCTGAGGTCCTCTGGTTTCTGCATCCTGAGTGCTGTAGTAAGCATTTGTAGTTCATTTGTATGCAGTGCATCAGGATGGGATCTAATTTCAGTCTTTTGCTTGTGTGCATCCACTTTCCCAGCACCGTGGTCTTGGCCACCTGTCTTAGCTACTCTTCTGCTGCTGTGTTAAAAACAAAGTGTTTCATTTGGTGCTAATGGTTTCTGAAAGTTAGAGTCCATGATCATCAGGCTATGGAGCTTGGCAGGCGTGGTACTGAAACAGTAACTGAGTGCTGACATCTTGAGACCCAAACACAAAGCAGAGAGAGAGAGAGACTTGGAAAGGTTCAAGTCTTTTGAGGCCTCAAAGCCCACCCCCAGTGACATACCTACTCCACTGAAACCACACCTCCTAATCCTTCCCAAAAGGCTTCACTAACTGCAGTTTCAAGTATATGAGCCTACTAGGGCCATTCTCATTCAACCCACCATAGCGCTTTCATCAAAGATTATTCAACCTTGATACATGAGGGCTCACCTCTGGGTTCCATTCAGTTCCACTATTCTCTATGCCTATACATACACCATACTGTTTATAGTATGTCATCATTTTACGTAATCATTTTGAAGTATAAGAAGTGAGGTTAAACACATTTTGGGCTTCATAGTGAATTCAAGCCCAACTTGAGTAATTTTGTGAATCCCTGTCTCAGAAACATTTTTACAGGGATAGAGAGATAACTGAATGATGGAGTCCCTGCCTAGCCTGTGACGAACCCCATTTGATACAAAATTATTTGTTCATATTTTTACATTTTTGAATTCTGATTAAATGCCATGACCAAAAGAGCTAATTAGGCTTACATGTCCTGATAACAGTCCATTATGAAGGGAAATCAGGACAGGAACTTGAACAGGAGACAGAAACTCAAGCAGAATCTTGGAGAAATTCACTTATTGATTTACTCAGCTTGCCTTCGTATCCAACTCAGGACCATCCACTGAGGGCTGGCACCATCCACCGGGGGTTAAGCCCTTCCATATCAATCACTGATCAAGCAAAAGCCCCACAGGCTTGTCTATATGCCAATCTACGGTGGCATTTTCTAAAATGAGATTCCACCTCCCTGGATGACTAGAGATAAAGTAAAGTTGAAAAAAATTAGCACAGACACTAACATGTTTTTGAACTGAGAGTTAACTGTACAAAGTAGATACCTACTTCTGGCTAACCTACTCACATCTTTGTCCAGAATTCCCCTCTCCTCTAACCACAAAGATGAAGTGGGGCAGCCACCATTTCAGTGTACACTAAGCCACAGTCCATGGCTCCCGTGATGGCATGAACTCCAGTGGTTAGATACAGCTTCCACCTCACCCTGACACAGCCTTAAATTTGTTCCAACAGTTTTCTCTCACTGGTACCAACAATTCTAACTAGTTCTGTTCTTTCTTATTTCTGTGACCAAATATCTGACAATAGCAGGGAGGGAGGGAAGAAGGGAGGGAGGAAGAAAGGGAGGGAGGAAGGGAGGGAGGGAGGGAGGGAGGAAGGAAGGAAGGAAAGAAGGGAGGGAGGGAGGGAGGAAGGAAGGAAGGAAGGAAGGAAGGAAGGAAGGAAGGAAGGAAGGAGGAGGTTAGGGAGGAAGGAGGGGGGGAGAAGGAAGGAAGAGGGAGGGAAGGAGGAAGGGAAGAAGGAAGGAAGGAAGGAAGGAAGGGAGGGAGGGAGGGAGGGAGGAAGAGAGGGAGGGAGGGAAGGAGGAAGAATTTACTCTAGCCCATGTTTTGAGGGCATCATTTCATCATTGTGAGAAAGTTCTGGCAGCAGTCGGACAAGGCATGGTGGCATAAACAGGAAACTGACTGATCACATTGCATTCACACACAGGAAGCAGAAAGTTGTACAGGAAGGGAGGCTGGGTGGCAAGTCTCAAGTTCTGCCTCTAATGACCCATACTCAGTGAAGTTCCACAGCCTAAAGGTTCCACAACCTTCTCAAACAGTGCCACCAGCTGGGGACCAAGTATTCAAACACAGGAGGCTATGGGTGACAGTTTACATTCAAATCGCAAGTGCATGTGTTCAGCTATTCACTTCGCAAATATCCTAAACATAAGATGCAGGCACTGTTGCAGATTCAGGGAATATAGGAGTGATCGAACTGGGCACAGTCTCTACTCTTGAAGAGCTGTGGTCAAAGGGCAGGGGGATGTAAACAGAGAAAAAACAAACACACAGCGCATCAGCGGCACATTTGTAATCTCGGTTTCATTTCTGTTGCTAGTATAAAGCACTATGATAAGAAGGGACTTAGAGGAAAAGGGACAAGATTCTCAGGGAAGGCTGAGTAACAATGAGCAAAATATGACATTCATGTCTAAAGATGAACAATGAAAGTTGTTAATTTGAATGGGTGTTTTTTAAAAAAAATTAAATTTATGGGCATGAGTATTTTGCCTGTATGTGTGTAAGGACACCACATGTGTCCCTGGTGCCTATGGAGGTCAGAAGAGGGTGTCAGATCCCCTACAAGTGGAATTACAGGTGGTTGTGAGCTGCCATGGGAGTGCCAGGAACTGAACTTGGATCCTCTGCAAGAGCAGCAAGTGCCCTTAACCACTGAGCCATCTCTCTAGTGTCCTATACGTTATATTTTTTTCAAGACGATATATCAATACTAGCAAAGGGACAACCTATTAAAAAGCAAGAGGTCTGAAGACAGTAAAGAGGAGAGTCTAGAGACAATGGGAAGAGTTCATGTGAAGGCCAGGCACTGGCATCTACTGGGTATTTTAAAGGTAAAGTAACAGCGAAGCTAGAGTCACCTAAGCAAAAGAGAAGGCAGAGAAAGGGAGCCCTGGGGAGCTAGGGCCACTGGATTCTGCTCTTTGCTGAGAATACTACAGATGTCACTGAACAACTCTGAGCAGAGAGGGAGGCCATCTGCTGGGTGTTGGAAGGATCACTGTGTGTTTTGCTCTGTTATATATGTTGAAGAAACACTTTTTGCATTCTACATATATTTGAGAAAACACACACACACACACAAGCCCTGCAAGCAGATATGCAGATATGCAGACTTCAAGAATCTCAGGTTCTTTCCCTGAAATTTTACAACCCAGAAACCCTCAACAACTTGACCATCCGGGCCAGGCATAGTAAGGCACACCTTTAATCCTAGCACTTGGGAAACAGACAGGAGGATCTCTGGGAGTTTAAGGTTAGCCTGATCCACATGGTGAGTTCTAGGGTAGCGAGGGCTACATAATGAAATCATGTCTCAAAAACTAACTCTCCCAACACACACTTTTCTCTGTCCCCAAAATGCAACCTTTCAATTTTTAAAGAACAGCTTTATTATTTTAATTAGTATACTAAATGGTGGGTTCCAGTATGACATTTTATACATACATATGAGTACACTTTTCTCATATCCCCGCTTCATCTCTACCCCTCTTGTTGGCTTCATTTAAGCAGTTAGTTGGCTGTTTGCTTATTTATTTATTTTGAGACAACATCCCATTATATCACTCACATTAGCATGGAACTCAGTACATACTCCATGCCAGCCTTGAACTCAAAAGTCTTCTACCTCAGACTCCTTTGTGCTGGTATTACAAGCATAAGTTCTCACACCTGGTGAACCTTATAAAATATCAATGTAAACTATTTTTTTACTTTCACCATTGGAATGTGACATTTTTCATTCATTAGTAGGCAGACAGGCAAACTGACTTGCAGGCCATATTCTATTCTGTTGCACCAATCTATTTGATTTTTCTGTCGAAAATAGAAATATAAAGCTTGAAGCTCTGCATGCTGTACTTTAAAATAGCATAAGTCAAGAAGTCGCATCTGGGGTGGGATGGGGGGAGCCGAGGGAGGCAGGGGAAGGAGAGGGAAGGGAAACTGGGATAGTATGCAAAATGAAAAAAGATTTAAATAAAAAAATAAGCTTCTTGATTTTTCTCATCAACGTGTTTTTTGAATTCAAAATCATGTCTTCAAATTAAATAGAGTTAAGAAGATGAAATTCCATTGGGGTTTCCTGATTTTGTAATTAATTCAGAAAAGTTTGTTCACATTATATCACTAAGGAACATAGTCCATCTTTTCCCAATGATTTCAATCTTCTGGTTGATTTCTTAATTAAGTTTTGATTACATAAGTTCGCTACAACATAGGACATTTGCTTTTTTTTCTGTTCTCACTGGCAGAAGCTCCCATTACCACTTTTTTAAAAATTATTCTTTTTAATTGTTCTTAACTTGAAAAAAAACACTAGATATTTCTCAGTACTACTAAATTTAGGGGGAGATATTTATTACTCCAGTATAATTATTAAATGTTTCCCAATGACAACATTTTGGGCTGTGTGTCGTAAGGCATCCCTATACTCTCAGCATTTGGCAGGTAGACACGGAAGAATCAGACATTCAAGAGCAGCTTCAGCTACAGAGCAAGTGGGAGACTAGCCTGGGCTACATGAGACACCATTTCAGAAAAATAATGAATGAATAAATAATTAAATTGAACAATTATCATAAGTAAATCTTCAAAATTTCATTTTGTTGCTGATTTAATAGTACCAAAAACAATACTTCACAATTACAATTTTTTTGCAAACACTTTCTTCTTTAACATAATTTTCTGGGACTGAGGATATAAGTCCTGTACTATGTTTAGCATATGTAGGGCCAAGGGTTCAGCCCTGGGTACCACCCAAAGGGAGAGAGATTTCTTTCCAGCATGAATTTGCCAGGCTGTCTAAGTAGGATTCTCACATTACTAACCAGATCATTTTTTAAAAAGTTATATTGTCATAATGTATTTTATAATGATCACTAATTTCTAATTACGAAGCATATATCTCTGGTTCCAATCCTGAAATCCCTGCCTTGTTCTCAGTTCTACTCTGTCCTTTCCAAAGGACAGAGTAGAACTATCAATCTTCCAAGTATTCAGGGCGTTTGCTCCCACAAAAGACAGAGATGCTCAAGTTTAGTTCCACCCTCATTTCCTGGTGTGTGTGTGTGTGTGTGTGTGTGTGTGTGTACTTAGTTTGGTGCCGTTGATTTTTTTTCCTAATCTACCAGAAATAAGGGCGCCAAGCACGAATTGGTACCATTACTCCCCTTTTCTGTCTGTACACTGCTCCTCATCACGGCTACTGTAGTTTACGAACCCTCCCCATTAGGGGATGCTTAGGTTTCCAGTTTTTGACACTCACACAGAACCATTGGTAGCTGTCATTTACACCCCTGGCTTTAGAATAGCCTGTTGATATTAGAACAGAATTCCTGAGAACTTTTTCTCTTGAGGTTCTAGCCTATTCTTAGGAATGTTCATTAATATTTGTATTTTTAAACAGTAAGATAACGTTGACCCCCTTCCCCCCGATGCAGAGTTTTACTCTCAGACTTGAACTGGCTAACGTGCAGGCTCGGGCGTTGTTTTCGTTACTGGGCAGGGCGATTCCTGGAAACATCATGCAAGCAAGCTCCCCGTGTTTGTTTTTCACTCTGCACAGTTTGGCTTGGAACATGGGTGAAGTCGCGCCGTTCCTACAGAGATAAATGAATGACTGTTTTTGGGTACAGGTTGGTTGGTGGTTTTTAAACCTGGCCGTGCGCCTGTGTTTTGGGGGCTGGGTTGTGTGCGCTTGGTCAAACCGTACAAGGGAGCCTTATGTGAGGAGCCATTCATTATGCTCCTCAAATGGGCCATGGGAGAGGAGCCATTTCGCTCCTGCCCACAAGTTATTACCATAAAGCCTGGGTATGATAGGAAGTTGGAGAGAAACACTAGACCTACTCACTGCATAGCTGACATTCTGCTAGCCAGCGTTTGAGTGACGCAGTCACCCCGGGTGCCCCTCCTCCATTGCCTAGAGTAGCTTTGCTGTGCTCATTTCTTTGAAAAAAAAAAAAAAAGTTCATGTGTAGGAACATCTTGCCTGCGTGTATGTTTGTGTACCACATCCATGCCTGGTGCCCTCAGAGGCCAGAAGAGGGTGTTGGAAGCTCTAGGACTGGAGTTACAGAGGGTCGTGAGCCCTGAGCGGGGGACTCGGAATTAAACCCGGGTCCTCTAGAAGAGCAGCCAGTGCTCCCAGTGCTCTTAACCACCGAGTCCCCACCCATTTCTTTATCCAGTGTTTCACACGTTTGCTGCATGCCGACCACTCTAGACAAAGTTTAGAGTGACCTGCCAACCTGGACCTAAGAGGAATGAGGAACCATGGCGGGAAGGAGCTTCTAAGGCACCTGTGAAGCCAGGTGTGGTAGCTCAAGCCTGTGACTCCGGCACTAAGAAGCCTAAGGCAGAGAGGATCACAAGTTTGAAGCCAGCCTGGGCTACATATATTGTATTTCATACCAGCCTGGGCTAAAGGGTGAGACTCTGCTTCAATTTTTTTTTTTGAATAAAATAAAACATCTCTGATCCATGGAATAAAGTTCAACTAAACTAAACCTTAATCTTCCCACCATTTGAAGTCAGACAGTTCCTAAATTTTGAATTGTTCTAAATGAGCAATTACAAATAACTCATCTCGTGCCAGTTATTCATTCTAGACTCGATTTTCAGACTACAGGACGGCACTATTGTACGTGTGTCTAAACGTTAATCCCCAATGCAATAATTCTACGAGATATTGCCTTTGAAGGGTGACTGCATCATGAAGACTCTGTCCTCAGAATGAATAACTGGAATTATCCAGTGGGTTAGTTATCATGGGGTGAATTCTGAATAAGAGAATAAATTCAATTTTTTCTCTCTTTCTCCATTTCCCTTGCTGTATCCCCCTGTACTTTCTAGCCTCCAGACTCACAAATTAAACTCTGGTTTTTCATTATAAAATATCAAGTCTTAGGTAGCTATCATAGTAACACAAAAGTGGTCTAAGAAAAGCAGAGTGTGGTGATGCATCCTTGTAGTACCAGCTTTTGGGCAGCAGAAGTGGAAAGGGCACAAGCTCATGGCCACCAAGGGCTACATAACAAGATCCTGTCTCAATTTTTTAAAATCATCGAAGGCACAAAAGGTATTGAGAAATCAGTCTGTGACAGATTTTTCCCCCTTTGGGCCACCAGATCACACGAAATGATGCAGAAACTTATTATTAATTATGAAAGCTCAGCCTTAGCTTAGGCTTGTTCTTAACTAGTTCTTATAACTTAAGTTAACCCATATTTTAAAATCTACATTCTTTTATGTGTGGCTTGGTTACCTTTAGTCTGTATTGCCATCCTGCCTCCTCGGCATCTGGCTGGCAACTCTGCCTTTCTTCTCCCCAGCGCTCTCTCTGTCCAGAAGCCCCTGCTATACCCCACCTAGCTATTGGCCGTCTCACTTTCTATGAAATCAATCACAGTGACACATCTTCACACAGTGAAGGAATACTCCACAGCATCAGTCTGCTGCTGTAACGAATGCCTGGAAATGTGCGAACATCCTTGGATCCACGTAGTGAGCAGAACCTAGAGGGTTTGGAGGGTCAGGCTGGAAAAAGTCTAGGATGCCACAAGTGGAGTCATAAGGAAGGTTCTGGTGATGTAGAGGAAGAGAGGATATGTTGATCACCTGCCACTTCTTTGAGACGACGATGCCAGCGGTGATGATCAGACTCCTGAGAGAGAGAGAGAGAGAGACAGACAGACAGACAGACAGACATAGAGATGTAAAGGCAACCCTGAGAAGACCTAAGGTTGACAGGAGGAGACAAGGACTGGGAAAGAGAATAAAAGCTGTCTTTGTTTTCACAAGCAAGCAATCTGCAAAAAGTGTGTCCAGTGCCTAGGACTGCATGGAAGGCAGAAATCAAGAGCAATGATAGGAGATATCTGGACAAAGAGCTATCTGAACAGCGAAGCACCAGAGAGATCGCAATGGCATGTCTCCACACATCATGTGGGCATGAGTGCGCACCAACACCCGGGGACAGACACTGTCTCTATCACAAGAGCCACTGCCCAATTACCTATTTACCTCTCTATTCACTGAGGAGCTCTCAACCCTTACAAGCTTGAGGCTCAGGGCGTGGTTCAAACAGAGGATTTAGACTTCCGGGATTAAAGCAGAATAGATAAAATATTTTTAAAAGATCATTAACAATAATCCCAGAAAGAAGTCTTACTTGTTAATGCTCCAGAACATTCAGTCTTTGTATCTGTATTCGCCTCATGCATCTTAATTAGACATCTGTTATGTGTTGGTTTCTGTGAGATATGGGTCATCAGACTACAAACTTCAGGACAGAGCTGACCTGTAGCTTGTTTTTATAAAGTTTTATCAAAACATATCTATTTGTTATGCATTTGTCTGTGGCTATGAAAGAAACTACATGTGGCCTGAAAAGTTTCAAATGCTATGTGAAACTGGGGGTGGTGGCACACATCAATAATCCTAGCACTCGGGAAGCCAAGACAGAAAGATCTTAGGTCCCATCTCAGCCTGAGATACATAGGTTGAGCTCAGTCTGGGTTACATAGCAAAATCTGTGTTACATGACCACACACACACACACACACACACACACACACACACACACACACACAGCTGTCAAGATCTTCATTTTTAAAGCTCACTAAGGAAATCTATAAAGACACGTCTATCTGAGCAGTATTAGCAACACTTGTAAATATAAGACACACAGCCAGTTGAATATTCATACAAACCTGTGCATGGTTAATACAAAATGACATGAGGGAAATAGTACATTATCTGCAAGCGCAAAAAGGCTCCCCTGCATGCTGATATGGCTAAAAGAGAGACAGCCGAGGATGCGGGGCTTGAGCTTGCTGTTAGGGGAAGGTTTGTGAAAACAGTGAAAACAGCAGACTGACAGGCATAGCAATGACAATGAGACAGAGGGAAGGCTGTCTCTAATACAATCCAGTCTAATAAGGCTCCATGGCTGTGCAGCAAAACGCCTTAGCTGGCTTATGAGCCCTCCAGTTATCAGGCCTTGCTGGCCTCTGCCCCTCCCTTCTTACCTTTTCGCTGACAGTACATACTCGCGCACATATACATGCGTGTGTACGTCATAATCTGAATTCTATTTTAAGTGAAATTTTCTCAGTCACTAAAATCCATATTCTCACAAGGGCACTAAACAGTTTCCTGTCTGATGCAGGCTGTTTTAAAATCATGTCAAACTTCTGCTCATTCATGTATCTTACATGATTCTCTCTCTCTCTCTCTCTCTCTCTCTCTCTCTCTCTCTCTCTCTCTCTCTCTCTTTCTCTCTCCTCCCCCCCTTCTCTGCTACATACTTTGTTGTTTTGCTGTGTTGCTGTTGTTGTTGTTTGTTTGGGTTTGTTTTTTTTCTTTTTTGTTTTTTTATTTGTTTGTTTGATTTTCAAGACATGGTTACTTTGTGTGGCTCTAGCTGTCCTGGTACTCGCTCTGTAGACCAGGCTGGCCTTAAACTCACAGAGATCCGCCTGCCTCTACCTCTTGAGTGCTGGGATTAAAGGAGTGAGCCACGGCCACCCAGCCATGGACTGCCTTCTTTCACATCTCCTAGGCTAGATTAAGGACAGAGTAGACTCCCGCCACAACTCCTCCAGCACTGCCACGGTCAACCCCGTGTCCATATCCTTGACCACACAAGGAACTCTTTGTGTGCAGAAGCCTCTCACCATAGCCCAGCCACGCAGAAAGCAGCCAGTGTGTTCACGGATGTGGTGGCTCATGTGGTGCCGGCTTGGACTAACTAGTGAGTTTCCTGGTGGCTACGGAGGGAGAGCATGTCTAGCAAGAAAATGAACCCTGTCTTTGAGCGTGAGCACTGACTCTCTGGATGGCTAATTAATGTGAACTTCAACTTTTCATCCCGCCTCAAGGAGATGAAATTCTAATCACTTTATCTGAGTAAATGGCGGTAGTGAGAAGAAATAAATCATGTTGTTCTCACGGTTGTCATTTTCGAGGGAAACTCTCTTGGGTAAGGTAGTAAAATGCGGTAAAAGCGATTAAATTTCCCCCCAATAAAAGGGCTCCAGCAGAGCCTAGAGGTCTCTATAGTCCAAGTTGGGGTTAAGTAAATGGTAATGACCCTTCATGCAGTTTTAATGAGAGCTGGTTTCCTTCCCTGCAAGGCATCAACTTTCAAATGTGCTTGGTCCAGGGTCTGTGAAGGTTTCGCAGCAGCTGTGAACCACATGCTGCCCACCCAGACAGCCTGCCCAGCCTTTCTCCAACAAACACACACACAACGTCACTCTCCTGTCACTGAGGTGAATGGGCCCTACTCATACACACACATGCACACACACACAGACAGAGAGAGAGAGAGAGAGAGAGAGAGAGAGAGAGAGATGCACACACATACACACACACACACACACACACATGCGTGCATGCGCACGCACATGCACACAGACACGCACACACACAAGCATAGACTACCCACCTCTTGCATGACTGCACTGCCTTTTGTAAGTGGGAGAAGATACTAAGGACCAATATGGACAACACATTTCTAGAACCCCTGAAGAGTTCAGCCTTCTCTGACAGCCAAGGGCATCACCTAGAGACGGAAACAGTATGAAATGCTAACCGAGTCTTATGGATGGTGTTTCAAAGCACCAAAGTGCTCTTTTATCATCTGTCGGGAAAGATGAAGAAGGGACCTGAGTCTGTAGGACAAAGAAGCAGCACCTACCAAAGAGACCAGTGACCTGCCGGACATGGGCTGTTACTGCTCTAACCTCCCCTCCCTAAGGCTAAGCAAAAAGAGGTCAACTGACTTACCAAGAGACAAAGCAATTGAAAAGCAGACTTCCTGGCCTGCCACAAACCCACATTCCGTCTCAAGACTTCTCTTCTGAACAATGGCAGGTTCTAACATAATATTTCTAGAATTTCTCAGTTGACCATTGTGTCTTTTACTGTGTGATAGCTTCACGTGTGTTGAATTTACTCTCACGGGACTGGTGTCAGCAAATAATATTCATGATGGAATTCTGTACCATCACAACTTCTTAGGGGGAACCCAACAGACCAACAGACCATGCTAGATAGGTGACCTCGTTGCTGAGATTCTGAAATTCAAAAAAGATCCAAGACTGCCACTTTATTCTTAGTAGAGAACACTGGTAGGGAGGCAACTCAACAGGTGAAATATATAGTCTTTCCTCATTCCTTCTGCCTTATAAATGAGGGAAAACAGCCCCAGGAACAGATTGTGTGAGGGTATTCATCTCCTCTTCTAATCTGAAAACCACAAGAAACCGAAAACCCACTACAAACTTTCCAGCATTGTGGTTGTTTGAAAACCTCAGAGAACATTTGTCTTAGTTAGTGTTACTATTACTGTATTGAAACACCATGACCAAAAGCAAATTGGGAAGGTTTTACTTGGTGTCTATTTTGCTTACTTTTCTGCATTACTGTTCATCATCAAAGGAAGTCAGGACATGAACTCAAACAGGGCAGGAAACCGGAGTCAAGAGCTGATGCAGAGGTGATGAAGGAAAGCTACTCACTGTCTTGCTCCCTATGGCTTGCTCAACTTGCTTTCTTATAGAACCCAAGATATCCTGTCCAGAGGTGGCACTACCCACTGGGCCCTCCTGCCCCAATCACTAGTTATGAAAATGTACTACAGACTTAGCTACAGACTGATCATATAAAGATATTTTCTAAGTTGAGGTCACCTCCTCTCAGATGACTCTAACTTGTGTCAAGTTGACATTAAAAACTAGCTGGCACACCAAACCAAGTGTGTTCTTTTGCTTTGAGTCCAGAACAGTTAGATGCTTGGGTATAGTGAAAAAATTCCATAGTTTCACCTTGAGACTGTGGTCCAAAATGGGTGGAGCAAAAGAGTGGTTTCAGCTGCAAGGGCAAGTCCAAGCTCCTTTTTTGTTCAAGCCTCTTCTAGCTGTGGAACATTCATGGCAGAACATTATCAGGACCTATTATTCTCTGACCAGTCTTCTGCAATAGTACATCACATCGCAGTGCAGTGAGGTCTTCTCCCATGTGAACTCCTCCTTGGATATAGACTATGGCACTCTCCTTTAGATTCTCAGGGTCTGCTTCGTGCCTGACACGCTGTCAGTATCCACCACTACATGCTGAATGAGTGTGTCCCTGGAGGAAAAGTGGAGAGACTGGAGATATAGTTCTCAATAACGATTTGCAGGAAGGGACGTTGGAGAACACCGTGTGGATGTGTCATAGAAACCCTGACGCTTCTTCCTCTTTGTGACTC
The DNA here is from genome assembly GCF_982192425.1 of Myodes glareolus. Classification (NCBI taxonomy): domain Eukaryota; kingdom Metazoa; phylum Chordata; class Mammalia; order Rodentia; family Cricetidae; genus Myodes; species Myodes glareolus. The sequence goes on along the minus strand of NC_142043.1, from coordinate 19,926,522 downwards.
TCTTGGATTGTGCACTTTTTATTGGCTTTGCAAATGGGGAATGCCATGTCTGTTTCTGTTAGTTCCTAAAAAATACTAACTTTGGGGAAAGAGAGGAGCCTCTGCTGTTATTGGACCAAACAAACTTACCCAGCATGCTACCATAGGACGCTGGAAGAGACACGATTGCCCTGGCATGATCACCCAGTGTGTACCCTAGTACCCTGGAGGGACCAGTATTGTCCTAACATAGTCATAGCCTCAGCTTGTCAGCAGAATAGAAGAAAGACCTCCGGAAAAGGCTAAAGGTGACCCAAGAGATGGTTTCCTTTCTCTCTAAAGTTGTCTCCTTCATCTTTGGTTCTCAACTAAATTCCTGAGGAAAGCCTCTCTCTCACTCTTCCCATGCCCTCACCTGAATTCCAGAAGTTCCTCTCTCAGGTGCAGCTGTTTTCTCAGGACCTTTGCATGGACCATTTCCCCTGTCAGAGAACTGTCCACCCTCCCCTCCTGTCTCAGTCTGGCTTTATACTGCTGTGATAAAACACCAAAAGCAAAATCAACTTGTGGAGGAAAGGGTTTATTCGTGTCCAAATACCCACACATAGACACAAACACACATGTACACAATTTTCAATTAGTAAAAGTAATCCTAAAAAAAATATTAGTGGATAAGAATGCTTGCTTCACAAGCATGAGGACCTGAGTTCAAATGTCCAGAACTCATGTGAAAAGCTGGGCGTTGCTGCATGTGCCCTGTAATGCCAGCATTGTACAGGCTGGAGGCAGGAGTATCACTGGGGTTTGATAATACCAGTCTTGATCCAGTGAGACCATCTCTCCAGATAATAAAGTACAAAATGATCACGTTAGATGCCTGATGCCTTCTTCTGGTTTCCATGTGTGTTCACAGGCACACACACACACTATTTTACACACAAATACACATACACACAAAAACACACGCATACACATACATGCACACACAAACACACATAGGCACAATTACATTGCCTTTCACTGTAGAGATAGGGAAAAATCTTAAAATTCATAGAAATCACAAATGATACGAGGTAGCCAAAGCAATCCTTGGCAAAAAAAAAAAAAGGAACAATTCATTATTTCATGTTATGCTGAAGAGTTTTAGTAACAAAGATAATACATTGCTGGTAGAAAAACAAACATGTCCATCAGGAATAAAGGACCCAAAAATAAAGAACCTATGCAGCTATGGGTACCTGATCTTTGATAAAGATGCCAAATGCATACACGGAAAAAAAAAAAAGACATGCACTCCAACCAGTGGTGTTGGGGAAAATGGAAATCCACATACAGAAGAATGAAACTAGATCTCTGTCTCTCGTGCTGCACAGAAATCGATCCAAATGGGTCAGAGAACACTTTGGAATACAGGCACAGACAAGGTCTTTCTTCTGATAAGGGCAGAAGCAAATCAGGAAATAAAAGCATGGACTGACAAGTGAGATTACACGGTATTAGGCAGCTTTCCCACAACGGAGGAAACAATCATGGGAGTGAAGAGACAGCCAAGGAATAAAAAACAAAGCAAGACATCTGGTCAGGATTGGCATCTGGAACACATGAAGAACTGAAGAGGAAAAGGAAAGGAGGAGGAACCTCTCCAAAATCAGAAAAGAAAAAAAAGAAACCACCGCAGTCAATAAATGGGTTAATGAAGTCAACAGGCCAGCAGACAGTTCTTAAAAGATGAAGCACAAATGACTAATAAGCATATGAAACAATGTTCAACACCTTTGGTCATCAAGAAAGTTTGAATAAAAACTACAAGGAGATCCACGTCAAAATGGCTGGCAGTAGGAGGTCAAAGACAGCCTATGGCGGTGACTCACTGGGTAAAATGCTGACTACACAAACTGAGGAGCCTGAATTTGGATTCCCCAGGAGCAAAAGACAGGTGGGACAGGTCTTAGCTGTCACCAGTGTGAGGGGACGGACAGGAGGATCCTGGAGCTGACTGGGGAGACTGTCTAGCTAAAGCGGTAAGCTGTAGGTTCAGTGAGCGACTGTTTCTCAAGGGAATCAGGTGGAGAACACACCCAGATGTCAATCTCTGCACTCTATACGTGCTCAGGTGGGTGAACGTAGCAACACACACACACACACACACACAGGGACACACACACAGGGACACACACACATTTCTATCTAACCCACTCATGCACACACATACACACATTCTCATGCATCTAACACACACATGCACACACACATTCTCATGCATCTAACACACACATGCACACACATACACACATTCTCATGCATGTAACCCACACACATACACACTATTTTTAGAAGGAAATAAGCAACAAATGCTGTCAAGGATGCAGAGGGAAAGAGAACTGGTATGTAGGCAGTGTGCACTTGTGTGTGTATCTATACGCACCCACATGTGCACAGGTGGAGGCCAGGGGAAGGCATCAGGTGTCCTGCCCAATCATCCTCCTGCGTATTCCCTTGAGGCAGAGTCTCTCACTGCACCTGGAGCTGGGCTGGCAGCCAGTGATCCTCTTGTCTCTACCCTTCCTAGCCCCGGCTAGTGGCTAACACCTGCAGCTACACCTTACCTTCCAGTGGGTACTGGCAATTCAAACTGGGTCCGAATGGTTGTCCATTGAGTGCTCTTACTCACTGAGTCAGCTCCCAAAAGCAGTTATCATTGTTACTGGCTCAGGGGCTAGAGAAATGACTTAGCGGCTTAGAGCACAGGTTTCTTTTGCAGGTTTTCATTTCCTGGTACCCACATGGTGGCTGCAGCCACCAGTAACTTCAAAGGGTCTGTTGTTCTCTTCTGGTCTCCACCGTCCTAGGGATGCACATGGTATACATACATACATACATGCAGGTAAAACACTCATACATATACATATATATGTATGTATATTAAATCTGAAAAATTACACACTCCTGGTCCAGCCACTATGAAATCAGTATGAAAATTCCTCCATAAAGTAAATATAGGACCATCATATGACCCAGCCATGTCACTCTTGAGCATATACCTGAAGAGTCTAAGTCATCACACAAGAGGGAGACTTGTACATCCTTGTCTATGATTCACAACAAGGGAGTCATGGAATCAGCCTAGCTGTCTGTCAGTGGATGAATAAAGAAAGGGTAAATATGCAGGATGGAGTACCAACTGGCCGTAAAGAAGAATGGAGTTGTGTGGCTTGCAGGAAAATTAATGTAGCTGGAGATCATCATGTAAAACGAAGGAGTCAGATTTAAAAAGATAAATACTGGCCAGGTGTCGTAGTACTTGCCTATAATGCCAGCATGCTGGAGGCAGAGACAGGGGACTAGAGTGGGCTGTGTAGCAAGATTGAGGCCAGCCTAGGCTATATGATGAAACTTTGTCTCTGGAAAATAAATAAATAAAAGGAAGGACAGAAGGAAAAAATAACATGTCCTCTCGTTTATATGAATACTTAAAATCACTTACATATATGTGGTCAAAGTAACTGATAAACTTGTAGGATATGAAAATGTCTTTATGAAACCCATTTCCATGTAAAATGAAGAGGCACTGATTAAAAAGAACTTAAAGCCTATGACTAGAGATGTTGCTCGGCAGGTAAGAGCATTTAACTGCTCTTTCAGAGGACTGGAGTTCAGTTCCCAGCATCCAGTTGAGTGACTCACAGCCACCTATAACTCCAGTGCCAGAGGATCCCAAGTCTTCCACCAGCTACCCCAAGCAACAACACACACGCACGCACGCACGCACACACGAGCACTTGCATAAAATAAATCTTTTACAAATTTACATTAAAACCATTTTTGTTGGCCATAGTGACAGATAAATATGATCCCAGCACTTAGGAAATGGAGACAGGAAGACAAAAGTTAGAGGTGACTCACAAGCACCTGCTAGGTTCAAGGCTTCCTTGAGCTGCATGAGATCTTTTCTCCAAGAACCTAACAAGCTGTTCTTAGGCCTTAGGCCGGTAAGGAAGTATATGTCTGCAATCTCTCTGTTCACAAAGGCTGAGAGTGAGTATTCAAGTGAGCATAAGACCAGCATGAGCTACATAGCAAGTATAAGGGAAGCTGGATGTCTCCGTCAATCAATCAATCAATCAATAAACAAAAACCTATTCTTAACAAACTCCAACTTTGCCCCCTAATTTTTTAATAAAGACAAAGGTTGATAACTTTCGATGACACGGTGAGTGAAGCAGAGGTACAGGGTCAGGGTAAAGCTGCAGAGATGGGGCCCTGTCCGAGCTAAAGCGGTGTCAGTGATGTAATCAGAGTCAGAACACTTAACACTGAGGTAGAGTCTACAAGACAAATGCCTGTCACACTCTGGCCAGGGCCAGAGCCTGACTTACGCTCTAAGCTGTGAGCAGTTACTTCTCCAACCTTTTCTTCACAGAGGCAAACCTGAGAATGCTGGACACCTGAAGGGACGCGATAGAGGGGGTCCTAAAGCCAGCAGAAGGAGGACGAGAAGCAGGATCAAGTGTATCCCAGAGCATGAAATATTAGGGACTGAGTGGGACTGGAAGACCTCAACAGTTCTTGGCCAAGGTCGGGACTCAGGATCAGGCTTCATCCCCACAGTGGCTGAAGGGATTCATGGAAGGCATTCTCCTTGAATTCCGTTTCTTCAAATATTAGGAATCAAGGGATTGGATCTGTATAGCCATCTTAGACGCTTCAATCAAACGGGATCTTGCTACTTTCAGAATCGTCTGTTCTCATTCCTTGTACACTTCTGCTGTTTTAATCACCCAAATCGTATTACTTCCGTGGTCTTTATAATAGCTAGCAAGTAACTGTGAGTGACTATTCAGCCAAACTTCCTGAGAAACCTTCCTGCTATCTGTAGGAATGGGAACGCCCTACCATTGCTTTGTGGTACATGCTTGGACTATCACTGTGGAAAAAAAATATTCAAAAAGTATGTAAAAAACTTCTCTGAAAATTGAAGTCAGGCATGGTAACATATGTCTGTAATTTCAGTAACTGGGAGGCTAAAGCAGGAGAATTGAAAGTTTAAGGCTAACCAGGGCTAATGTAATGAGAGCCTATCTCAGAAAAAACAACTATTGAGTACTTACTATATATAAAATTATAAACTCTAACTGGGAGGTGGTGGTGGTGCACGCCTTTAATCCCAGCAGTCAGGAGGCAGAGGCAGGCGGATCTCTGTGAATTCGAGGTCAGCCTGGTCTACATAGACAGTTACAGGACAGCCAAGGCTACACAAAGAATTCCTGTCTTGAAAAGCAAAACATCCAACCCACCCCCTCCCCAAAAGAGGAGCATGCTACCCAAAGGCTTGCTACCCAAGCGCATCCAAAGATTGGTGATGCCTTATTTATAGACAAGCCCATGAAATGTGAAAGTGAGTTATGGATACCCCATCTCCACCATCCTCACTACCCAAACTCCCTCTCCCATCTGTAAGACACACAATACCATGGACCATTGATGTCGATCATCAACTCATCGGTCTGTAAGCATGCATCAAAATGCAGACAACTACTCATGCAAATCGGCTATGCTTCCAGAAAAAGAAACTAAAATATTTCAGAACTTGGGTCAGCAAGCAGTCAGTGTGACCTGAAGAGGCAGAGATTGGGTTCCTATCATTGGCTTTCTCTATCTCCTTTCAATGCCAAACATACACTCACCAATACTGTCTTGCCAGCTTCTTCTTCCCAGCCCCAGAGGACTGGTCCTCCCTGACCCCTGAAGGTTCAGCTACCTGCAGAGGGGGCCAACATTTACAGTTTCAACCCTTAGATATTATTGATTCCATCCGGATTGGCTCCGTGGGAAAAAGAGGCCTGCGACCTTCAACAGCACAGGAAGTTTCAAGGATACACTTTAAGAAAAATAAAGAGCAGTGTAGATTAATTTACAGAAACTACAGAAATAAAAACCAACTCACAGACATATTAAAGCTGATTTTAGACCTGCTTTAAACCGTTCTTATGAACCTGTCTGTCAAAACTATTTTAAAAATGCATTTTGAAGCTGAATAAATAAGTAAAGTAGTTGAAATATTATCATCTGTGCTAATTTGATAAAATTGCCCGAGTGAGGGTGGGGGATGATATTAGTGAACCTTCTTTGGGTGTGTTGCTGTTATTGCTGCGGTTTTACAATATATTTACTTGATACCTCTGGAAGCCATTTCCGGGCTAGGGGGAAACCTGATACATGGGAATTTCCCAGGAACCCACAAAGACGACCTCAGCGAAGACTCCTAGAAGTAGTGGAAAGGTGAGTGAACTGGCCATTTACTGTCACCAGATTGGTGACCACCCTAATTGTCAACAGGGAGCCTTCATCCAGTAACTGATGGAAGCAGATGCAGAGATCCACAGCCAAGCACTGGGCTGAGAGTCCAGTTGAAGAGGAGGAGCAGGAATTGTATGAGCGGGGATGGGGGGGGTGAGGGGACTCACAGAGACAGCTGACCTGAGCTCCTGGGAACCCACGGACTCTGGAAAAATAGTTAGGGATCGTCATGGAACCGACCTAGGCCCTTGGCATGTGTGTGACAGTTGTGTAGCTTGGTCTGTTTGTCAGGCTCCCTGGCACTTAGCTGGCTTTTTGGGAACCTATTCTCCACACTGGATTGCCTAGCTCAGCCTTGATGCAGGGAGAAAAACTGGGTGCTACCTCAACTTGATATAGACTCCCATGGGAGGCTTGCCCCTTTCTGAATGGAGACAGAGGAGTGGATAGATCAGTGGTGAGAGTTGGAGGGGGATGGGAGGAGAGGAAGGAGGGGAAACTGTGGTAGGTATGTAAAATAAATGAAGAATGTTAATAAAATAAAATTAAATTAAAAAAAGAAAATTTTAAAAATAAAGTTGCATAAACTAAAAATGTATTTTTTTCTTACTTGGGGTGTGTGTGTGTGTGTGTGTGTGTGTGTGTGTGTGTGTGTGTGTTGTCATGGTTTGCAAGTAGAAATCCGAGAAAAGCTTTAAGCAGGAGCCAGTTCTCTCCTTCCACTGTGTGTGTTAGAGGGATTAAATTTAGATGATAAGGCTTAGCCAGCAGCAGCAAGCTCCTTTCCCTGCTGAATCATTTCACCATCCCCCCAAAGTAAAAGCTCTTCATGATACATCCTTCCCAGTTGTCTGAGCTCATGTAAGCCATCCCCAGGAAATGCAGTCTCTCGGCTTCTGTTTTGTTATGCGTGGGTCAGGAAGCTAGGGGGACAGAGGGTTTAAGCTCCAGTGTGGTCCTCCGGCAGCAAAGGGAGTTGGAAAGGCCTCAGGTCGCAGCCAGACCCACTGGGTACAAACCTACCATGTGCAAGATCCCAGATACTTAACGCACAGGTAGTGTGAGAAGCCAGTCACTTGGAGCCCCTTCCGGTCCCCCTGCCCTCCCCAAGGTGGAGCCCCATTGTCAAGATTTACCATAACTTTCACACCTCCTTGGTGTTGACCTAGCAATAAAACTTTCAACCCTGTGGGAGTAAATGCCTCCTGCTCTAGCCACAGCCCTGAGTTCTGGGAAAGCCCTAAAGGAATGACCTAGATCCCCTGAGGGTTGTGGAGCCTCCAAAGGGAAGCCAAGGTGAAGAGACAACTCTTTGCCTCCCTCATCAAAGTCCATAGCAGAGGCAGAGCTGTTGTGTTTGCTGTCCCTTAAGTCACAGAAAATCATTTGCCTCCGTGGGACAGTGGGGAGCCACATAGCACAGCTCTTTAAAGTCCCTAGGAAGACCCAACACAGCTCTAATTCCTTCCTGACCACATCCTTTCCTTCCTGACCCAGATGGTGTTTTTATCCTTTGCTCTTCCACCAGGGGGCGCAAGCAGGTGCTTGGGTTGGCCACCACCTCCAATCTGATGAGTTCAGATCCAGGACCTTGAGTGATAGAGGAAAAATAGAAACGACAGAAGCCAAAACAGTGGTGTCTGTCTGGGCTGCCAGCCACAACCATGCGTGATCATGAGAGCTTGTCAGAGTCAGAGTGGCCCAGACAACGCCTGCCAAAGGGCTGTGTCCCTCAGACCTAAGCAGGCAGCCACTGCAGCCCTTACAGAAGCAGCACCCTGCTAGGAATAGCTGCCTCTGTGGGAAGACCCAGCCTTCTCGCCTTGAGTTTGTTTTCTTCCTGACAATCGACAGCCGTCACAAGTCTGTGTGACCAGACACTGTGGTCCCTCTGCGTTTTGCCATCCACAACTTCTGTCTCTTTATCCCTACCAAACAATCCCGCTGGTCCCAGCCCTGGCCTTGGCTACCCAGTGCACTCCTGGCATCTGCCTCTCCTGAGCCTGGCTTGAGCTCTTTGGAAAATGACTTGCAGATCCTTCCACGGGAGCATATGGGTCACCTGTGGGGGTCTAGTGCTGGGTGCAGAGGGAGAAGTGAGGGATGTTATCAAGGACTGTTGCCTGACCTTGGGGAGCTCACAAATGTCACCCCTTTTGTCCTGGAAGCTCTCAACTATTTATAAAGTAACAGTATCAGAATACTTACTCTTTCTCTTTCTCTCTCTCTCTCTCTCTCTCTCTCTCTCTCTCTCTCTCTCTCTTATTTTAGAAGTCACTGAATGTAAATGGTTGAAACCTCAGACTCTGGAGCTGCACAGATTTCATCCAGGTTCTGGTTGCCTATTACTAGCAGACTGACCCACCAGGCCTTCGGTATTGTTTTAATTAGTTGTGTGTGTGTTCATAGGATGTGTGTATGTGGGTACACATGCCACAGTATGTGTCTGGTGGTCAGAGGACAACTTTGTGGAGTCAGTATTTCACTCTCTAAAATGGGACGGCAGGGTTAAGAGTGATTAAGAGTGGTTACTATTCTTCCAAGACACAAAAGCTTGCTGAGGAACTCTCCGCGACATGTCTACAACTCCAGCTCAAGTGATCTGATGCCCTCTGCTGGCCTCCATGGATGAGTATATGCACATATGCACACAACGTGCACAAACACACACACACACACACAAAATAACAAAGTGAATTTTTATAGTAAATAAATCGGGGCAGGATAGATGGTTCAGCAGTTAAAAGCACAGGCTGGTCTTCCAGAGGACCCCAGATTGGTTCTCAGCACACACATGGTGATTATCAACCATCTATACATATAGCACCAGTATCAGAGGGTTTGACCTCCTCTTCCAGGCACTGTTGAAAGTTCCTCTTGTGTTAGCTCATTTACTCCTTACTACATCCCCATTTTACATGTGAGGAAGCTGAGACACAGAAGTTGAGGGTCAAGCAGCTGGTGACAGAAGGAAGAGACGGAAGTGGCAATTCCGAGCCAGGCAGTCTGGCCCTGAGCCCGCCTTCTTATTCCTTGAAGCCTCCAGTAATGTAAAGACACCAATTGTGCCTGGGGAGCAGGGGACACTGTGTACTCGTGACAGATTGTGACTAAGTACCCGATCTCTTGGTGTTTGGTCTTCAGCTGGGATTCTTAACCAAACAAGGCACGGAGTTGGGGGACTGTTCTGAATGGCCCTGAGTGTTTGTCTCAGCGGCTAACAGTCCTGAATTCTGTGGCTAAAGGAAAAATGTGATGGCTTCTTAAGCCCCGGCAGAGCAGAATGTGATCTTATCAGGAAGTGGAACCTTTGCAAAGGTCATCAAGTTAACATGGAATCGCTGGAGTGGGCTCGCACAGATATGACTGCTGTCCTTTTGAAAGGGACAAGTTTGAAAGGAACAGACATGTTCTAAGAGAGGTCTCCGTGGAGACTCAAGCAGAGCTATGTGCTGGCATGATGGACTACAAAGCTAGGAGCACCTCAGGCTACAGACATGAGGAGACAGTCATGGGAAAGATGTTTCTCAGTCTCACTGAGCCAGGGAGAGTCTTGTAGACATACCTTCATCTTAGACTACCAGTGCCCACAACTGTGAGACAAACATTTCTGTTGTCCAAAGCCAACCAGTTTGTCATGATTTATTATGGTAGCCCAGTGTAGTAGCTGTGTGTGTATGTGTGTGTGTGCGTGTGTATGTGTGTGTATGCATGTGCATGTATATACATATATGTGTATTTTTGTATATGTATATATAGAGTGTGTGGTGTATGTACATGTTCATATGGATAAACACACATGTGCATGGAGGTACACTATTGTTCTCTACATTATTCTTGGAGACAGGATCTCTCATTACCCTGGTGCTCACCAATTAGACTAGACTGGCCAACCAGTGAGCTTCGGAAATCTTCAAGTATGCCTCACCAGGTTTGAGACTCTATGTTGGGTTGGTACACGGGCGTTCATTTTTCCTGCAAACCCCAGTTTCACAAGATTACATTCTGGTTGCCTACCTGCTTGCCTTCCGTCTTTCCTGCCTGCCTTCCTTCCTTCGTATGAACAGTGGACCGAAACATAGCGCCTGCAGCAAAGGCGCAGGTCATCAGGGGATAGCCAACATGTCCACAGCAACAGCAACAGTGCCCGGATAAAGATTGAGGACCTTAGCAGCACCCCTGGAATCCTCCAACCACTGACCAACAAAGGAGCCACTATCCTGACTTCTAACATCACAGATTGGTTTTGCCTGGTTGTGAGCTTGACATAAACGGGATTTCACAGTACTCTTTTGTGTCTGGATTCTTTGCTCCGCATTATGTTTGCGAGATTTGCCTGTGTTTTGCATAGCGAGCCATTCATTCTCACAGTGGAGTGGAGCGCGCTACACTTCCAGACTGTGGGATGCAATTAAGAAGTGCAGGGAGAAAGAGACGAGCTAGGGGTGGGGGAGTGGAGGGGAGATAAAGTAACTAAATTACCGAAAGAGGAAGAAAGAGAGAGTTGTTTCATTTATAAAGTAATGGACCTGTTAAGAGTCATTTTCCGAAATCACTACCCCATCACGCACCCCCCCCCCAATTCCATTTCCTTGCTTAGATTCCAAGGTCCTAGCTGTATCACACCAGGCTGGCTCTGCCTAAACAGATAGGACAGGACTGGCAGGTAAGGAGCTGTGCCTTGCCCACAGAATAATTCAGAGCCTGGACCTTCCCCAGTTGGCAATAGGGCCCCTGTGTCTTCAGTAGCATCAGAGAGCTGTTCATCCACAGCCAGAGAGGCTGACTGTTGTATTCAACTCTTCGGAGTTAGTCCAGTCAGCCCTGCTAACTCTGACCTGAGTCTGCCTCTGGCCATCAGTGGCTGGAGGGAGTCCACAGAAGGGGTCTGCGGCTCCCCTTTGAAGCCTCTACAAAGAATCACTCCCACGACTTTCTCAGGCTCAGCCCTTCATCGGCAAGCTCAGCTTGACTGCACCGAGGCTGTGCCCTCCTCCTTATCGTGGCCAGACTATAAATCATCTCAATCTCTTCATACTCACCAACTTTTCTGAGGTCTCCCTTTTCCTGGGAACAATGACCTAATCCCAAAATGCAACTTAAGAGGATCCCTGGGGCGAATCGTTATGACTGCTAGTCTGGAGCCTCAGTCCATATATGGTACAGTCTCTACCCCAACAGTAGAACAGACGATAATGCCACACAGCTGATCCTCCAGCTGTCCGCCTGCTCCCGAAGCTGTGCTGGTCCCCTCTAATTTCCACGGAGGTCAGCACAGCCTCCATAGCCAAAGGTTAAGATAGCTAAAATGCAGGGCTTTGAGCTTTTTGGTTTCTGCAATTTACTGCCCGCTTCTGTCTAGGATCCCAGTTCCTGGGAGGCTGTCCTTTCTGGGATGTAATAGAATCATATTCTGGGGGCTCCAGTTATCTTGTGGGTGTGGCTGGGATGTGGGAGGAGAGGAGACAGTTCTAGCAGAGACGCTTGCTCAAGTCCAGTTGCAGCTGAGCTCAGCTCCGCACTGGAAGCACTCAGCGAGCCCCACCCTGACCCTAGGCAGAGGTCAGGATTCACAGCCCAGAGCTGGAGCTTTCGCTCCTTTGTTCCTTCTCCACCCTCAAGTGCATTTCATTTGTTTGGGCCTCTGTAGAGTGTAAAGGAGACAGCCCAGGATCCTCAGACGGCAGAAACAGCACAAACCTTGGTCGCCAGCTATGGGAAAGTTCTTGAGAAGATAACCACACTCTTTATATTACCAGCTGCCCATTCATCCCAGGCCTGTTAGAAAACACAATATCCTATTAGACTCTACTAGTGTGTCCTGAGGCTGGCTTGGCTCAGCCTGTCAATCTGGTTACGTTTTCAGGAATTTTGCAAACAGATTGTTAAACATAATTATTAAAAGATTGAATTACATAGAATTACAATGGGGTAAATGAGTTTTAAAACAGCTATGGTGGATGAAATGGCTCTGTGGGTAAAGACACTTGACACTGGTTCTGGTGACCGGAGTTTGATCTCCTAGACCTGTATAGTAGAAAGACAGATGGACACCCAATAGTTGTCCTTTAACCTTCTCACATGTGCTGTGGCATGCACACACGAACACACACACACACACACGAACACACGAACACACACACGAACACACACGAACACACACATGCACACAAAATACACAGATAAGTAAGTAATAAATAATAAGCAAATAAGTAATAAATAAGTAAGATTTAAAATTTTTAGTCATTTTAAACAGCTGTAGAGATAGCTACCAAGCATCAGGACCAGAGTTCGGATCGCAGCACCCACACCACAAGCCAGGCTCCAGATCCTTCCTAACTCCAGGGCCTACAGGCATGGGCACCCCCACACACATGTGCATACGTTCACCCTGACACAAATAAGTAAAAAAAATAATCAGCTGTAACACAAACCCTGACCCATCCCACCCCCTGTGTTGACTCGGCGGTTACTCACTGTGTGATATCTGTATGGTGGCAACACTTTATGACGTTTGCCATCTCACACATCTTCCCAAATCAGTGCCCTCCTCGTTCTAGTAACTTGTAATCAGTCAGGAGGGGACTACTTACTCTAAAGGACATGTGACCCAGGACGTCTGTCTCCCGCTTGGACAAGCACACCGCTGCCAAGATGAGATAACAAATATCCTTGCCTGGGGGTTCTTTTAACACATGAAGGAAAACAAGTCTGTCAAGTCTTGGGTTGAGCACAGTTTCCTGAAAAATGCTAAAGAAGAGGGTGAGAGGACAGAGGAGAAGTCAGGGAGACTTGCCTTAGCAGTCCCACACTGCCTCGCGCTGACATGCCCGGCCTCGCCTCCAGAACTGTCCCACACTGCCTCGCGCTGACGTGTACCGGCCTCACCACCAGAACAGCAAGCTCTTGGTTTCAGTCACTTGCAAGTGAGGGATGGTGGCTTCTTCCCATTGTGCACAAAAACCTAAAAGCAAAAGATAAACTCCCACATTCAACAACCAGGCCATGACTACGTGACGTCCATGTCCTAGCTACTCATGCAGACACCTGGAACCTCACTCCTAAGAACCCATGTTGCCAGTTTCAAGAAAAAAGCTCAAGTTGTAAAATTTACTTCTTAATAAGGAAACGAGTCTTTTTAGATGTGGACACTACTGCGCCGATGGCCCCAAAATATGACCAAGTAACTTACTTCTCAGCTGTTAGAAAGAAAGGAAGGAGGGAGGGAGGGAGGAGGGAAAGAGGGAGGGAGGGAGGAGGAGGGAAGGAAAAAGAAGGGAGGGAGGGAGGGAGGGAGGAAGGAAGGAGGGAGAGATGAAGGAAAGAGGAAGGGAGGGAGGGAAGAGGACGGAAGGAAGGAAGGAAAAAGAAAATTCTGTTCACTCTCAGCCTTCCTTCTCAGTTTCCTTCTCTGGAAACTCATTCTGCCTCCTTCTAGTGTACTTCAATAAATTCTCTCTGCTTTCCCATGTTCTGGTAAATTCTTTTTACTGCTTATATTACCAGCTTTACTTATGGCTTTCACACTCACCTCCTTCCTCATAAGGCATTTCCAGTAATCCATGGGAAGAGGCAGAGAAATCAGAAGTTCAAAGCTAGCCTCTGCTACATAGTAAGAACAAGACTAGCCTGAGCTATATGAGATCCTGTCTCCAAAAACAAAAAAAGTGGAATTGTGGGAAATCTTTCAATGAAGACTCAGAGTAAAGACCTGTGGCCTCGAACCTGCCACAGTCATCCTTCCTTAGCTTCCTGAGTGCTAGGACTAGAGACGTAAATCATCACACCTGGCCGGCTAGAGGCATTTCTGACCAAGGGGCCAGAAACGACAAAGTAATACTAAAGACTAGTCAGGGCATGACTAGGGTCCAGCGTATGGAGATATTAAGATATATCAGGAACTTTGAGTGGGCAGAGTAGGGATGGTGAACTCCAGTAGCTCAAGATTGACAGGAAGGGTGGAGCCGGGACTGCAGGAGACAGGACTGAGGAAACTAGGGCGCTGCAAAGGAACCCAGCAATCTGATTCCTTGTGTTTGAGAGACAGCCGGGAGAAATTCAGTTACAAGGTTTAAAACATTTAACTAACAGGCAAAGGCTGTTTAAGAATCTCACAAGTGTGGAAGTGGAGGTAGGGCTGGTTCAGAGCTCAGCATGGTCACCAGCTGGCCAAACGCTCCATTCTGATATGGTCACTGCTGTTAGTGCGTCCGTTTTCATTCCTGCGGTTGACATCTGACACAACCCACATCATCTGAAGCAAAGCAGATGTGCCTGGGGCAAACACAACATGTGCCCAACATCTCTGCAATCAGGGAACAATGTTTTCGTCTGGTTCCCAGCAGATGTCTCTTTATGCATGTATCATTGGCCAGAGTGATCCGCACAGAGATGTTCACACTCTGGTCTCCTGCAGACCGTGGCAGTTTTCCTGCACACAGAAGGGACCTTGGATTAAGGTGTGAGCCCTGAGATAGTCAGGCTATCCTATCAAATGCTGTATTGAAGCATATCGGCCCAGCTTGGGGAGGGCAACGGCAGCATTGCAACAATTTCCTATTGATTCTGAGATCCAGTGTGAGAACTGGGGGAGGCTGCTAGGAACCCAGAAGGGGCTTGAGGTACAGCCAGCAAAGAACCAGGTCAGTAGTCCTAGAGCTTCAAGAAATCACAATTTGCCTGCACCCAGAAAGTAAGGAAACCAGGTCTCCCTTGAGTCCCCAGAAAGGAACTTGGCCATGATTTTAGACAGGTAAGACTCAGGGTTATCATCACAAAAGTATAACAAAATAATGTGGTTTATGCCATGCTTGTAGTGGCTACTGAGACAGCAATGGAAAAGTAATACACACGGCCACTCCTAAAGCCAATGGTGGTATAACCACATACAGTTTAGACCAATTGGGCATTTGCGGGATTGGAGTGGCAGGCTCAGTTTGCTCATGTGCTGTCAACTATCTATCAGTTAACTATTGAAGGCATGGAGGTGAAAGGTTGGGAACCAACAGTAATGAGACGGACAGACAAGCTGGGGAGCAGCAGGTGAGATCCAGGACAGACATGCCAGGTGCATTTGTGTGTATTCTGTTCTGGTTGTCATTAAAAACTTTGAACATCCCTCATGGGTATGACTAAGGGAAGCCTTAGTGCAGGTACCAGAGACCACTCCATAACCCAGGCACCTAGCCCTATACTGGGAGAAAAAGTGTCTAAGATTGCTCTTCCTAGTTCCTGGCCTCTGGCCAAGCAGCTAGCACTTGAATCTGGATACTTCACTAAGCATGAGGTGTCTTCAGCTGTAAGAAGGAATACCATTATATTAAGATGAGAGACAGCGAGCTGTCAATATGGCTTCCTGACCAAAAGGGCTTGCCATGCAAACTAGGCAGAGCTGAGTTTGAGCCCCCAGAACCCAAGTAAAGATGGGAGGAGAGAACCGCTCACAAAGTCGCCTTCTGACCTCTACATTGTGGAAAGCGCGCACACACACCCAACACAAACTATACACGAACGCACACAGTGGTAATAAATAGGACAATTTTTAAAAAGGAATGCTGCAAAATGAGCAATGGCAGACCAGTGATTTTAACATCTGTGCTGAAGTGACATGTTAGGAGGAGGTAAAACGTGCATTTTCTGCTCTATCAAATGTGCTAGACATTTTCCACCAGTGGTGAGCGGTATTCTTATGATTCTGTTGAGATTTCTAGACACCAGCTGCTTGCCACTTTCCCAGAAAGTCAGAGGCCAAGGTAAAATGGGGACATGAAGTTGCTTGAAGCCCAATAAGGGCCTTCCTTCCAGTTGCAGAAGGCTCTGACCCCGGGAAGCATCATTCCGGTCATGTGGTCTCTAGTACCTGAAACCGTACTTAGGACTCTTGAGTTGTGTCAAGGTTGAGAGGTCTGTACCCAGTGCAGGCGGACTGAAGTAACTGCTGGGTGACCTTTGTTTTTTGCTGTTTTGAGACAAAGTCTGGCTATGTAGATCAGGTTGGCCTTAAATTCATGATCTTCAGCCTCTGCCTCCTAAGTACTACAGCTACCGACATTCACCATGGTGTTTGACCTGAGGTCAACTTTGAATAGCACTAGCCGGAATGGTCACCTCTACACCAAATGAAAACGCTCAAGCTCCCTTCTCTTTCTTTTCTGCCTTTTTCCTTCCCCTCCCTTCTTTCCACCTCTGCTCCTCCAGTTCAACACATCACACACAGATATTCAAACAGATATAGAATACGGAAATATTCGCTACATTGAACCCCAGATCCATCCCCCCCACCTTTTACCATCCAATAATATTTATAACTTTGATAATGATAGAAGCTAATCAAATTTCAAAGTAAGCTCAGTTGCTCTTTGCAGGGTGGGATGTCTTAACCTTCCAGTTCAATTTTTGAAAAGGCTGACGTGTATTTGTATGACGTATATGTGTGTGTGGAGGGGGAAAATGTGTGCATGTGTGCAGGTATTTGAGGAAGTCAGATGGCTCCTGAGGCTGGGGCTGCAAGTGGTTGTGAGTTCCCCGACTGGAGCTGGGCCCCGAACTCCAGTCCTGCGTAGGAGAAGTACACGCTCTTGATGGTTGAGCCATCTCTTCAGTTCCTTTCAGTTTTGCAGCAGCATTCACAGTATCTTCACTGCTGCTCTTCTGAGCTTCCACGTCGTTTGTTCTGAAGACCTGTCCGAGTCTAGGCCTTAACGTCCGTGGCTGTTTCATCGGTTTCTTTCTCTCTACTCTTGACTTGCGCACATGGACACTGAGTGTATTTTTGAATGTCTAAGACAACTTCACCTTAAACAATGAGCTTTCAGAGGAGACTTTAGGAACCTCTGCCTCCAGTGGGCCCTAGCCTGATCTCACTCAACTTCAGCAGTTGCTGCCGTCTGCAAGGGTAGCTTGCTTTTATTGAGGAATTCACATTTGTTTGTCCTGATGTGCAGGCCCCCTGTGTGCTTTGTCCATTCCTGATAGACAAGTTCTCTTCATCCCTGCCTTGAGACTCTGATGGGGTGTAGGGGAGCAACTAAGCCTGCCTCAAGGACTTGATCCGGGCAGAGAGAATATTGCACAAATGGGAAACTTTAGGACCAACCAAAGACCCATTTGTTTCTTTTATCCCTTTGTTAGTGGTCGGTCGTGAATGTAGAAACTTCAGAGATTGTCCTGAGTGCTTTTATCATTAGGACAAAGCATCGTAGCTTTGGAATAGACTCTAAGCATTTCAGATCCCATTGCTTTCTGATGAGGAAATCGAGGCCTGGGGAAATGAGGGCTGGACTCAAGTAATTAGCTTGAAGGATGACAGAACTGACCTGGAATTCAGGTTTCCTGTCACTTTAGGCCAGAAAGCATGAACACTAGTGCAGAGCTTTATCCCTTGAGGAACAGTTAGCCTGTCTCACTAACCTAGTGCCTTAGGTGAGTTCTTTAACACCACTGGGCTTGCAAAATGGTGATATGGTGTGGGAAGTCCTTCTTTATATGTGTTGCTTTTATTGGTTAATGAATAAAGAAGCTGCTTTTGGCCAGTGACTTAATAGAACATACCCAGGCTGGAGGAGATATCTATAGAGAGAGAGTGCAGAATCAGAGACATGCCATGGAATCATCAAAGGAGAAAGATGCAAGCTGCTAGCTAGAACCTTGCTGGTAGGCCACGAGCCTCATGGTAAAATATAAAATAACAGAAATGGGTTAACCAAAGGTAAAAGAGCTAGCTAGCAATATGCTTAAGTGATTGGTCAGGCAGTGATTTAAATAATATAGTTTCTGTGTGATTATTTCAGGAATCTGGGTAGCCGAGAAATAAACAAGTGACTTCCTCACTACAGTGATAGTGACCGTTACCTACTGCCGCGTGTGGTGAAGATTAAATTTAAAACCACGTAGGAAGGGTTTAGGTGAATGGTGTCTGGTGACAGCTTCACAAAGAGTGACTGTCACTGTCGTGACTCTTTCCCACCATCCCCAGGGCGACCGCTAACTCGGTGTCTGAGAGCTGAACTTTGAGATTTCAAGGTAGAGACATCTACGGAATTTGTTCTCCTTTCTAAACTCACAAAATAAACAAGTCATTTCTGTCCAACCCGAGAGGAGCCTCTGGAGTTGGAGGGTCACAGCACGGGGAGGTTTCAGGTGAAGTGCCCCAAAACCTGCACAGAGAGAAGACAGCAGTAAGGATGGGGAGGGGAGAGATCTATGAGCCGTGAGGAGCCTGGGTGGGGGCACTTGGCATGGAAATGGGGTGGAGAAGGCCAGGGAGGGGGATGTGGTGTGGACATTCATAACTATAAAATAAGGAGACCCAGAGCACATGAAAAGAACCATTTTCTGCGGGTCTCAGGGAGGGCCTCTCACAGGGGATTTCCTACCCAGGGCTCCAGGCCTTGGCTGCCTTCCCAGGGAAAGGTGGTGTTTGCTATGGGGGACTTGAGCACTGTGTGGCCATAGTTTAGAGGCAAATGGTGCCCACTCCTGCTCTGGACAGCAGGCTGCCTGAGCCTTGTCCAGCTGGGAACAAATACGCTCTTTCCTTGAGCCATACGTTTCAGATGACGGAGAGAAAGGGACGCTGAGTTCAGGGCAGGGAAATCTGTGAGCAGTGCTGGAGGGAGGGAGGTGGAGCAGGGAGGGCTGTTCGGAGGAGCGAGCTTTTAGCATGGGGTGTTGTGTGTAGATGGTTGCCGGCCAGCTCCAGGCCGAGACCACAGAGACAGGGCTCCTCATAGGGCAGTGTGATCTAAAGCAAGGCTCCTTGGAGAAAAGGATTTCAAAATTAGAAACAGAACAAAATCAAAACACATGTGACCCCATTGTTTTTTCCCCCGACCTCAATAAAAAAATCAGTACGTGCTATTGAAGAAAAAAAAATCTATCTCGAGTGTGGAGGATGTGGTGGAATTCTCTCTTAGCACGTACAAGGCCCTAAGTTCTATGTACACGCAGGACTTTCTAAAAGAGGGATAAAAGTCACATCTCAGAAACAAGGTGCACGATCTGTCGGCATCCGCCTGGGTTTCTGATGGGAATGATAGAAATATGTTCCATTTTCATTTAGGATAATGAGTAGCTAGGAGTCCTCACACATATGCTCAGGCAAGATAATGATGACATCACTAGAGGCACCAGGCTGTAGATACTATAGTTGCGATTTTCTTTGGGCCGCCAACCAGCTCCCAAATAAAGACATAGAAACTTACTATTTATTGTGAATTCTCATCGTTAGCTTAGGATTGTCTCCCTAGCTCTTTTAACTTAATTTATCCTGTTTCTATTCATCTATATTTTGCCTCTGAGCTTTTAACCTTTCTTTCATTCTGTATGTCTTTCTTTCCTATTTCTTCTGTGTCTGTCTGTCTGGCCCCTTTCATCTCTCCTGCGTCTTTTTTTTCTTCTTTCTAGCCTAAATTCCTTCTTCTATTTCCTCCCCCTGCCCAGAAGTCCCACCTATACCTCCTGCCTTGATATTGGCTGTTCAGCTTTTTATTAGACCAATCAGGTGCGTTAGGCAGGCAAGGTAAAACAGCAGCATGTATTTACATAATAAACAAATGTAATGCATCTTTGCATAGTTAAGCGACTATTCTGCAACAACATGCCATCTGCTTTTCAATCCCTGCTCTTTTTGGCTTCACTTTGTTCCCTCTTTTCTTTCTGAGCTGCTCCCTGCTTCCTTCCCTGGGTTTCCCTTTGTACTCTCTCTTACCTTTCCATATCTTTCTTCTCCCTCTCTTTCATTTCATCTGTTCTCTTTTCTCCTTCCTTCCTAGTTTCTTTCTTTCTTTTGTAACTTTGAGAAAGGATCTCATTATGTAGCCCAGGCTGGCCTCTCAACTTCCCCAGCCTCAGCCTCCTGAATGCTAGGGTTGTAAACACAAGCTGACAATCTCTTATCTTCTCCCTCCTTTTTCTGCAGTGTCTTGGTGCCTGTTCAGTTTTCAGAAATTCACTGGACAAAGTGAGGAATTCCCATAGAATCAGGAGTGGGGGCTGCTGGGAAGCTGCTGGGATCAGAGACTGGGATCTGAGTTCTTCCCGACAATGATTCCTGCGGAAAAGACCCTTGCCTGTGTCTCAGCAAGAATCCATCATCTTAGTCAGAGAAGTGTCTGGCCCTGCCCAATGCATAGCCTCTTCAACAAAGAGTTAAGACAGACAGAGATAGTATGACCAGCTAATTGCTACCAAAGGGGAAAAAAAAACAAATAGAAAAGGTCTAGTGGCTTTTTCTTTTGGGGGGTAGTAAGCCTAGCCTTTAACAACTGAGACATCTCTCCAGCCCAGATCTAAAGTTCTAAACATTCAGGAAAGTTTTATACCATCAGTGGGGTCTCCTGGATGCCCAATTAATTAGTTAATTCTGAGGTAAATTCTCTCTCACTATGTATCCCAGCCTGGCCTACAACTTACTACGTAGCTCAGATTGACTTCATACATAAAGCAATACTACAGCTCCAGCCTCTGAAGTGTTGGGATGATAGCCATGAGTTACTTACTATGTCAGGCTTAGTTAATTTATAATGGTGCTTTAATTTTAGCACATACACTAAAGTCAAGTGTGGGGTTGAGCTTAGTATCAATGGAGAAATCTCTTGAGTTTCTTGAATCACTCATTCTGTTTTCCATTTTGCCTGTAGCATGTGGCAGAGAATAGGTTACTAACTAAGGTGCAGAGATAGAAAGCTGTGATGCCTGCCTTTCAGGTTTAAAGTCCACCTGAAGTCAAACTTCTATTAAGTGTCAACATAGCTTTAGTCCTGGACTTGTCTCCTGAGGGAGAGCAGAATCCTTTGAGGTTCCTTCACTATGCAAGTACTCTGCGTACCACTGTAAAAATGCAATAAAATGGATGAGTACACACTGATCCAATATGCCAGCTCTTCCATATATACAACCACCCATTATTCAGCCATTCATTTACTCATTTATCTCTGTACCCACTGATATACCCAACCTTCTGCCCATCCATCCAAAATATCAGTCCATTCATCCACCCATCTGTGGATCCCTCATCTGTCTGCCTTTCTCTGTCTGTCTATCTATTTGTCTATGTGCCTCCCTACATCTATCTATCTATCTATCTATCTATCTATCTATCTATCTATCTATCTATCTACCTACCTACCTATACCTGTCTGTCTGTCTGTCTGTCTATCTGTCTATGTGCCTACCTACATCTATTTATCTATCTATCTATCTATCTATCTATCATCTATCTATCTATCTATCTATCTATCTATCTATCTATCTATCTATCTATCTATCTATCTATGTGCCTACCTACCTATATCTATCTGTCTGTCTGTCTGTCCATCTGTCTATCTTTCCATACATCAATGAATTCTTTTATTCATCTATTTGCTTATCCCAGAGTGGGGCAAGAGGTCAGTTACTAATCCAGGGAGTCTTGGGATACGCCTGACTAATTGCTATAAAAGGTATCATCGGTGCAAAACAGAGCCTGTTTTTTTGTTTTTGTTTTTGTTTTTTACACACAGTGCCCACGCCTTATAATTTACAACTAAATAAATATTTCCTCAGCACTGGGCAGAGATTAGAGCAGAGATGGTGGGATAAATGTGGAGGAGAAGTTTAACTTTAGTCAAGATGGCATCTAAGTTTCCCTGCAGTCTAAAAAAAGTTGCTCTGAGAAGCGTGGTACAGCAGCCAAGTTTGGTCAGGGGGCCTCTTCTACTGCAGTTTCTCCTCAGTGTGACAGCCCACTCCATTGCAGCGTAACTCTGATTGTTTCCTACTTTCTCCCCATACATAGGAAAACTAAGGTTAAATAGTTTATTGGGCAGATTTAGGCTCACAATATGTTTTTCTTTCCCACCCATCAAAATGATCCAGTAATTTGAAGAACTTGGTGTCTTAAATTGTTGGCTGGCTTCACAGATGTGTGTTAGTATTTGTTTTGTGGTGGGAAATCTTACTGGTTTACTCATCTCGAACACAGGGTTGTAGCCCTTTCTAAACAGGCAGCCCTCTTCCTATCTGAAGGTCAGGCCATACAGTCGTTTGTCACCTGGAATTCTTCTGGAAAGAGGAAATGAGGGGCAGTGGCTAGTGTCCTGGAGCTGTCAGGAGAACTGCTTCCCATGCCTTAGGCTGGTACTGACTCACTAGGCTGTGCTAAATAAGGAAGTTCATGTGTCTGAGCGGCTGCCTGTCTGCTAAGAGGGAGCTAGCACTGGATGCAGTCGGTGCTGGGAGTGACATGCCAGCATGCAGGGGAGCGCTGCACTCAGCCACCTCTCCAGATCCTTATTAGTAACAGCAAATTTCTGGGTCCTCCTTTTCCTGTCTCTAAAGTGAGAGAGTGGATATATGACATTTAAGGTAGCTGCTAATGCATTGGGGTCTTAATCACCTCTCTCTTATACGTAGTCTATTTGATACCTGGGGCAGACCATGAGGGACACCTTGCATCTCTCTATGACGTGACAAATAAAAGAATTACAGAAATATAAATAAATGTAATGTTTCCCAGGAAACAACTCTTAGAATTAGAAATTTGACTACAAATGAAAGATTGAGCTGTGGAGGACGGATAGAAATAGGGTAACTTCTGTGTTTTCAACTTGTAACTGAAATGCAAGAACATGCAGTACCGTAGAGTTTATAGCACAGATGATTCCAGTTAGGTAAGATGACCGTGGGCATTTGAGACTGTGCATCCCAGTGACTAGGTGACACACGTCATAGGGCTAAATTGGGTACAGAAGACAGTGTTTATCAAAGGATAAGTAATAATATGTGCTAAATTAAAGGTTAAATACCGATGAAGGCCAGGTGTGGTGGTGACTATATGTAATTCCAGGAAGCCCTTGGCCAGCCTTGGCCACATGGTGGAACTCTGTCTCCAAAACCAAACGAAGCCAAAGGATCGCACTTAAAATGAAACAAATCACCCATAACAGTACCTCTAACAGTCATTTAGAATGTAGAGAAGAATATTTGAGGGAAGGAAAGGAACTAGGTTATCCCTAACGTTGCTTATAATGGGCAGTCCATGCAATAACAAAAGCAGAGAAGTAAAAAAAATAACAAAAGCAGAGAAGTAAAAAAAAAAAAAATCGTAGTTTGAACAATTTTAGGTTGGCAGAAAAGTTGGAAATCTAGTATGGAGAGTTCTCATGTATCTTCCTTTAGGTTTACACAGCCATTGTCTATTAACTAAAACAAATACGAACACTGGCACATCATGGTTAACCAAAGACAGACTTTATGTGGTCTTCTCCAGTGTTTCCAGCATAATCTCTCTTCTGTTGTGCGTTAGTTCAAGAATTACATTGCATTTACAGGCTTATTGCTGTTTAAAAATCCTCTTCCTAGCTACCCACAGACCCTTATTACTTGTCCCGGGAAGTGACCACTGCCAGCACACTCTGATCCCTGTTATACCATGAATTTCCCTAAGTTGTGATACTTTGGGGACCTGCAAACTGCAGAGTTTCTTCACCTCTGGATGTCTCAGCCTCCCTGAGGATGTGTTCTTGGAGATGTTAGTCTAATCAAGTCTGTCAGTGCTTGTTTTAGGAGTACATTTGGAAGGTGATTCTGGCCAATAGGTTATGAGAAGCCTGGGGTTTCTGGGTGAGTTCCCGTCACTCCTCAAATTACTCCTTTCCTTCTTGTCTGAATTTTGAGCCTTATGGTCTGAGTTATCCTTGGTTGAAGGACAGAATGCCTGGAGCTGTGGCAGCCGCTTTGTGACCATGATGGACAAACCTGAGACAGAAGCAAATATCATGTTCCCAGATGGAAAGACAGTGAAACCCGAACCTTAGATGCTTTCTTTATTCCTGGGAATGAACTGCCTCCTGACTTTATGTGAGGAAGTACACTTTCCTCTTCTAGGGGCACCTGTGGTTACTGACGATGGATGGAAAATCTTCATCAACGAAAAAAGCATGCTGTGAGGCCAGGCGTGGAGCACGTCTTTAATTCCAGCAATCTGGGGACAGAGTCAGCTGGATCTCTGTGAGTTCAATGCCAGCCTGGTCTACAGAGTGAGTTCCAGGGTAGACAGGACCCTGTCAGGAAAGGGGGCGGGGAGGGTGTGATGTGCTCCAAGTAGACAAGGCTAGAAGCAGTGGTCAGTGGTCAGCTTTTATAGAGTCCACAGCAGAATCGTCTGTCCTTCGATCATGAATTCAACACTTCCCAGATGTGGGATTCCTGGGCTTCACTCTCTATCAACGTGACAGCCATCTAGGGTGACGTTCTTGCCCTGCCATCTCTTTCTCTACTTCAAGAACGAGTTCAAAGGAGGAAGAGCTTGTTTAGGATCCTGCTTGGCGGGGGTGGGGGGTGGGGGTGTGCTCCGCAGGGGGGTGGCAGGCTCTATCGTTTCTGTGAGTCTGATGAGGCTCCAAAGCTTGGCAGATAGCTATGGAGCAGCCAAACGGCTCACTTCATGGCCACTGGAAGCAGGAAGCAAGAATTCTCCAGGGAGAAGATACGCCCTTGGTGACTTAATTTCTCCAGCTAGTGCCTACCCCTTACTATTCTGTTCTGCTTTGAACTCTTCAGTGGATTAACCCACTGGTACAACTGTCATCTTCTGTCTCATCACCTCTGTATGACAGCAGCAGCCGGGGCCCAAGGCATCACCATAAGAGCTTTTTGAGGGGATACTTCATATCCACCCCATAATACTGCCCTATAAAGGCCACACCATTCAGCGTGGAATGCAGAGGCATGCACACCTAATGCAGGAGCCCTTGGCGCTATTGGGGAGGTAAATACACGGTGCTGAGGATGCCACCAGACTGGAGTACGGAAACTTAGCCAAGGATGCAGTATCACTGTCTCGAAGGATGCTGTCCATCTAGGCAAAGGGATAAGGAACTCAGGCGCGGAGGCAAGCAAAGATACAGGGACTGGCAACTATCAGACCTTTGGGAAATTGAAATCGACCCGATTTAGATAACTTTTAATTGTTTTATTGTTTGGCAGTTCCACACATTTATATGATGAATTTTAATCACTTTTACCCTTTAGTCCCCTCCCTTATCCTTCTTCCTCTTCTGCTGGAACCCTTCTTTTTCACAAGTCTCTCTGTTGCTTTTTGGTGCTCCTTTGTTTGTGGCCCCCTAGGTTTAATTGCAGCTGTTTACTGAGCAAGGCTGGGAGGTTATTTTGTAGAGCTAGGGCAACTTACCCATGGCTGCACCACTGAAGAAGACACCCCTCCCCCAATGACCATTCATTGCCAGTGGGAGGAGTGAGGTGTCATGGCCCCCTCCCCCATCCCTAGTAAAATGTTAGCGTCCAATCTTGTGCAGGCCCTGTGCATATAAATGCAGCTGCGGTGAATTCAGAGTTGGGCCTGCTATGTCATACCCAGAAGACATCGGCCCCAAACTCAGTCTTATGTTCTTTCTACCTCCTCTTCTGTGCTCTTCCCAGAGCTTTAGAGGGGATGATGAGATAGCCTTTGATGTAGTCAAACTGTGGGCAGCCAGCACTGAGTCCATACAGTGAGATCCTTAGAAGGCTTCCCAGGCAGCAGTGTGGACCATCACCTGAGACTAGGCCCCGAGAGATGGACTCAAGCGTCTAAGTCCAGGTTTGCCACCCACTAATTACGTGGCCCCTGGGCATCATTGTGTCTTGGGACAGCCAGAAGAAGAGATTGGCAATCACTGCCGCTCTTCCTCACAGGGCATCTGCAGATGTATATGTAAGGGGTTA
Source organism: Myodes glareolus (assembly GCF_982192425.1). NCBI lineage: Eukaryota > Metazoa > Chordata > Mammalia > Rodentia > Cricetidae > Myodes > Myodes glareolus. Next base: position 19,900,542 of record NC_142043.1, on the reverse strand, counting down.
TTATTCCCCCACTTCCAGAGGTACCTGCATGGCTGCCCACGCTGAGGTCCCTCTTCTATATCAGAGTTTTTCTTCTTTTTAAAACAATTTATTTTACAGGTTCTCAATCAGTAATCCTGTCTAGGCTAGAACAAACTAAGTAGCCCAGGCTGGCCTGAAACTCATAGTAATCCTCCTGCCTTTGCCTCTTCAGTGTTGGGATGCAAGCATGTTTTAAGATTTCCCATTGTTGCAGAATAAAGTCACAATCCTTAGCACAATTCTCAATCCAACTCTATCTCTCTTCAAATTTATTCCACGCCCCCTCTCTCCCCCTGCCTCTTTCCCTCTCCCATTTTGTTTTAAAAGAAAATCTATCTAAGTAGCTCAGGCTGGTCTTGAACTCTCAGTCTTCCTGTGTCAGCCTCCAGAGGGCTGAAAAACAGATGTGCGCCTCCGCACATGGCCTGCATTCTCTATCAGTAAAATGTGTGCAGATAAAGCCCCAGCCCAAATGTCATCTTCTTTTTAGAGCATGATCAAAATGAGTCTTTATATAGTGTACATATTACAAATTATTAGATGGTCCCTACCATCCCATTCAATTGTAATGATGTCTTTATTTTCTAAGAAGTACTAGAAGCTCCAGCAATGTGTAATAGTTACCTGTTGCTACAAAACAAATGACGAGATTTAATGCCTTTAGATATCAAATTCTTATTATCTTATCATTCCAGTGGGTCAGGAATGTAGGCGTGGCTTACACCTGGTCAGTTCTAGCTCAGGGTGGTTTACAGACTGTGGTCAAGAGGGTAGCTACAGGACTCATAGGGTTGAACAATTTGCTTTCAAAATTGCTTCTTCGCATGTACGATGCCAGCACTGGTTACTGGCAACAGATTTCAGATGTTGCTAGGTGAACTCTTACTATATATCTTTGAGCATACACAAAATATGGCAGCTGGTTTCTCCCAGAGAGGCTGATCCAAACTGAAGGAGAAACTCAAAAGACCTTTTATAACCTAGTATTGGAGGGAAAAGAAAAAAAAATCATATACCATTTTCTGTTAGAAGTAACCCCAGTAAGTCTTCCTGTGGGATAATGCTCTTGTACTCTGTAAAGATTTGTCACTCATATTGGTGTGACAAAATGCTGATTGGCCAATAGTCAGGCAAAAAACCAGACTAAAATTCTGGGAAGAGGATATGCAGAAAGGCAGTCACCAGCCAGACGCAGAGGAAGCAAGAAGAGAATACCTCACTGCGAAAAGGTACCAAGCCACATGGTTAAGCATAGACAAGAACTATGGGTGGATTTAAGTCATAAGGGCTAGTTAGTAATGAGCCCAAGCAATAGGCCAAACAGTTTATAATTAATATGAGCCTCTGTGTTTACTTGGGACTGAATGGCTGGGGGTCTGGGCAGGTTAGGAACCTCTGTCTGTGAAGTCTAGCCTACGGTCAAGGGAAGTTTAACCCACATTTGGATTTGAAGACATATAAACCCACCACGCCTAGGTTGTCATATGTCTTTGTTCTTGTAACTAAGGTGTTTGCCACCTGGTAGATGCCCATGGCCATTCCAGACGAAATGGGTGATAAACAGGATAATAACGAAGGTAGAGAAATGCATTGGTGATATGTGAGGGTCATGTGTAGAATGATGGAGATGAGGATTGGTGAGAGAGATTCTGCCATAAGAATTTACAGGACTCTGAGTGAATAAGAAGAGCTGGGAATAGGCTTGCAAAGTTTTTGCAAAATGTGGGATGCCGTCAGTTTTCAGTATCAGTGTGTATTGAGAGTACAGGGAGCTGGGCAGCGGAGGCATACGCCTTTAATCGCTGTATTTAGGAGGCAGAGGCAGGCAAATCTCTGTGAGTTCGAGGCCAGCCTGGTCTACAAAGGGAGTTCTAGGACCGCCAGAACTGTTGCACAGAGAAATCTGTCTCAAGAAAACAAAAATTAAAAAAAATATTTGGGGAAATGTTTAACTCATTGCTTGTATTAAGATGGTTTGGGCAGTTTAGAGACAACCAAGATGGTTGAAGGCAACTTTCAGCACTTCCTCTACTGGTGTCATTGCGATGCACTCACTATCAAACATCATCTTAGAATTTTATATCTGACTTCTCAACTGTATTTCAAAGGGAGAAGGACTGGCTACCAGCAGCAAGAGTATCGTCTAAGCCATCTCTTTTATTTCAAGTGTCTTATTTATAAATGGGGAAGCACTACTGTTTGTTTTCCCAGGGGTTTTGATCTAAAGTTTTGATGTTAGATTGACACTATTGCGCATTTGAAGGAAATTCCTACAGATCGTGTGGAATGTGGAGGACAGTTAGGCAGTGTCATTTCAAGTACTAAGATTCCAGCTTTCATTTTTTAAGAATTCAGTTTCCCAGGGCTCAGACTGATTGCCTGGGTTGCAATTTTGACCATTAGAACATGTTAACATAGTAAGTCAAGTCACTCCAGAGTTCTTAATCCTTTTGTTCTTCGAAAGGCTGGGAACCTGTTTAAGAAGAGTCTTGGTTGGGGGGCCGGCTCAGTGAGTGAAATGATTGCACAGTTATGCAAGCATGAGAACCTAAGTTTGAATCCCCAGAAGCAGTGTAAGAGTTGGCCACGTAGCAGGAGCATTTCTACTGGGGGAAGGGAGGTGGAGACAGAAAAGTGTTCAGAAGCAAGAGGAGTAGCTAGCCTGGGCTACATAGTCAGAAAACCAACAAGAAGAGACCATGGATCAACAAGGTGGAAGGTGAGGCCTGCCGGGTCAGCTGACCTCCACATGGAGTGAATACCTGCATGAAAACGTTCTAACGTGTGAGCTCATGCATGTGCACCCCCTATACATCACACACACACACACACACACACAGTCTTGACACACTACTTTGACACACCAGGTAGTTCAATATAGGCATTAATATGCTTTTTCTGTTTCCCTGGGAGTTTGAAGAACTCCATTCAGTTCCAGTTGCACTCATACTCTGCCATTTTTTTGCCAACTCATATTTACTCAGAAGTGAAATAACTGTGGAACTAATTTTAAAAAAGAAATTAAACAATTCTTTGTTCATTTTGCATTTCTGTACATTTAGAAGTGATTAGTTGCTCCTCAATTACTGGCAGGATTAAATCCAATATTTGCCAGTATAATTTATTTTAAAAGATCTTTTGTCCTTCCGGAAGTATTTTAAAAACTTAATGATTAAATGAAAACTTTGGATGAGAAAGTTTTTTTGTTTCTTCAGTGTTTATTCTTCCACTTCTGATCAATTAATACTGATTAGTAGATTTTGGGTGAGTCTTGGAAAACTAATTCAGGGTAACACCCGGTCTCTTAAAATGGGGGTTTGTGTCAAACCTTGGCTACTTGCACCCCATTGTAAAGTAGGCCCTACAAGGGCAGGGCCTTTGGGGAGCTGCAGGGAGGTTCTGAGCGGTTGAACCTAGCCTTGTGCAAGCCCTCAAACATTGGAGTAGCTAAGCATTCTTTGAAGGTCCAGTGCGGGGCTGAGGCCAGCAAGCAGGCCAGCACAAAGCTTCCCGCTCCGGGCCCATCCTGCGGAGGAAGAAGCTGGGAGCGAGGAGTGGGATCTCGGCCCACTTCCTGTCCGGCTGCGCGGGCACCGCCTCCTCTCGGAGCGGGAGGACAGGGCTTCTATTCCGCGTCTCAGCGATGATCACCCCGGTGTACCCCGGCAGAAACCGCAACCTGGGTACGGCCCGAGGGTTAAGTACTCCCGGCTCGCTTAGGGGGCGTGGTCGGCGGCGCTCGCTGCTGGGGTTTGGGGGCGGGACGGACGGAGGACGGGGGCGTGGTTGGAGCGCGCGCCTTTGCGGCCAGGGGGCGGGGCGGTCGAAGGAAGGAGGCGTGGCCAGAGGTCCGCGCCTGTGCGGCCGCGGCGGGGAACGGGCTGTGGCCAGGGGCGGTTCCGGGCGGCAGGCCGGGGGCGGGGCGGTCGGAGGAAGGGGGCGGGGCCCGAAGTTGTTCCGCGCTGGGCAGCGGGGCTGGCGGGCGGACCGGGCCGGGCCGGAGGAGAAGTTTTCGCTGCGGCTGCTGAACGAGCGAGGGTGCGGGCCCCCGCAAGCAGTGCACGCCCGCTGCCATGGCTTTCCGTAGGAGGACGAAAAGTTACCCGCTCTTCAGCCAGGAGTTCGTCATCCACAACCATGCAGACATCGGCTTCTGCTTGGTGCTCTGCGTCCTCATCGGGCTTATGTTCGAGGTGAGTAGAGCGGGGAGGGGTACTGCAGGGGCAGGCGGTCCCATCTCCAGGACACCGCGGTGAAGACAGGGATTCCCTGACCTCATCTGGCCTGGAGCGTGCCTGGCTGTCCCGCACGTCATCTGCACCTCTGGCTTTGTGCACTGTATCCACCCTGGCCTGGACCTAGGACACTATGGACAAGCACCCCTAGCTCCTGGCTGTTCGGGCCATGCCATGCTATGTCGCCCCCTTGGGCACCCATGGTACCCTGCAACTGTCTCTCTGCATCTCTGAAACCCACGCCTGGCCTCGAACCAATCGCAGCGCTGCCTTCTTGGCCCCAGGACTGGGGTTTCCTTTCTGGTGTCCTGGTGCCAAGCTGGGAGACTCCCAGATCCACAGTAATTGCACAATCCCCACTCCTCCCAAGTGGGGGCCGCCAGATCTTCTAGGTTCTTCCAGTGGGAGGGACCCTAACCCTTCACCTTTCGCTGTGGCTTTCTGGGCGTTCTTCATCCTAACTTCTGGAGCTTGCTCCAGGTGTTCACATGTGGCCCTGCCTCCATTCCAGGGGGCCTTCTGCGACCAACCTCTCTTTAATTGTGAGCTAAAGGGTTAGTTTTAAGATATCCTTTGGTCTGTTGGTCTCTCCCTGTGGACGGATGTGTGAATTAGACCCAGAGCCTCATCCTCCTTTGCAGGTTCGAGGAGAGGGGCGGGGATACCCTCTGCTTTTAGGTGAAAGGTGATTCTCTTGTAGCTGCAGGCGAATTGGGTGGGAGCAGAGAATGGAGCTCTAAATTGAGCAGTGTGCTGGTGTAGGCCTCAGAACTGTCTGTGTAAACCAAGGGGTCAGAATCCAAGGGGCTGGTGGTCCCTACTACAGAGTAGGAAAAACGATGATACTGAAAAGTGAGGACTGGAGGACACTGAGTATGGGTTTGCTGTGGTGTGTGCGTGTGTGTGTGTGTGTGTGTGTGTGTGTGTGTGTGTGATGTGATCCACTCCCTCGCTCTCACTGTAGCCTCCAGGTCCTGAAGTTCCTGTCCTCCCTTCGGGGTAAGGTTGCTGATCTGCATTCTAAAGGATATTAAGAAGCCATACCATTTAAAAGTTGCCTAACCATCCCTACAGCTACCCGCACGTCTCCCCTCTGTTACTGACATAGGTCCTATTTGGCTCATGAACCTGCCCTCTAGTAGTTTTGTGCCTCTTCTGGTGGCCAGCTCTTGGCTGGATGCATGCCCTTGGCCAGGCTGTAGGGTTTGCAGGAGAGAAGCTGTGACTGGGGTCCACACTCTATCAGTAATACTATCAGTTCTCTCCCCTCCCCTCCCCTCCCCTCCCCTTTCCTACCCCTCCGCTCCCCTTTCCTCCCTTTTCCTCCCTTCCCCTCCCCTCATGTTTCCCTTGAGCTTTTGGAGAAGAATGTTCCCTTGCAGCCTCAGTTTCTCCATCATTGAAGAAGCCATTAAAACCTGCCTTCCTTACAGCGGTTGTAAGGCTGTATTACCAACAAAAGCCCTTCTTCCCTATCAATGACAGAATCTGTTTCTTGCTCCTGGATCCTTCTTATTGTTTAACATAGTGGCTTAATGAGAAAGCAGAGGACCTGCTCTGCTTAGCGTTTGCTTTATGTCTATTTTGTTGTCCTCCATTCTAAGAGACTTCTCAGGGCCTTGCTCCAGTTCTTGAAGGGTAGGGTTGGAATGACACGTGTGTCAATCATAAACCTCGTAGCCATGTGCTCCGCAGCTGGCCACAGCCTCTTGCTTAGTCCCTGGCTCTGCTATCTCTAGCATTTGTTAAGATTTTTGGGTTTTCCTGCCTTCATGTTGTGCAAAAAGAGACGCTTAGTGTTTGTATTCCTGCCTCCTTTGTTCACTATCTTTAGCCTTGCGGGAAGTCCTTTGCCTTAGGTCTGTGGAATCTGCGACGTCAGGAATTGTCATTGCTAGTACCTGATGGAAGAGAAAGGACCAAGGTGAGAAAAAAAGAAAGCCATTTTCCTTCAAGTGGCCTTAGGGTCATAGAACAGATTTGGTGTAGATGCCAGGAGATGCCAGTCTTTCCACAGCCCATCTTTATCTGTAGTACTTTAGCCCTTTGGAACTCACAGGACAGATGTTTCTTTCAGAAGACGCTTTGAGGACTTACCACCTGTCTGAGCTGGCTTAGGAGGAAGGGGGCTCTCCCCTGAACCTCCTCTTCAAAGCTTCCTGATCTGTGCCTAGTGTGTAGTAGGTCTTCACCGTCCATTCTCACCCACTGACTGTAAAGAGATTGCGTCTGTATGTGTGTGTGTGCTTGTGCTGTGCACCCACACGTGTGGGCCTGCATGTGTGCGATCGGTTATCTTAGCACACTCTGCTATCATTGCTAAATGAGAACAGAACCATTCTGGAAAGTAGGGGCTGGGGAGACACTGACTTTTTCTGGGATCTTTCCAAGGGTGGTGATGGTGGTGCTGTGTGTGTGTGTGTGTGTGTGTGTGTGTGTGTGTGTGTAGACATCTAGTAGGAAGGTTTCTCTAGAAGTGAGGACAGAGGGAGCTGTAGGGGAGCAGGGATAAAAGTCCTCAGACCCCTGGATTTGAATCTTGGGCCAGGCTAGGGTTCCTTGATTTGGGAAGCTGAACCAGGAAAGCTGTATTTTAATTCTTCAAATAGAATGTGACTTCCGTCATCACCCCCTCCCAAAAGTCCTCTGCCTAGTCTCTGCTGTTTCCTGTACCCCCTCCTCACACTCTGGCAAGCCACAGACTTCATTTCCAGTCCACTTTCCATTGCTAGTCACCTCTGCAGCCCTCCTGGGTTTTGATTTCCCTCTCAGGGTCCCCAGGGCTTCAGTTCTGTCTTTAGGGAGATGTTGACGCCAAATTCCTTCCCTTGGGATCACTTCCTCTTGGGAGCACATGAAAGACTGTCTGGCCCCTGTTCCCCCAAGCCACACTCAGACGCATTTTTAGTTTAGTTTTGGGTTGTCTTATTTCCAAGGCAGGGACAGCTTCTTCCCCATCCCAGGTTTTGTCCCATCTTATGTCTGTTTGGAGTAGAGCTGTTCTGTGCAGCCGCTGCACTTGGCTAAAAAATGTCAGGAATGTGGAACTTTATCTCCCCCCCCTTCCTTTCCAGCTTTCTCTTTCTTAACTCTGCTTCGGGTGCTAGAGGCCGGTTTTCTTCTCCACAGTTCGAACTTTCTTAGGCGGAGTGTGGTTCTTTGGGGTGTGGGTGGCCAGTTGGGATGTGTGGAGAAGTCAGATTTGAAAGTAGCCACCCCTCCCCTTCCCTTCGCTTCCAGTGCCTTGTGCCACGTTTCCAGCCCGAAACAAGCAGGGAAAGAGGGCAACTCTTTCATTAGCGACCGGAGAATGAGGAGTAGGGGCGCCCGGAGCAGAGGAAGCAATTTCTGTACCACCTTGAAACCGTCATCTCAAGACAGAAACTAGATTCTTCTTCGGTTTCTGCAGCGGCGGGGAAATAGTTCTGAGGTTTTGAGGGTCATTTTTCGGTTTCGTGTTTGGTGTTTGTATCGGCCATGATGAGGATGGAAGGGTTTAGGATGCAGGGGAGTTTGGGAATGGTAGCTGGGTTGGGCTTTTAAACTTATTTCTGAGGCAGGTGTGGGAGGTGGTTCCTTTCTTCCAGAAACTGCTTTCTTCCCTGTTCCCGACCCCATGGCAGACTTGTCAGGAAGAAGTATCTGCAGCACATACAATGGAAGCCCATTGCAGGTGTCATAAGTGTTTAGACTGGGGGGAGGGGGCGGCGCGTGGATCTGTGGCACCAGTTCATTCTCATGGACGTACCTGTGGGTGTCACAACCTGCAACCAGACAGGCAGTCCTGTCTCCTGATGCTAGGTGAAAAGAAACGTTATGCATTGTGAAAAGATTCTTCTCTTGGGTTAATAGAAGCATGTACGTGGCCCATAGGTACACCTGTGGATGCCAGGTCTGTTTTCTTTCTTTCTTTCTTTCTTCCTTCCTTCCTTCCTTCCTTCCTTCCTTCCTTCCTTCCTTCCTTCCTTTCTTTCTTTCTTTTTCTAATTTCTAATGCACTTTTGGAGATTTTACTGTCAGTTTTTATAATATCTGACTCTAGCCTCCAGTCCAGGGGCTTGAGACAGCAGTCTGCTACGGACATTCAAGGCCCCCAGGAGGATTCCCTCATTCTCATGGGTGCCCTGCTTGGGTGAATTTCTGCATGTGACACTCAGTGATTTGAGCAACAGACCAGAAGCTTGGTGTTTGAGCTTCTCCTGATCAGGATTCCAGTTTAACCCTCACCTATGGGATGTAGGGGAATATTTATTATTCTTCCCTTGGCAAAGGTGAAGAATGCTATTGGTCAGCTGGTGAAATTTTGACTTCAAGTACAAGATGAAGACTGATATGTTGAAGATCTCCCAGCACAGGGGTGCTTCCCCGATTCTTCCACAGTCGCACGAGTCACCGTTGGCTCTCAGGGTCTGCTTTCCACTCTTAGACCTCTCATTTAGGGCCCTGGCTCTGTGTCGTTGTAGGGATGACATACTTTGAAATGAATACCTTTCTCTTAAATTCTCCCATCTAGATGACTGTCCCTGGCTTCCCTCATTCCCCCTTCCCCAAAGGATCCCTGGGCTGTGACTGTGCCACACACAACACGTTTTTCCTCTCGGACGTTTGTCTTCTTAGAACACAGGGTATGGGTTCCAGAGGGTCTTGATGCTGCCAGTGTCAGCTCTGGAGCAATAAAGACCACAAGGAAACCGTCCTGGAAGCTAAATAGGTGTCTCTTCTCTTACTGTTTCTGTCCTGTGAACCCTCACTGGCTTCTTTCTCAGAGGCCCTATCCAGGCTGGTCACAGCAGAGCAACTCAGTCCCGACTGTTTGTGGAATAGCATGTGTTGCTATGGTGAAAGCTTCACTCTGGCAGGCATGGACTTTTTTTTTTTTTTTTTTTTTAATGTGCTTCGTTGTGGGCAGGGGCCCCAGAAATCATCCTGTAGAAAATCATCCAGTGGTATAGCTGATGTACCTCTCAATCCAAGCCTGATAAGAGATGAAGCCAAAGGTCTGATAAGAGCGGATTAGGATTCCCACACGGCAGAAACGCTTTCTAATGGGCCACTGTGCTATTAGCTAGCCGTGGTGGGAAACTCTACTGATCCTATCTCTTAACCTTCTTATCCAGTGCTGTGTATCTGGTATCCATTGGTACCTAATGGTTTAAGAAAGGAGGGGCTGGGGTGGGGACGAAAACAGCAAAACTACAAATGGGGCTCCTGAGCAGGTCTCCTTCTTTCAGGGGCAGGCCTTTATCCTCCAAGTACTTGGTTACTTTGCCCTGATTTACCCCCGCTGTCTCAGATGTCCTGCTGTGGAGGAGAACCAGACTCAGCTTTGGCACAGCTGATTAGGTTGTGAGCTAACTGTGTGGTTTAAAGAGCTTTGCAAGGGTTTCTTCTGGGTGGTGTAAGTTCACATGGCCTTTCTTGCTTTTGAACAGAGGAAATGGAATCCTGGTTGTGAGTTGGGGGTGCCAAGTCCTCTGGGCCCTCTGGTGAGTGTGTTGGAGCCTGAGGTTGTGAGGAGGGCTACCACATTGCCTCTTGATGTCTTTCATTTGTCTGTAGGGACTGGCAGCATTTTGCATCTGTGAAATGTTTCACTGGCCTCACCCTGCAACCGGGATGGTTTCTGGGGAATGTCGCACTCATCCAGAGCCTTGGCTTCTCGAGCAGAGATTTGGCCAATGGCCGTCCACTGTAAGTTAGAGTCAGAACCAAAATAAGAACTCAGCAGTTTAGAACTCAGCTCCATTGCCTCCACGAATAGGGTGTCTGTGGAGTATAGGCAGAGGCGACTTTACTTTCCTTTGTCTGAATGGATCTGTTTATTACCTGGAAGTAATATCTGTGAGACATTCCACTGGGAAGCCTTTCTGCCTAGAATGATCATTGAAGTTCATATCTCCCTCAAGGAGACTAAAGAAGAACGGCCCAAGTGGGTGTGTCTGTCCTGTGTGAACACAGATGAATGGGCAAGAGCATTGCCTGCCACTGCCATTATCCAACATCTGTGTGAGATAAGAGGCTTCTGGTTGTAGTTGGCTCACTGACTTATCATCCAGTTAATCCTGTGGTCATAGCTCAAGGGCACATCTATTTTATGAGTTTCTATTTTATGAGTTCATGACCTTAGAGGGCAACTTAAGAAATTATCTGCTGTTTACGGAAGGGAAAAATAAGCCCCACCTCCAAAGAGGTTGAGAGATCTGTCCCAGACAATTAAAGTAAATGTTTCACAAACCTGGAGCCCACCCAGTCCATCTCTGGTGCATCTTCTGTATCTCTGCCTGGAACTCTAGACTCTGACCTTGAATGCCAGTCTCTGTGTGAAGTCTTGAAAGTAGCATAGGATACTGAAGAGCGCTGGGCCCATTCATTTGGCAAATGCTTATTAAATGACAGAGTACCAGTGAGGTGCTTGTGTGAGCTCAGGGAACGCAGAGATGAAGAAGGTTGGGTTCCTGTCCTCATAAAGTCCCAATGTGGTACCTTAACGCTGATGCAGAGCTGACCATGGTGGTCGAGGCCAGTGAACCTAGCTACTGAGGAGGCTGAGTCCAGAATGTTAAGAGTTCAAAGCTAGCCTGGGCAGCATAGTGAGATCCTGCATTATAAAGCAGAACATGGGCTGAGATATAGCTCATAGGTGGAATGCTTGCCTAGCATGCGCAAAGCCCTAGATTCAAACCCGTGGACCATGAGGAAAAAGTAATGAAAACTGTGGATGAGAGTCAGGCCTTAAGCTTGATGTGTGTGACAGGTGCAGCCTTAGACTCTTGGGCTCAACCTCAAGCCACTGTGCATGGTGGAAGAGCATTTATTAAGAACTAGCATCCTAGCGGTGGGCGTCAGGGTTTAGGGGAGACGAACGAGAACTTGCCAGGCACATCTGGCACCCGTACATCTGTTACTACTTTGAGCAGGTCATAGAGGCTACTATCAAAATCCCGTAGGTTTGCGGGCTTTAGGAAAGCAGCAATTCTTTATCACTGTTTTCAAGTCCAAGTAAATTTTGGCAGACCTGGTTTTGGGGGAAGGTCCGTTTCCTGGCTTGCAGTGGCAAATCTGTATCTTTACGTAGCAGAGCGAAGGGAAGGAAGGAAGGACAGAAAGGGGTGCTTGATTTCTGGGATCTCTTTAGTAAGGGCACTAAGCCCATAATGAGGGCTTTGTAATTGTGATTAATTATCCTTCAAAGTCCTACCTCTAAGGCCATCGCACTGGGGATAGGTTTTCGGCCTAGGAGTTTTTGATGGCAGGCATCAAAAGTTCCATCCATAACAGACTGTGTGTTGGGGGAAGGGGGGTGTCCCTGTGAGCACATATGTGTGCATGAGTGTGAAGGCCGGAAGTCAACCCGAGTGTCCTCCTCTGCTATTCTCTACCTTAGTTTTGGAGTCATGGTCTCTCACTGAACCCACAGTTTAACAGTCTGGCTAACATCGCTGGCCTGAGAGCTCCGGGATCCACTTCTTACAGTTACAGAGACTTGCTCCCATGACCAGCTCTGATGTGGGTGCTGAAGATCCAAATTTAGGTCCTCATGCTTGTGTGGCATGTGGGTTACCGACTCACCTGTCGCCCTAACTTGCCATATGGTGTCTTTAAGACTTTTGTTTCCAGGATTGAAAAGAAAAACTAGGCTTTGTGTATGCTAGGCAAGCATTCTGCCTCTGTGCTACACCCCACTCTGGGATTTTGTTGTTGTTTATTATTTATTTATTTATTTAGAGAGACCATCTCCCTCTGTAGCCTTGGTTGGCCTGAAGCTTGCTGTGTAGAACAAGCTGACCTCCAGCTCATAGAGAACTACCTGCCCCTTCTTCATGCCTGGCTCCCTGCTGCATTTTTGTTGTTGCTTCTTTGCTTGTTTGAGGTAGAGTCTCACCAGTGGCAAGGCTACCCTTAATCTCAAGGCTGTCCTCCTGTCTCAGCCTCCCAGTTACCGGAATTGCAACCCTAAGCCACCATATCAGTGGGAAGGAACTTTTTAATGAAACTGGATTTTACAGTCACAGAGTTTTGCTTCCCCAGGCTGTTCCACATCTTCATTATAAAGAAAGGTTCTAACACAGGGAGTGTTTCTTCTTTTTCTTCTCAGAATTTTTTTTATTTTTATTTTATTTTATTTTTACAGGAAATTCTATTGAGTGGCACACCACCAGCGCTAAACCGTCTGTGGCTAGGGAGGGAGAAAGATGTGTCCTCCAGGACAGCGGGTAGATACCGATGGAGTTTCTAGAGCTCTCTCCCCAACCCTGCTGACCTCTGCTCCATGAAGGGAAGATCTCTTTAGTTAATCAGCACTTACTGATTTCTGGTTAATGCCTAGTGTAGCGCCGGAATCTTTACCAAATGGGTGTTGAGTCAGTGAGAACATGGCTCGTGCTTAAAGGGACCACGGATAGTTTTAAGAGCAGTCTGGGGCCTCTTGGATATCTCTAGCCCTTGGGAAAATGAGCCTCCCCTCCAGCAATTCTTAGAGTTCTAAAGGAAACCCCAAGGTCTGCTCCACAATACCCAACTTCCGGCTGACACGAATTCCTCAGACCTCGGAGCAGAGTTGAACTTTCCAGATCCCATACTTCTAGACTTCAGAGTATGTTTTCAGCTTGTATTGGTGCTGGATCACCTTCTGACCTCAGTCGGCAAGGGGTAACTTATCTGTATGGAGTCTTTGACTGCTGGGTGAAATGGAGATGTTGAACTGGCAAAGAATGTTTGATGGTTGATGGATTGATTTCCTTTTTGTTCAGTAGCAGTTTTGTCTTTAGCTTGGGCAAAAAGTCGAGAGAGTTTTCCTCAGAGATGGATTGGTGGCTCGTGTCCTGTGGATGCAGGCAGCTGGGAGGTAGGTGTATAGTAGAAGCGCTGAACTCTGGGATGTGAATTTTTCCTGTAATTGTTGTGTGGTCCCTACAAGACCCTAACTTCTCTGTGCTGCCCTGGTTTTGTATGTGTGTGTGGGGGGGGTGAGGTGAGTGAGTGGGAGTAGGGTAGATTGGCTCCCCTGTAGCTCAGCTGCCTCTTCCGACCATGGGCCTGAACAACAAGGGCAGAGCCTAAACTGCCAGGGAGGAAGAGGAAGGGATTGAAGGAGGAACCTGCCTTCCTCCACCCACCCAGATTGTGACATTCTTTAGCTTGAGCACAGGGGTGCCTCCGTTAGATTAAAGCTTCTGCTTCTCTTTTTGATTTGAGCTGGAATCAGTGTCACACTCAAGTTTTGGTTTGACTTGTGGTTGCAGCGTAGCTGAACTCAGGTAGGAAAGGAGAACGTCCGTATTGAAAAGGAGTCATAGTCAGACCCCTAACGTGTTCTCCCAGGTTGACCAGGGGAGAGCACAGAGTAGCTACCCTGGTCCCTGCCTGGGCTGACTGCCCTATGCACTTTGCTCGGCAAGGCCCCGTTTTGTCACCCCGGCTCTTTGGGTGTACTCTGGGACCTTAGACTTCAAAAACTACTCTTCCCACCTCATGATAGATCGATGCCTCGCTCTGTGTGTTTCTGCCCCTCTCTCTGCCTTTTTCTCTACCCCTGCTCCCACTATCCCTCCACTCCCAGTGTTCTAGCTTGACCTTACTTCCCACTTCATCTCTCCTTTTCTACTCTGACCAACAGTGGCATGTTTTCTTCCACACACGCACTATTGGGGATGACAAGGGGCAGGGTAGAGGTTTGTTTGTTTGTTTTTTTAAGATAGGACCTCCTTCTGGTCCATGCTAGCCTGAAACCCACTTCTGAGTGCTGGATTACAGATGCGCACCACCGTGCCCACTGCATCAGTGCTTAATGCTCTTCTGATGCCTGCATTTAAGTAAGAATCAGCCATCCCATCTGACATGGAAGTGCTACAGTTTGGGGAACCAGAAAGATGGCTTTCTGTGGGTAAAGGGCCCTTGCTACTGAGCCTAATAACTTGAGTTCAGTCTCTGGACTAGAGAAAAATGGCTCCTACAACTTGTCCTGTGACTTACACACGCATACACACACACACACACACACACACACAATAAATGAATAGATAAATAAATATAATAACAAAATGAAATACCGAATTTTTATTAACCCCAGGTTGTTCACACTTATGCCTCTCAAAACAATAGCCACTTAATTAACTACCGTCATACTTAACTATAAATTAATTCGAAAAATCAGTAAGGTAGTTTTAGAGAGTATTTGGTTCACAAAATGTTCTCTTGGATGGTGCTATTTACCACATTGCTTTTCTGACTTTGTTTTTTATTTTCATAGTAACAAGATAGGAAGAGGTCCTTGTGACCTGGCTCTGTTAGGAAACTATTAGAGGCTATAGTTTACAGAGGTCAAGGTCAATCATGGACCTACGGCTAGACTGCTAGAGTTTGCATTCTGCCGACTATATATTCCCAATATAGCCCTGCCATAGTGGGTAACTTATTTAATTTTTGTATGCTTCGTTTTCCTCATCCTTAACATAGGATTAATCATATGCCATCGAGATATGGGGAGTGCTGGAAGTATTGCTATAAATACAGCGCATAAAAGGGGGTAGATGCAGCTCCTTGTAAGAGTCCCGTACCTGCTGCTTAGGTTATGACAATCAGAAAGTGCTGGGTGACAGCTCAGCTATGTATAACTTCTCTTTGTGGCTGTGTCATCCACTTGGAGCAGAGCCAAGAAACAGGATGCAGATTCGAGCTGATGATGATCCCAAACCCTTGCGAGGAACTCCATACTCAGCCTGCCCTCCGGGTCCACTTCACATCTCACCTGTAAACCTGAATGTGTTTCTTGGTTGATACTATGGTAGGGGTTGAACGCAGGGTATGGTGAATGCTAGCAAATTCTCTGCCACCAAGCTAATGCACTTCCTAAATACAAATGAATTTCATGTTTGTGGTTGGGTTTCTTCCCCCAAGATATCTCAGTACATATTTGCAAATATATTCCAAGTCCTGAAGAAAGAGCCTAGAATATTTTCCAACCTATGTACAATCATAGGGGTTTTTTTTGTTATTGTTGTTGGGTTTTTTTGTTTGTTTGTTTGATGTTTTATACAAGACAGAGTTTCTCCTGGCTGTCCTGGAACTCTCTTTGTAGACCAGGTTGGCCTTGAACTCACAGAGATCCACCTGCCTCTGCCTCCCAAGCGCTGGAATTAAAGGCGTGCGCCACCACCACCCTGCTAGGCGTAGATTTTTGTACATCCACAATAACTAATATTGGAGTTTGGAAACTAGAAATGGTTCTATTGGAAGTTAGGCAGTCTGGGACAATTCATTTCTAGAGTTCCTGGGAAGCACTAGTTTTATCACACTGAAATAAAAAGTAGAGCTTGTCTGCTGCCTAGTTTGTTTGTTGTTACCCCCACCCCCCAAATGTGAAAGAAACAGTTTTGGCTTTGTATCACACTCCCTGGGAGAGATCCGAATTAAGCACCCTTCACCCACCTGACCTCTTCCTCCCTTCCCTCCCTCCTTTTTTCACCTTTTCCTTCCCCCATTCATCAACCCCCCCCCCCCCCGACGTGCCAGGCCCTGAAAGCTGAATGGGAAGGCAGTTGACGTTTCTGTTGGCATACCCAGCTTGAGAAAGAAGAGAGCGTGGTGTGGCCCGTGGCCACGTTTCCCCGAGCTGTTTGAGTGGACACGACTCCAGGGATGGCAATTTTGGCTTCCCAGAGCGTGACTCCTCATGCCTTCAGCATTCAGCTGTTCCATAGCCAGGTGCAACTTGTCCCGTGTCTCTCGCCTCAGGGAGGTGCGCAGGGAGTGAGCTGGTTTGTGTCCCTCCTTCTGCAATGCTGACTGCTGGCTATTGGTCTCAGTCAGGGTGTCTATGGCTGTGATAAAACACCACGGCCAAAAGCAACGTGGGTAGGGAAGGGTTTATTTCATCTTGTTGCTGCTAGTCTGTCATCTATGGAAGTCAGGGAAGGCACTCGAAGCAGGAACCTGAAGGCAGGAGCTGATGCAGAGGCCATGGAGGAGTGCTGCTTACTGCCTTGCTCCTCATGACTTGCTCAGCCTGCTCTCTTACACCTCCCAGGGGCCATCAGCCCAGGGGTGGCACCCCCACAATGATCTGGGCCCTCCCACAACATCAGTCAAGAAAAGAAACACTAAAGGCTTGCCCACGGCTGGTAGGGCATTTTCTCTGCTGGGGTTCCCTCTTCTAAAGGACTTCAGCTTGTGTCAGGTTGACATCGAACTAGCTAGCAGTGTTTTTGTAAAGCCTTCACTATTGGGTGCTGAAAGCAGAGTGGAAAAGGATGTGTTGTATGACCACAAAGACATTACCTTTGCCCCTGGAAGGGAGACAGATCAGAAGCAAACAGTCACATCCATATTGAGTTGCGATATTGGTATTACATGTAGCCCCGAGTAGTGACGGGGGCATGGTCATCTACCAGAGAGAATGCTTTGAGAACAGGAAGGAAATATTCCCAATTAAGGAAGGACGGGGAATAGAGTGGATGCGGAAGGACCTAGGCAGAGGAGCAGTGTGTTTTCATGAAGAGTGGGACTCAGTGTGGGACCAGCACTCTCAGCCCATGAGTAATGCTGATTGTTCTGGAGGTAGGATGGAGGGGAGAGAAGATGCCAGGGGGGAGGTGGGCTCGGTCCTAGAGACCTTGGAAGTCATGCCCAGAGTTTAACTCTTATCCTGGAGGCAGTCAGGACCTTTTGAGGTGTATTCAGGAAGGTGGTGGCGTGATGAGGTTGCTCTGGGGCTGTGGAGAGACGCAGGGAGGGTGAACCTGGACGTAGAACCTGGGAAGGTGGCTGCGGGGTGGTCCGAGTGGGAACTTCCATTTGGGAAAGCTTTCTGTGCCAGTCTCTCTAGCCAGGAAGTAAGTTGTAAGAAGTAGCAGAGACCCACATAGCTGGGTGCTCCTAGTGTTGATTCTCCGCGGTCTTTTCCATATGTTTTCTACGACCCATGCTTAGTAGCAAGGCTCTGGTGTGAGCGTGGGGTGGGCTTGCATGGTTGAAACTGACAGTTACCTGCTATTTATCAGGAATGTTGCTTCCCAAACGTCTGTCTTTCCCACCTTTGCCCCACACACCCTGCCCTCTAATCTCGTCGTTAGCTACCCCCTCCACCCCTTATTTTATTCTTATTAGCACCTGCGTCTCCGCTAGTGCTCCCCCTTAGACCTCACCAAACACCTCTGCTTAGGACTCTGTCCTGGCCTTCCTCTTATGGAATTCATTCCTCCTGTAGGCCTTTTTTGTGGTTTCTTATGCACCCAGTTAGCCAGGCTTAAATGAGCATCTGCTGTCTACCGAGAGTTCTTGGGGCTGGAGATAAGGGATGAATAGAGCAGGTGGGGGTCTGACAAGGTTATGGGCTTCTTGTGTATATGAGGTCAGTAATGAAGGGAGCCCACCCCTTTTATATTTAAAAAGAGGCGCTTATCTAGGCCTAAAGCATGTTGGCTAGGCACACTTGTTATGGCTAGAGTGGGAAGCAATGGGTATCCAAATTCTCAAAAATATGCACTCTGATATTTGTTATCATTTAGAAGGGGTCTTGCTTGCTTTGAAGTTGCAGCTGACCTTGAACACATGGCCCTCCTCCCTCAGCCTCCCAAGGCTGGGATCACAGGTGTGTGCACCACACCCGGCTTTCGGGTTATGTGTGAATGGAAACACTAAGAAAGGATGTAGTGAGAGATGAGTCAGCTGTAACTGCGCTGCAGACCTTAAAGGCCCCTGGCCAAAGGCCCGGATTTAGCTGTAACAGGGAGCCATTAAAACAGTAGGGCGATATGGGTCCTTGCCCTTGCTAGGCCTCTCCCGCAGCAAGGGAAGGAAGCGTTTCACTCACCGTGCCCCCAGGACTGTACCCAAAGGAAGGAGGTGGACATTTACTGAGGTGTTCTCCCGTGTTCTTTCTGTCACCGATGGCCATTTCGAACTTGTCTCTCCATGCTCTCAGGTAACCAGTTAGAGGTGCTTGGAACCCTGAGAATCGCTGGCTACTTACATCCACAGACCCCGGGAGCTTTCAAAGGCCAGGGGGCTGGGGCTTGCAGTAGATACCATCCGGTAGTATGCTGATGACTCAGAAGCAGAACTGTGGCCCCAACACCTGTTCTCATCCATCTCTCCTCCACCCCCATCAAGAACCATTTTTGCTATTTTTGGTGTTTTCTAGTTGGGTTATTTATGACAGTGTAAGGAAGCCGTAAAAATGTTCTATAGGGCCAGCAAGACTGCTCGTTGAGTAAAGGTGATTTCCGCATAAGTCTGGTGGCCTGAGTTCGACCCCTGGAGCCCACATAAAGGTGGAAAGAGAGAACAGACTGCAGAAAGCTGATATCTGACTTCAGCATGGACATGGATGCTGTGGCACATGGGTTCACAGAAAGGCCACTCGAACATATAGGTGTGCACATATAGGTGTGCACACATGCACACACACTTACAAATAACAACAGTAACAATAATACTGATCATAATAATGATGATGATGAAAACTATGTTATCAGCTCAGTGTATCAGTACCGATGCACATATCTGTAGCTACATATATTGTTGTATCCTTTATGGTGCACAGCAAGACAAAATTATCCAAATTGGTTTGCACCCAGTGTTTCCTTTTAAGTCTGGGAGGACGTCCTGTCAGTGCGGAGACTCTGCTCATTCATGTGGTAGGGCAGATGGTCTTCCGTTGCACAGCTCAGCTGCATGCATTCTCTGGGCTCCCTTCTGATGGACACACGGACGTGTTTCCCGTCTTCCACTCATATAAGCCGTGCTACAGAGAATGTGTGGGCGTGTGCTTCTCTTTGCCCCTGTGTGGAAATACCTTTCAGAGTGGTTCGTAGAGAGGGCACTTGGGTTAAAGTATAAATGCATTTGTAGTTTTGAGAGATGGTGGCATTTTTTCCTCCCTGTCTTTTTAATACTGTGCTCAAATCCACTCACTGGTCATTTAACTATGTGACGGTGTGCAGTCGTATGTCGTTAGACACGGAAAGCTCTGCCCGTTTCCACAGTAAACTGTGTGCTGTTTCATTCATGTTCTCACCATCAAGCAGAGCCCCGGATAACGTAACAGCAGCAACAACAAAAATATATTGAATTTTTAAAAGCTGTACTGCTTCATAACTTTGGATAAGGGAGCTGTTTCTTACTGAATTTCTTTTAAAAAGTTTAAAAATGTATTTTTTTTATTCTTGAGAATTTCATACATTTGTATAATGAAATACGATCGTATCTACCACCATTCCCCTTCTCCAACTCCATCCTGGTCCCCACTCAGCATGTCCTTCTCCCACTAAATAACCCACTAAGTTCAGTTAGTGCTGCCCACATGTGCATAGTGTGGAGCCATCAATGGGAGCGTTGGAAACCAACCTACCAGTGGTCACAGTGACACAAGAGAATGATCCCCAGCCATCCTCCCCAGCCATCCTCCCCAGCCATCATCCCCAGCCATCCCACTCCCTCCCACTGAGTTTCTTGCCCACCTCCCCATTGTTTCTCTTGCTCTGGCCCTCCACAGTCTCCTCAGGACCAAGTCCACTCCCTCTGCAACTGTTTGTCCTTCCTCACACACCACAGGCCTTTTCTGGAAAAGCCTTCTTTTCCCCCTGACTGTGTAACAGTCCTTTCCTCAGCTCCCAGGTTCCCTGCACTTCCCTTCTGATGACAGCACCTCTGGGGGACACCTCTTCGTCCCACTTGACTGGCAGACCCTGGATGATAGACGTGACTGTGGCAGAGCATCCGGCATCCTGGCTACAATCATGTTATTTTCCACAGTTAAGTAGTGAGTTAGGATTACCAGCTGATAAACACCTTTTCGGAAACTTTGGCCTGAATTTTAGATTATGATACAACCCACTGTCCGTTTACTGCTCTGATGTCAACAGGCCAGTGCTTCTCAGAGCGTTTGCCAGTTTTTCCCGATGTGCATTATCACAGCCCCAGAAGGCTGCCTCATTCCCCAAAGAAATTTTAGCATTCATTTCTCACTGCTGCCTCCCACCCCTGTCACCACCCCAGAAACCACTAATCCTTCTCTGGACTTGCCTGTTCTGAACATTTCATATAAATGCAATCATACAACATATGGCCCTCGTATCTGGCTTTTATTTAGCATTATGTTTTTGAGATGTAGGCAGCTGTAGCATGTATCAGTGCTTCATTCGTGTTGTGCCTGACTCGTTCCATGGTATGGAGATAGCGTGTTTGTATAACCCGCATGTCGGATGATCAACATTTGAGTTGTTTCGGCTCTTTGGAGTTTTGAATGATGCCCCTCTGGACACTCCTATGTAAGCATTTGTGTAGATAGCATGTGTTTACTTCTCCTGAGTATATGCCTATGAATGGCATTGCTGGGTCAGTGAATAATTTCCGTGTAGGCAAGGAGCCAGGGCTGAAAGGATATTGAATAGTTTGTCCTTTGAATTCAAGAGTTTTTATCTCCAGTCCAGTATTGTGCATATTGCCCGTTATTCTGCCTTCACACGGCAGCTATTGAAGTTATATTTACGGACTGTAGGAGACTCATCTGTAATTCACAGGCAGATGTCTGAGTTCATACGACACTGCTTATTGCTTCCCAGGCGGGCTGTGCTTTGCTGACTATGGAGATGACAAGCGCCTATCTTGCCCTGATCCTATGATTCATTCCAAGCCACCAAATATCCATCTGTGTTGAGCCACTTAGTAAGTTATGGCTGCAGCCATGCAGGGGAACGCCATAGCTGTTTAAGACAGGATGAAGCCATGCTTTATGTATGGTCATGGACTGATGCCTGTGAACTAGATTAGCATGTATAGTGTCAGCCCATTTTTAATACAAAACGTATGTTTATGTCTGCAGAGGCAAAGTCAGGAAGGGTTGAAACAGACTGTCAATGTTGATTTTGTTTCCAGGAGAAAGACTAAAGAAAACTTTTTAGCTTGCATTGGTATGTTTCTCTTTTTAAAATAGGTCCCTCACCCCTACTCGTCAGTACGTGTGTACAGCTTTTAAATGGATTTTACATCCGCTAGTTCTCTTTTGGGGAAACAAAACACTTCAAATTAAGCCCTGCCAGAGCTGGGTGGTGGTGGTGTGCACCTTTAATCTCAGCACTCAGGAGGCAGAGGCAGGCAGATCTCTGTGAGTTCGAGGCCAGCCTGGTCTACAAGAGCTAGTTCTAGGACAGGCTCCAAAGCTACAGAGAAATCCTGTCTTGAAAAAAAGAAAAGCCAAAAAACAAAAATCCTATCTGAAGCACCAGGTATTACTGTAAGGTGTGGGCTCCATTGTCAACTCTATCTGGGGGGCCATCCATTCTCGGCTAGCGCATTCACTCACCAATTTCTTCCCAGAGGACAGAGAAGAGAGAGCTTCTAGGCTGGAGCCTGCAGGAAGTCGTCCTGAAAGAGATTGGGGTTGGGGACTGGCTCTCAGAGGATGGGGGGCCTGTGTGTGGCAATTGACTGTTGTGGAATTGGAGTGTGCCACACATGCATGGTGTTTGCTTCCCTGAGGACGGTAGTAGGTCCTTTGCCTCTATTCTCCCATCTGGTCTTCGCAGCCATCCCAGGCTGTAGTTGTTATTACTCTTGTTATACACAGGGGCGAACAAAGGGTTAGAAAGTGAAGTTGACCAGGTGACTCACATTGCTTGTAAATCCTAGAGCCAGAATTGAAAGCCACATATCTGAATTCTCAGCACTGTCCTCTGCTCCGTTTTAAACAGGAGATTGAAGCCCATAAAATGCCGTGCACTGGCCCCTGCTGACAGACAACTCTATAAGTTGGGGAGCGTATGGAGCTAAAGGATTTTTCCCAGAAACCTTTTGCTTATGTTACACGTATGATTCCTTGGGAGTTCCCAGGACGGACCAAGGGGCCTGGAAGGTTCTAGTCGGAGAGGCATGTGGAGTCTCTTGGAGATTCACTCATCATAGGGATTTGTGGATTCTTTGGGGCTTTGGGGCTTTTGTTTTGAGGCAGGATCTCATGTAGCCCAGGCTGGCTCTACACTTCCTATATAGCTGAGGCGTTGAGCTCCCAGTCTCTTGCCGCCACCTCTTAGCGCTAAAATGATCGACATTCATATTCTTCTCAGACCTGAGTGACCGTCTCTCTTCAAGTGGTACGAGGTGACTTCTGACAGGTTTCCCTTCCTGGATGGCCTCTTCGTAGCAGATGCTGGACCGCTGAACAAACTGAGCGGTCAGCACTTGCTCATCTGTACAAATCTCAATAAACAAGAGTGTCAGTTGGTGCTGGTCTGGGTTGAAGTAGAAACCCAGAGTTTGGGTAAAGTAGGGAGAGTGACTTAGTGGGTGGGTCTGGGCTGTCTGTCTAGCCTTCTGTATGTTTTATTAGTAACTTAGTGGGTGGGTTTGGGCTGTCTGTCTAGCCTTCTGTGTGTTTGATTGGATCGTCCTGCTTTAGGTCATGTGGGAGAGAACCTGCTTGTGGCATTTTGTTTGCATAGATCATGATTCATTGTTGATCAGTTGCTTAATTGATTTTTCTGTAGAGCCTAAATTCTTCAACCTACAGTACCAAATTCTAGCAACCATTTCTTCCTCCCCAACTTTCCCCTCCTCCATTGTCATCATAATATGTATCAATATTTCTTAAAGCGAATTATATATTTATATTATGTATAATTATATATAATGAAATATATAATATATATGTAATATATAATACATGTGAAATGTAAAGTCAGCCATCTTGACCATTTTGAGGTATAGTTACATAGTTCTGAATATAGTCACAAAATATAGTCAAGTCTCCAAAACTGTCCTCATTGGTTTCTCAGGTTTATTGAACATCATCCTAGGCGATGGTGAAGACAGACGTCCTGCTGGGTGTGACGGTGCACACTTGTAAGCCCAGCAGTTGGGAAACTGAGGTAGGAGGGTTGCCGTGAGATTGAGGGGAGCCTAGGCTACATAGCAAGGTTCAAACAACAACAACAACAAGCAAGCAAGCAAGCAAGCAAGCAAACAAACAAACAACAACAACAACAACAAACCCTGAAAATAAAAGACCCACTTCCACGCAATCCTGGGAGGATGCTCCAGAAGCGGGGTTAGAGTTCAGTGAGGCCAGAGAGGTGAAGCGTTACTTGAAGGACTGGATCCTTGGGGATCGTCGCCCAGAACTCAGGGCTGCCGATCCTCAGGCTCCCTGTCTGATGACACAGATTGTCCCTCACCCTCTCACTCTCTGGAGGAATCGTTCTGTGGAGCTGAGGGCTATCACCAAGTCTGCGGAATGACTGTGTAATTGTTGGGAACTTTGCTCTGTTGCTGTGCCCATGTGGCCTACGATGGGGGCAGGGCAGGAGAAGGACAGCTCTGCCAAAACCAGAACTTTACCAAACCCCAAATCAACGGTTTGCCCAAATATAGTGTCCTGGACCTTCGACCATGATGCTTAAGCTAAATATACTGTCTTTCTGTTTGGAGGCCTAGCTTCCTCCAGGAATGGCTGCTGTAATTATTATAAAGTGCCTTTCTCAATTTGTCTTGGAAAAGTGTCCATGGTGATGTGGCCCAAGTCGTAAAGACAAGGACCACGTGTAAGACTAAAGTAGATTAAAGAGAACCGGCCCCAGGTAGCCTATGGCTTTGTGCTTTTCCCCAGTGACCTCTCAGCAGTGATAGACAGTGGTGACATCGTACGTGGTTGGTGGGTGGTGTGCAGAGCTCCCAGGCAGAAGGGGGCAAAGGGGCTGTTACAATGGAAGCTGTCTTGCAAGCTCATTCCCCAGGAGAGCCAGCCTTGAGTCCCCATTGATTTCTCTGTGGTTATGCACTTTGAGCCTCTAGCTCGTGTTGCCATGTTGTGTTAGGCTTATAAACACGGGGGTCTTATGTGCATAGTGCCATGGCTGACTGGATCCAGAGCCCTTGCTTTTCTGCTAGCTCCCTCACTTAAGGGGACACCTTGGTTAAGTCACTTAATTGGGCCATTTTCTTCTCAGTAAAAGGGACTGAAAGTACAAAAGGACTTGTACTGCCTCACTGAGATCTCGGCAGGAGCAAGAACGCATGTGTAGTGCTCTTCACAGCGCCTGATACACAGTGACGGCTCGGTCCATTGAGGTTTTCATTGTGCATAATAACTTAGTCCATGAGAGTTGCCTCTATAACGAAGCTACTCTTTTTCTGCATTTCTTATTTTCCTCTTGAAGACAAGGTCTTGCTACATAGCCCTTGGCATAGCCTTGGCATGGTACTGGGTAGCCCAAGCTGGCCTCAAACTCATAGCTTTCTTCCTGCCTCGGCTTTCTGGGTGCTGAGGTTTTAGGGCTCTGCTGCTGTGCCTGGCTCTCATTTTCATTTAGATTACATTCACCCTGTTCTGCTCAGTGCCTCTGCTCCTCCCAGACACACCCTTCACCCCCAGCAGCGCTGGGAGGGCCACTGAAATTGGAACTTGCAGCCTGAGGAGACCTGCTCCGTGGTGGACTGTGGATCCCTTTCCTACCAAGTCCCTGGAACTGAGCTCCCATCTCAGGAGGCCTCTCACAAGCGCTTTAGGCCTCAGAGTTACCACTACCCTTTTCCTTTCTCAGGGGTCATGTGGCTTTGTCCTGCTGTCTTTCCCGCCGGGAAACAACTCTGTGGTTAAATTACACGGGAATCAGCTGCTTGGAGCATCTTATCCTGAAGCATAACCTGACCACCACAATGTTCCTTTTTTAAATACAGGGATTTGGCATTTTACAGGGTTCCTATTGTTGAAAGACCTTTTGTTTCTTAATTATGACTTCTGTAAATGGATTTCCTTAAGTTTTTACATACGGTTTAAAAGCAGTTCTGCCACCCTGAGGGGCAGGGTGGTGTTCAGTGCATGAGCCCACGGGAGACATTTCCTGATTCAGCCACAGCAGTCAGAAAAGGCTCAGTTAGGTTGATTCTTGTTGGAAAAGGGAGGGAATAAAGTTTGGATTCTTGGCAGGGCCATTTACTTGGAGAAGGGAGAAGTGTGTGGGACAGTGGCGGGGTTGGGGAGCTGGTACATGGGGAGGTGGGGAGAGATGAGGGACAGCGGAGCAGCTGGGAAGAGACTCACACCTTGACCTCAGAGACACCATTCCGCCTACTGTGATGAAGGCTTTGACTCAGAGGTGAAAAAACGGATATTCTAAGCTGTTGAGTGAGGCCTGTAAGAAAGTGGCAAGAAAAAAACTCAAGATGGGATTAGGAGTGGAAACCAACTTTTGTGTTGTTATTGTGAAGACAGGGTTTGCCCTTGAACTCCTGATCCTTCGGCCTCCACCTCCACAGTGGTGGACCAATTACAAGCATGCGTCACCACCTCTGGTGTTCTGTGGTGCTGGTGTGTGTGTGTGTGTGTGTGTGTGTGTGTGTGTGTGTGTGTGTGTCAAGTGCTAGATAAGCACCATACCGATTGAGGGACACTTCTGAGTTCCAGAGAGTAAGTATACAGGGTGGGAGGGAAATGGCCTCTGGCAAATTTTAACCTTTTAAAACAGGAATTGTGGGCCAGCAAGGTGGCTTCTGCTCAGTGGGTAAAGGTGCTCGCCACCAAGATTGGTGACATGAGTTTGATCTCAGAAACCTACATGGTAGAAGAAAAGAACTTACCTCATAGGTCCTCTGACATACACACACACATATGCAATAAATAAGTATGTATGTGTGTGTATATATATCTTTAATACATTATAAAATAATTGTAATTAATATATTGGTAATATAATATCATACTTAATATATTAATATACTTATATTAATATATCAGTAGTATATATTGATATATCATTAATAACATTTTAATAGTACATTATATATACTATTAATATGTATAATATTAATATATAATTCTATAATAGATGATGTAATACTAAAAATATACACTAATGATATGGAATGTTGTATAGTATGTGTAAAATATATCTCATATAATGTTATATATTATTGATGTATTAATATGCATAGTAATATGTAAATAAACAAACCCAACAGTGATTGAATAATTAGTTTATTCGTTGCTGCCTGATGGAGGTTTGGTGGAGTGGGTCTCCCAGTTCAGTTGTTGGTCAAAACTGTGTCCTGGGGTCCTTCTAGCAGGAAGGAAGGGGGAGCTGTGGGTGGGGTTGGTCTAGCCACTCACTTGTGAAACCCAGTATATGGTGCAAGGGCAGGAGAAGACCAAATCACAGGAAACAAAGTAACGATTTTAAGCAATGAAATGAAACCAGGCATGGTGGCTTGTAATCCTGTCACACAAGAGACCAAGGCAGGAGGATTTGTGAGTTTAAGGACAGTCTGCACCATGTAGTGAGTTCCAGGCTAGCTTGAGATACAGAGCAAGACCCTATTGAAAGAGAGAAGGGGAAAAAATACACTTTAATTTTTACTTGTTGAATGTCTCTGATGCCATACCCTTCTCTGGCCTTGACCTTCTGATTCTGCTGCTGGTTGTCTCAGCCGTCGTTGTGAGTGTGCTCTTTCTGTCTGCACCAAGCAGGCTGAGCAACTCTCCATTTAGAGTTGGTGAGGGCAGAATTGAGGTCTGGATGTAAAATCCTGGCTTGTAGCCATTGCGCTCTGCCATCTCTCTAGGCCCAGAGTACATAAGATGTGAGGTGGCTTTGGGGGCTGAGGTCAGTCTGGGAAGAAGGCTTCTAGAGGTGAGGCCAAGGCTAGCCCTCACGAGAAAGCCAAGGCAGGAGGGCAAATACAAGGGAGAGCAGAGGCATGTTTTAGGCTAGAAAACACATTCAGAGAATCATTGAAAAATAGTCAGCAGGTTTAACCTGACAAAAACCGTTTCTACAGCCAGATAGGCTGGGCTAAACATATCTCTTTATTGCGAGACTTGTCACCGCCTTTAACATAGTACTGACGCCTATCTTGTGTCTCTATACCAAGCATATTCATCGACTCTGGGAAGCATTTCATGGAATGATGGTATCAGAATTTCCTTTCTATACCCAGGGCAGTGGTACTGAGTCTGTACAGGGTTGTTATAATCCGGGATAGACACAGAAGGAAGGCATAGTGAGCCCTGAGCAGACAATCTAGTGTCTTTTGCAGGCTGCTACCGTGTGTGTGTGTGTGTGTGTGAGTGTGTGTGTGTGTGTGTGTGTGTGTGTCCATTACAGCCCTGGGAGGGGAAAATGAATGCAGTGAAACTGAGAGGGGGGCCATAGAAGTGGCTCAGTGGTTAAGGGCATATACTGCTTTACAGAGGACCAGAGTTCCATTCTCAGCACCCATGTTGGGTGGCTCACAGATGTCTATAATTGACCCTACAGAGGGATCCAAAGCCTCTGGTCTTCCATGGGCATGGGCACTCATATGGGCCCACACACACACACACACACACACACACACACACACACACATATATATATATATGCAAACAAATACCCATGACTGAAAATAAAAATAAAGTCTTAAGAAAGAAACAAAGGAAGAAAAAAAAACAAGGAAACCATAAAGGAGAAAAGCAGCAGGGCTTGGGGGAAGGTGGAGAACCAGAGGGCAGCCTGGGTAGGAGCTTGTGTGATGTTGCTTTCTGGGCGCCAGTATTCTCACGTCTTATGGGAGTTAGTGGCCACCGCTTAGGAAATAGCTGGCTAGGGACGCTTGATTAGGATATCACTGGAACAGAGATAGTGAACAGAGCAGGAAATGCAGGGGCTTGACCCCCCTATCCCAGAGGGCATGTATGCCTCAGAGGCCCCTGGAAGAATCCACAGAAGCAAAGGGACTCCAGAGAGCGTCCTTAAGAGATGGGGACATCTGGCGTAGAGAGGGGAGTGTCCAGAGGCTGCAAAGAACAGGTGTCCTTGCTGCCTGCTTCCTCTTCTTGCTGATGGAGATTGTATGTGTATTTTATATATATATATAGCCTTTTGAGGTGGAGCTGGCTGCAGGTGGCCTTCCCCGCAGGTGTGTTCACACAGTGCCCGCCAGGCCAGGATGGATGGCTTCATCCTGTCCTTGTCCCTCTTAGCATCTGCAGGGCAGTGGGAGGGGTGGTGTGGCTGGCTGATTTGCCCACTGAGCTATCTTTTCTAGATGTTTGCCCTCTGGGCCTTGCCAAGGCAGCTGAAGTCTCCAGGGCTGGAAGCCAGTGTGGCTGCCTGGGACTGCTGGCTCTCAGTGTGCTCCCCTCTCACTCAGCCTCAGTCGGAGCTGCTGGTGGCCCAGGGCCCTGTTTGTCAGCACGTGGCTTGGGTTTCTATGTTACAGGTCCCAAATTGGGATCGCAGGGGATCAAGTGTCCCTGTTGTGTGATCATGCTGAGTCTTCCCATGCGGCTAGCTGCAAACTCTTCAAAGGGCTGTGGGTATTTTGTCTGGGAGATGCTGCAGGAGACTGAGACAAGGACAAAGAAGTCCCTTTTCAAAAAGCGAAAATAGACGGGCAAGAGCTTTGGACTCCGGGTAGGGCGGGGTGCTCGGGCACATTGGAACCCCTTCCTCGTTTCCACTTCTACAGCCCCTCTGGCCAGTCCCTGTCCACCCCCACAGACCCTGACCGTGTAAATACAGCCTCTGTCTCCCCCTCCTTTATTATGCATTCCTTTCATCTGACCCATCTTCAGGTCGCCAGCTGGCGGAGAGAGTGGATTCCAAACCCCAGCTGGTGCCAGAGTGTTTACACGGGCGGGAAGCTTGGCAGCCGACTTGCCCTCGAGCTACTCAGCTGGAGGAAAAGGTAGAAAGACAACCCCAGCGGGGGCGGTGGCTCACGCCTGGACTCCCAGCAAGGCCAAGGCTGAGGAGCTACTGAGAGTAGAGGCCAGACCAAGTTACAGAGTGAGTTTCAGGCCAGCGGGGGCTACAGAGTGAGATCCTGTTGCACTCCGTCTATGCACAACCCTCCACCCCCTCAAAAAGTGAAAGTCATCCCTGAGACTTTTTTTTTCAGCCCCCTTCCCTGTCCCCTGTCCACTTTCACCTCATCCTGTTCTGTCATGAAAAATAAGAGGAGAATCCCTTTGTAAAAGGAGGTGAAGGGCTGGGACGCCCGGTGGCCCCTCCCCCCACCCCAGGCAGTCCTTTATATAGCAGCCTCTGAGCGCTAGAAGGTCCTTGCCCCCTGCTGTGGCAGATCAGATAGTATTCACAAGACATGATTCAGCCGTATATAGCCAGTTCCCATTCATGATGGGTGTGGTCTTTCTAAAATAGTAATAAAAGCTATGTGGCTGAGTGTTAAGCTGGCACTGGGATTTGCTGCCGCAGCAGCCTGAGTTTAGCTCTCTGCATCCTACACCTCCTTTCGTCCCCAGCAAAGCCCCTGAGACACCCAGAGGCTGCCAGCTCTGGTGGTTCACCGCGAACAGTGTGTGAGCAGCCAGACCCACAGCGTTGTGTACGAGAAACCATGACAGGAGCTGGTTCTCAGCCTTCAGCCACTGGGGGATTGCTTGATTCCCATTGGACAGGCTTGTATATCAGGAAGGGAGCTGTCCTGTGGTTGTGTCTTGCCCATTGTTCTGCTGACTGGATCTGGTACTCTCATGTGGTGGTGTGCTGTGTTTTACTTGAGAAACATGACTGCAGCAGTAGGTTCCTACCGAGAAACAAGGGGAAACTGAGGAATGGTGTTGAAAGCACAGTCAACTAAGTACTGAGTGGAGAGGGGAAGCGCTCAAAAGCAGGGGTGGGGTGTAGGCAGAGACTTGTTTGCTTCCCGGTCACCCAGACCCAAATAATCACACAGAAACTTTATTAATTATAACACTGTTTGGCCAATAGCTTATGTGTATTTCTAGCTAACTCTTACATCTTGAATTAACCCATTTCTATTATTTTGTATATCGCCACAAGGCTGTGGCTTACTGGGTAAAGTTCCGGCGTCTGTCTCCTTTGGCAGCTACATGGCGTCTCTCTGACTCCACCTTCTTTTTCCTCTATATCTGCTTGGAATTCCTGCCTTGCTCTGTTCTGCACTGCCATAGGCCCAAAGCAGATTCTTTATTAACCATATGGTAATAAAATATTTTCACAGCATGCAGACGGGAGTCCCCCATCAGTGGGATGAAGGGGGCACATCCTACCTAAGCTGGGAAGGGCAGCAGATTGAAGGCCGCAGAACTAGGAGGAAGGGAGCTGGAGGTACCTGTGGCTCAGGAAGAGGACTGTAGCACTACTAGAGTTGCCTGTTAGAGAAGGAGCTAAGAAGTGGATACTAGGGTTGTTTGAATAAGAACAGCCCCTTTAGGTTCAAATAGTGGAATGCTTAGTCACCAGGGAGTGGCACTATTTAGGAAGGATTAGGAGATGTGGTCTTGTTGCAAGAAGTGTGTCATTGACGGTGGGCTTTGAGCTTTCCAGAGCCCGTGCCTTGCAGACCTCACTCTCTCTGCCTGTGGACTAGGATGTGGAACTCTCAGCTACTTCTCCAACACCGTGTCTGCCTGTGTGCTGCCATGCTCCCTGACTTGATAAGGGACTAAACCTCTGAAACTATAAGCCAACCCCCAGTTAAATGCTTTCTTTGATAAGAGTTGCCTTGGTCATAGTGTCTCTTCACAACAACGGAGCAGAGATATCCTGCTCATGGCCTTGAATCTTCTGCACATCCAACCTGAGGCCCCTCGATGTGTCCTGTCAAAGCCCAGTTCAGGTTGGAGAGCACTTGGATTCTACTTTGCCTCCTCTGAATTCTAAGCTCCTCGTCTGCAAGGGAGGCATCCGAGATGAGGTCCCTGAAACATCCTACTCTCTGGCATGTAGCTCCATCTTCTGCAGCAAGTTCAGATAACACTCAAGTGTCACTTAGACTCCTTCCCTCCTATTGCTTCCGTGCTGTGCACACGGAACCTTGGGACGCACAAGAGCTTTCGATGTCGCCTGCATAGGGCTCTGATCCCCAGTAGCTTTCGAAAACAATTATTTACTTTCTGAGATAGGATCTTATTGTGTAACCCTGTCTGCTGTGGAACTCGCTCTGTAGACTAGGCTGGCCTCCAACTAACAGCGGTCTGTCTCATTCTGCTTCTCAAACACTGGGGTTAAAAGCATGTGTCACTGTGCACGGGCAAGGGAACTGCTTTCTTGACGGGTCTCACAGCAGGTCTCACAGGAAAGCCTGGGCTGACTGACCCATTAGACAGCCAGTTTAATTGGTAGAGTATCCAGGGAGCATTTGAGGTTTTGTTCTAAGGTGGCCTCCTTTACCTTGAGGGAAGCAGTCCTCCCTCCCTTTGAGCTATTCCCGACAGCAAGGCTTTGGAATGTGCAAGGTGCTGGCACAGATGGTGTCCTTCTAGTGAACAAGGAGACTGCCTGGTTCTACTTTGGGACCAGGAAGCCAGCTAACTTGCTTTCTTTCTACCTTTTCTTCCTTATTCTTTTTCCTTTTTCTTTTCAGTTTCCCTCCTCGTGTGTGTGTGTGTGTGTGTGTGTGTGTGTGTGTGTGTGTGTGTGTGTAGGCCAGCTAACTAGCTTTCTGCCTCTTTTCCTTTCTCTTCCCCTCCTCCCATGTATGTGTGGTGGAGGCAGATGACCACTTTGGGTGTCATTTTTCCTCGGGTATCACCCACCTTTATTTATTTATTTATTTGATACAGAGTCTCTCCTTGTGTGGTACTCACTGAGTAGCTAAGCTAGCTGGTTGCCTCACAAGGGTGACCAGCCAGTGAGGCCCCGGGATCCGCTTGTCTCTCCTTCCTTAACTCTGGCATCACAAACGTGCACATCAAATGCCCAAACTATGCTGGGCATTTCCGTGTGGATTCTGAGGCTCAGGCTCAGGGTCCCCATGCTTAAATAGCAAGCTGTAGCATCTGAGCTATCTCCTACCCCCTCACCGCCATAGTTACTTCAGGGCACTACCTGACGGAAGTAGTTAATGAATGCCTGTCTATAGGAATGTGAGGGTGCATTTCCTTTCCCCTTCTAAACCAGTGTGTTCAAGACAGACGGGGCACTTGAGAACTGAAGTTGAAACACACTATGGAAAACACGATTGCCTTCACCTGGACCGCCCCACCTCAGGCCCCCTTCAGTGCTCTCAGCAGCGTGATGATGCTGTCCTAAGCAAGCTCTCCCCTCTACCCGAGGCTACATTGTCTGACTCAGGCCATCCCTCCCAGAGTGTCTGAGAAAATCTGTAAGTCCCCGCCTAGTCCACAGTACTACCAGGTATTTTCTGCCCCCTCCTTCATGACAGGGATATTGAGAATGTGATGATGAACGGACACAGTCTGCTTTTGAGCAAGGGGCAGAAACTCCCTTCACGGAGCCAGTCCTCCTGGCTCACCCCATCTTCATCAACTTTGAAGCAGCCTGCAGCACAGTCTCACTGGGTCATTAGGTTCTGGGCACGGTGCTCAGGTAGTACAGGGATTAAATGTAGACATCCCACACAGGTCAATCTTGGGTTCCCGTCCTTCTGGAGTTTATTAGCTGTGCGCCTCTGGGCAGGTTTCCTAAGCTCTTTGAGCCTCCCTCTTTTGTGTGTTTTCAGGGCACATGAGGAGTTTAAAGGAGAGATTCCTGTGGGTGTTCAGAGCAACCCTGCGCCCAGAAATAGCAGTCACAGCACTATTCCTGGTAGAGCTGGAGGTCTGGAGGAGAAAAGAGGTGACCTCGTGTGTAGCGCAGTCTTACCCAGTCAGACGTCGTTGCTGCACTTCCTGTCAGGTTTAGGAGCGAGACAGTGCAGGGAAGGTTTTTGGTTTCAACTGGGTTGCAGCAAATGTTGAGAAAATTGTGGTTTGCTTGATGTCTCCATCTGCGAGGCAGTTAGTAGGTTGATACCACAGCTCCTGATTTTGACCTCTGTACCTTCAAGGCTGGGGGGTGATCACGTCGTTATTTGAACCTCTCTAGCACTCAGTTTGTCTTGCACAGAGCACGTGCTCAACAAACACTGAGTGAAAGATGGGTTTAGTCTGTGTACTGCGTGTGTGTTGACACAGTCTCACACTGTAGCCGAGGCTGGCCTGGAACTGACTATGCAGCAGCTGACTGACTCAGCTGGCTCACACTGGCTGTGATCCTCCTGCCTCAGCATCCTGAGTGCTGGAATTTTATTGTCTTAAGGAGCATTTCATTTGAAAGATTTCATCTATCTGGCACCTAGAAGCATGTCTGCTATGTAAAGATGAGTTTGGAAGGGTCGAAAGTCCCTTACCATTCAGCTCTGTGGGTGTCCACATGTCTGCCTGTTTGTGTAAACACGCACTCCCACGCTTACCTGAATGGATGTGATTAGCAAACTCATCAGGCCATTGTAAGGTGGGGGAGGTGGCCCTGCTGTGGTGGCTCGCAGTGGGAACTTATCTATGTAGGCGTTGCTCTGTCTGATTGCAAACCCATCAGTCAGTGAAGAGATAAAGGCAGATGGACTGTTGGGAGGCTGCAGTTCTGGCCCCCAGACTTGCAGGCACCCTAGCAACCGTCCTTCTGGGAACTCACAGAGCAAACCGATCCTCATGAAAAGGTGAAGAAAAGCTATGGAGAGTGAGGGCAGAGTGTGAGTTCAAAACGGAACATTAAATAAAAACAAACAAACAAGCAAACAAAAACCACGCAAAAGTCCTTAGGCCTTTGTCAGGGTAACAGGACAGGATGCCTCAGTTTGGTTTGTGCCCCTCCCCCATCCTCCTGTTCTTCACCAGCTCAGTTTGTGACCCAAGGTTGACTGAGCATTGTGTCTAGTATGTGTTCAGAGGCCAAGTGGCTGTGCTGCAGAAGGCTCCTAGGGCCTTGCTGTCTGAGGAGACGAAATTTCTGGAATTGGTGTCCCCCCCTTAACATCTCTTTCCTGCTAAAATCCAGACTCCCAGGTTTTACCTGCAGCCGAAGTTTTTCTGTCTCCTTGGCTCTTTCTTTTTCATGGCCTTTCCCCTCCCCCACACAAGCTCAGGCATCCCTCCACCCTTTGCTTGTGTCCTTTGCTTCCCTTGGCAGACAAGCAGCCCACAGCTGGTGCACCAGCTCCTGATCGCTCCTCAGCTCCAGCGTTTGACCCTGCCAGGTATGACTTAGCTTCTGGGAGAACGTGGGGAGGGGGTGGGGGGAGGAGGAAGGGTTCCACCCTTATGTAGCTCCCACCCCCCACCCTCATGTAGCTCCCACTGCAGTCCAGGGTTGACCCATGCTTTCTGAATCACCCATTGGTGCCCAGTGGATTCCTTCGAACTTTGTCTTCTCTTGGCTTTCAGGACTATTCTAGGCTTTCCAGCTAAGCTGTCCGTGTCTCCTCCATCCACTGCACACTGAGTGACTGTCACCACATGAACATGCTTTATTTATACCATACATTTCCGTGTCTTTCCTGTGCCAGACCGAAGCAGCACTCCCGACCACTCCCTTACCTTAATTTCACATCTACTTGAGTCTTTCAGGTCACCCACTGCTGACCTGCGTCTGTTACCTGTGCCATCCCTTCTCGTACATGGTAGCTTCCAAGTTCCTGTGTCTTCTTATATCTCTTGAGAGTAGAGTTGTTATATGTGTCTGATGGGGGCTGGGGAGGGTACCTGGCTTCCTGGACCTTGCTTAAGGCTGGATTCATCAGCAAGGGGGAGTTTGCACACTGACCACTGGGTGAGAAATCCTGATGCCCCTTGTCAAGTTTAGGTGAGGCCCGTCCTCCCCCTTGGCTGTTTGGTTTTCCTGCTTGCTCCCTGAAGTCCCATACTGGGCACAAAGGGCTGTGATGGGAACGGGCCCAGCTGCCTGAGAGTAAGCACCAAGTCTGTGCAGGCATTGGCTTTGCCATTATTGTTTGACTGGAACCCAGGGCCTTTGCACATGCTAGGCAAGTTCCCTAACACTTAGCAATAGCTCCAGGCCTTTTGCAGTGCCGTTTAAAACATCTCATTTAAGTTAGAATATCGAAATCTTATAATGATGCATATAACAAAGTGTGGCACCTTAAAAAATTATAATTCAGAGGAAGGGGTTGGAACGGGGTCTCACTTTATAGTTTAGGTTGGCTTGAAACTCACCTTGGGACACGCTGGCTTGAACTCTTGGCAGTCTTCTTACCTCTGTCCTCAAGTACGGGGATTTATAATGTGAACTGCAATGCCCAGGTTGAATACAGCATTTAACCTAATATTGACATTTGCTCAGACTTTGTCCTGGGGCTGCAGGGTGACTCTGGCTTGTGGGTGAGCGTGGGTCAGGTTCCTGATGCTTCCATGCATCATCTGGGAGATCTTCCCTTCCCTGTTGCCTTTTCTTCCTGGATGTGATGGTTTGAGTAGCAGTGGTCCCCATAGGTTCATATATTTGAATACTAGTCACCAAGGAGTGGAACTATTTGAAAGGATTAGAAGGATTAAGAGGTGTGGCTTTGTTGGAGGAAAGTGTGTCATTGTGAGTAGAATTTGAGGTTTTCAAAAGCTCTTGTCAGTGTCTGTCTCTGTCTCTCTCTCTCCCTACAGATCAGGATGTAGCTCTCAATTACTTCTCCAGCATTTTTGCCACGCTCCCTACGCATGATGGTGATGGACTAACCTCTATAAGAGTTGGCCTGGTCATGGTTCTACTCGTTACAGCAGTAGAACCATGATTAGCCATGTACCCTAAAGGAATGATGCCTGTCTGTTATTTGCACACAGGAATGTTTGTGTGTTAGATGTTTCCCATTAATCTTCATGGCTTTGGCTTAAGGTTGTGTGTGTGTGTGTGTGTGTGTGTGTGTGTGTGTGTGTGTGTGTGAATGGTCACCCTTAAGCTTTGCCTATAAGGTGCCCTCATGAAGACAGTTCTGGGTAAGTCTTTGTAGACTCAAGCTTAAAAGTGTCCACGCCCACCCAGATGTTCAGATGCTTCTTCTGTTGGTGTAGGATGTGCTGTGGGAGATAAAGGTGATCCCGAGTAAGGCTCACCAGGGCACAGCTCCCAGGCTGACTACTGTGCCTTCTAAACTCCCTGCGGCATTGCTTATTCTTGCACCAGGTCTTAGCTCTCCATGGAAGAGCCGTGTGCTTAGCATTTGAAAATCCTCATATTTAAACAGAACACCTTCTGTAGATTCTTACACAAACATCTAGGGCAGTCCCAGCCTTCCTAATGCTGCGACACTTTGGTACAATTCCTCATATTGTGGTGACCTCCAACCATAAAATTATTTTTGTTGCTACTTCATAGTTGTAATTTTGCTACTGTTGTGAATTATAATATAAATATCTGTGTTTTCTGATGGTCTTAGGCAGCTCCCGTGAAAGGGTCGCTTGAACCACTGATCTGGGGAATCGTTTCCTGTGAGAATGATCTTGGCCAGGCTGACTTACCCCACCCCCTCCTGACCGCGCGCGCGCGCGCGCGCGCGCGCGCACACATGCAGACATACTCACACACACACACACACACACACACACACACACACACACACACACACACAGAGTTTCCCTTAGTTCTGGCTATGTGTACTCAAGGCTCATTTCCCTAGCGAGCTCCAATCCATAAGCCAAAACCCAGGGGTCAACATGCTGAGTGGGAGGGCTCCCAGATGGCAAACAGTTCCTGAAAATAATTTCAGTAGATCCCCAATGACCCGTGTGTCTTCCTAGAAATGTACAAATAAGCAAACAAAAGGCAGAAACACCTGGGCCTTGCCTCCCTTCGGCTGCTCTGGGTCCATGGACCCTGTGAAGTGAATTGCCCTTTTATTTCCCCAAATACCAGGCAATGCCAAACATTCGTTGGGGTGTTTTTGCCTGGCATCCAGTCATAACACTTGCCTGCAATCACTGACTGGCTGGCTGTTGCAGATTTATCTGAAATGTTCTAGCCATAGCTCCCACCACTGTGTGCTTCGTTCTCATGGTACTAAACCTTCTTAAACCTACAGTTAAAACAGCATGGATACACTGGTGAGGCAGCTCCTTTTCTGCTGTCAAGTCTAAAAATGCTACCTAATATTGACTCTTTAAAAAAAAAAATTCCTCATGACCCCCAATTCTACACGCCAAGGCTCCTGTCTGTGTTTAAATTCACTGTAGAAATGATTCTGCATCTTGCCATCCAACTTTGGTCAAAAATAAAATACTTGTTTTTGACTAATACTTGTGTCTTGCTTATATCCGTACATAATCGGTGTTCTAAACCTTAATGTGTGCATATGTGTTTCAGAACACTGATATTCTTTTTAAAAATGTTTTTGCATGAGCAGGTTTTTTTTTCTACTTTTTTTTGTTATTTAGTTCTTAGCCTTCACAAGAAATGTTTTGTGGGCATGTTAGACTGTCAAATCATAGGAAAAGCTTTGGGTAGGTTTAGGTAGAAAGGAAGGTGAAGTGTATGAACAAGTAAAGACAGTTTGGCCCGTTATGGTGGCACACACCTTTAACCTCAGCACTCGGGAGACTGAAGCAGATGGTTCTTTGAGTTCATGACTAACCTGGTCTACACAGCAAGTTCCTGGTAAGGCTACATAGTGAGATCCCATCTCAATAAGGAAAGAAAAGGAGGAGAGAAAAGAAAAACATCTTCTAAATATCTACCTAGGGTTCTTATTTTGAGAAGGTGTGTGTGTATGTGGTGTGTTTGCTTGTGTTTGTGTGTGCACACTGCATGTTGCCATTTGTACCTCTTCAGGCCAGAAGAGAGCAACAGCTCCCTGAAGCTGGAATTACAGACAATTGTGAAGTGGGTGCTGGAAACTGATCTTTGGTCCTCTGAAAGAGGATTCTCTTAACCACTGAGGCAACTCCCCGGACTCCAGATCTCTATCTTTTTTAAAGATTTTTTTCATTTTATTTTCAAGATTATACTATAATTGCATCATTCCTCCTTCTTTTCCTCCTTCTAAACCCTCCCATATACCCCTCCTTGTGCTCCTTCAAATTCATGGCCCCTTTTTTCATTGATTGTTCTTACATATATATATATGTATTTAAGCATGTAATATGCATGTGAATACATGCACTTTTAGGGAAGGGTTGCATTTATTTCCTGCAAATGCTATGAGATTGCACAAAAACACAGTCTCCTGGGGGTTATATGTTTTAGATACAAAGGAAATGGAGAAGGCTTCAGCTACTTTATAGCACTTGAAACTGTGGGTGTAAGCGGCAAGCTTAGGCTATCTTTAAAGATATTAAAAGAGCTGGAGAGATGACTCAGTGTTTAAGAGCTTTCCTGTGCTTGCAGAGGACCCAGGTTTGGGTTCCAGCACCCATATAACAGCTTACAACCATATGTTATTCTGGCTTCAGAGGATCTGGTAACTTATTCTGACCTCTGCAGGTAACAGGCACGTACATGGTACACATACATATATAAAGGCAAACAGTTACATAAAAGAGAAAAAAATTTAAAAGTATCAAAAGCTCCGCATAAGGCAGGTATGATGGCCTAGTCCTCTAATGCCAGCATTCCAGAGGCCAAGGCAGGAGGCTAGTGAGTTCAAGGCCCTGAGGCCAGCCTGGGCTACATAGCAAGCTCCTAAAACCACCAACTAAACACCTGTTTTTGTGCTATGGTATAAATCCCTTTTTAATCTTCATATAGTTTAGATTTTGGCCTGATGGGTATAAGTCAGAGTACCAAAATGTTGTCATAGCCACTGCAGCAGCAAAGTTTCCCCACACCCACACCATGAAGCTTTAGTCTATGGCTCTATGCCTGGTAACAGCTTTTCTGGTCAACTTGGTGAACACAGGCTCTAGAGAACCTGTGGGGTCTGTCTGCTTGGCTTTGCCCCATGCTCGTATCAAGGCGGCCTTTCAGCCACAGAACCAGAATCCCCAGATGTTGCTCCCAAGCCACACAGAAAGGTACTGTCAGAACTGTGTCCCCTGTGTCCCAGCCACTCACCCCTTTCCGGTCATCCAGAACGGAGGCTTGCAGAAAGCCAAAGTGAAAAGCATGTTTGTCCCAGCAGGCTGTCTTCTGCGGAGCTGCAAGGAGTTGCAGACCTCAGACACTGTGTTCTGCCATGACCGTTGTGCCCACAGGTGGTGGTAGATCCACCAGGATCTCTGCCGGAAGCAGAAGCTTAGGGCGATCCAGAAGAGAACTAAAGAACTTTTTCCCCCTTAAATCTCCTCCTCACCAGTTGAGTGTAATTTTCCAGTGTTTTTCCTGTCTTACTGAAGTTTTCCTATTCACCACCTTAAGCAGAAAGATGTGAAACCTATTTCAGGACAGCTTGCTGGAACCATTTGACTTCCTGTGATTGGGGCCAAGCTTGGGAAGGAGGCAAGCTTCCCAGCCTCGGCAGGATGGCTCCCAAGCCTTAGCTCAGTATTCTCAGTGAATGAGTGTCTGTGCTTTCAGCTGTGGGACCTGTGCCACTCTGCGTTTCAGCCTCTTGGGCAGGACCCCAGAGGTTCACAGGGCTTTCACTGCCATGAGTTAATTTCTCGTGCCCCTGGTCTTGCATAGTGTACACACACAGCATCGTACAAGATCCTTTATGCTGATGTGTCTGTTGAGAAGCAAGACAGCATTAGCTGAAGTGAAGGATCCAACAATGTGGTCCCTTTCATCTTAGTTTTTGGTTTCTTTCTTTGGTGGCTGCCATCAACTTCCAGCGAAAGCGACTGTGCATTTTGAAGCCCTGGTGTATCAGTGCCTGGGGGTGGCTAAGGACTTTGCTCTTTTTGCCTGTGAGGCAGGAAGGACACCCAGACTTCCGTTTTCAGGGGTAGAGAAGCAGCACTGTGCTTTGAACTTGAAGGTGAGCACTTCAGTAAGGCTTTGATTTGGGCAGTGAAGGTCAAACAGGCTCAAGAATGACAGCTCTGTGAACTGGAACAGAGTCCTTTACAGACAGATGCTCATTCCAGCCTCCTCCATGGGCCTGCTCATTTCCGTGTCTGTCGATAACAGTGTCAGCGCTTACAGGGCTGTTGAAGGAATAAAGCAAGCGTCTGGTGGCATTTGTCGTCAGTATTGTTGGTACTGGGGAAAGGAGTCCACAGAAGGGACATACTTTACCCAAGGGTAATTCATTGGTTCACAGCTTACCTCAGACTGGACTCTACATCCTGATTGCTTCACGAAAACAGTAATTTCGCTGGCATTCTTCGTGTCTTTTTACCAAGAGCTGAGGTCCATGCGCCTCTAATAGAACATGAATGTGGGATGGTTCTGGTTTTGGTATGGCTGGGTGAGTTCACTCAACATCTCTGATTTTTGTGTTTCACGCCATGTTCTAGTTACAGCTGTAATTAAGCGTGCTTCTCTCTCTCTCTCTCTCTCTCTCTCTCTCTCTCTCTCTCTCTCTCTCTATCTCTTTGTGTGTATGGGGTGAGGGGAGCCCCTCCTATGTAATTCCCTTTGCATTAGTATATTAACACGTTGTCACTTTTAACCTTTCACCCACAGAGCTTGGCATTTAATATGCTATTAAACTCAATATTGTTTCCTATAAACAACCCTAGAGGGATGAGAAATAATTGGAGTGACATTTTTAGTAGGCCCCTGATTCTCAGCCTCTGTGCTGTGTGAACCCCCATTGCACAGTCCCTGACCTCAGGCCAGGGGAGAGTGATGGAATGAAGATTCGGGGTGCCAGGGGGCTTTTGAAAGCACATAGAACGGTTTTTATGAGAGACAAGCAGGGTTACCCTTTGTGGCTAACGCTGCCACTGCTTCCTTCTCCCCCTCCCCCCTGTTTGCCCTCTCCCCTGCCCCCTTCCTTTAATGGATGTGGCAGACTTAGTAGCTGATCTTATTTTCCTCTTTCGGATGATCAGAATGGAGTTCAGACTCCAGGTTTCCGGCCAACTTGAGATGATGCGTAGGGCTTCTTGGGCTGCGCGCCTGTGGCTCAGCCTCATTCTCTAGTCTTTCTTTTTAGGCTTCTGGCATGTGACTTCTTTGGTTTGGTTTTAGTGTTCTAGTTTTTGTTAGGTTTCTGTTAAGGGCTTTGTTGTGTGTCTGCTAAAGTTGTTTCTGGAACAAACTTATAAAATCCCAAGATGATGGTTGCCTGTTGGACTCAAGTGCTCACTGGGTGGCAGCAGGCCGCTTGGTCTCTCTGTGTCCAGACTTTAACTTCTTTTCCTATGAAACAAGAAAACTGGCATTTAGGATACACTAACATGGGAATAAGGACGGTTTAGAATTTGTTTCTACTGCCACCACCCAGAGGGCAGGTATGGAAAAGTACTGGGATCTAGTATGTTTTGCCTTCATTCTGTTCTCTTAGGCTTACATTCAGAAAGCATGTGGTAGACATTCATCTGGGGCCGCTGAATACCACAGTTGCTTACAGTGTGCGTTCATCAAGTGGGCATTTGTGAGACACCTACTGTGTGGGTAGCTCTGGGTGGACGCAATGAGAGAAAACAGTCGTACAGAAGTATAACCATGAGCAGGTCACAGGCTGCAGCTCAGACAGCTCTCCTGCAGGGTGGCTGTGTCCGTGTGTGAGCATCATGTGGCGAGCGTGTACCACCCAGTCAGCTCCGTCCTCTTGCCATTGTGGGTTGAAGGTTTTCAAGGCTTTCTTCTAGAACTTAAACCTGGTGCCTGGTGATGTTAGCCTCTACCAGGGGCTGTTTAGTAAGATCTTGTTGATCAGTGAGACACCAGCAGGTGTAATGCCTGATGCACATGCCTGATGTCCCGAGTTTGAGCAGTGCAACCCATAGTAAAAAAGCTGAATTTGGTGGCTCACAGCCATAACCCTAGCACTCTCATGGGGCGATAGAAGAGGAGACAGGAGAATC
Organism: Myodes glareolus; assembly: GCF_982192425.1. Taxonomy (NCBI): domain Eukaryota; kingdom Metazoa; phylum Chordata; class Mammalia; order Rodentia; family Cricetidae; genus Myodes; species Myodes glareolus. The sequence goes on along the minus strand of NC_142043.1, from coordinate 19,858,692 downwards.
GGCTGTGAGTGCACATATGCAGTAACAGCAGAAACAAGAGAGACTAAGTTATAAATAGGCAGAAGACCCAACTCCTGAAAAGCGGTCCTCCGACCTCCACATATGTGCCCGTGCATGAACTTGCCTGTGCACATGTGCGCGCGCACACGCACCAAACAAGCAAACAAATCTTGGCCCTAAGAGGTTTGTCTTTATATATTCATCCACTGCTGATTGTGGATTTCGTCTTTGGGAGTCTGGTTACTTTACTAAAATTTACCTGTAACCTCCAAATTCATACTTGGCTCTCCACAGCATACGCAGGTGCAAAACCTTGGTGCCAACCGAGGTGAAACAAGGCTCTGCCTGCCTTCCTGTTTCAGTTCTCGTGCCGTAAACAAATCATCCCCGTTGCAGTCTATTTGAGGCCATGGTTTTGCATTTTGTGATGTTCATGGGATTTCGATGACCCCTAAGTATTTTCCTGAAGTGCTCCCTACGGTCCTATCTTGAGAAGGAGACAATATGCTAAATTAGGGAGAAACAGAATGACTTCAGCTGCCTCGTTTGGGCATGAGCTCCAGGGCTGCTGACCGTGAGTTCAATGTTAATGAACCAACAGTGTGTATTAAATATGTATTAACTAGGGTGCCCTTTAGAAACATGCATAAAGCAAGGTTAAACGTTGGCCTCTTGGTCACATGTGACTGGCTTGTCGTAACCCAGTTCTGTATTTCTCTTGGATGCGGTGTTTCCGTGTTTGCAGCGGCTTCATAGAATTGCCGTAAATGAGAACTGACTGCATTTGCAGGACTCGAGCAAAAACGTATATAATTCACATACCAAATACCTACTTCCCGGGCTGTATTTGCCTTGTCTTGTTTGTTTGTTTTCAGTGTAATGACTCTCAGAGTTGGCTGCACGCTGGAGTGCTTTGGGGACTGGACAAGACACTGTTGAGCCAGCCACTGCGAGGGTCTAGGTTAGTTGCCTGGGCTGATGGCCTGGGTATAGAAAGTTTCAAGTTCTTTGGGGGATTCTGTCACAGGTGTGGTTGAACAGTGGTGTTCCACACATAGAATCATAGTGCTTCTGAGAAAGAGGTCCTCTGGGGGTTCACGTGTCTGAAGGCACACAGCTGCTCCAGGGACAGGCCAACAGAAACCACAGCAGAAGACTGGGGGCGCTAACCAGAATACTCGCCAGCCCTACTTAGGAGATACAAGCCAGGGGAGGCTGGACTCAGAGTAGCTGGGTCCCAAGGAAAAGGCCATTAGTGGCAAAGGGCGGCTCCCACTAGAGACTGGGGACCTGTGGTTAAATGAATCAAACTGCATTTCATTGAACTCTTATTCAGTGAGCAGTACCTTGTAGGTGGAGGCTGCTTATTCATTTCCCAGTCACACACACACCTGAAATAATTACACACAGACCTTATTAATTATAACACTTTTTGGCCTATAGCTTAGGCTTCTTATTAAGCAACGCTTAGATCTTCAATTAACCCATTTTTATTAATCTGTGTACTGCCACATGGCCGCGGCCTACTGGTAAGATTCCATCCGTCTTATCTTCTTTGGTGGCTACGTTGCGTCTCCTTGACACTGCCTTCTTTTCTCCTCTGTCTGCCTTGCTCTATTCTGCCCTGTCATAGGCCAAAGCAACTTTATTCATTAACCAATAAAAGCAGCACATACACAGAAGGACATCCCACACCAGTACCTGAGCCCTCACCTCGTCTGGGTTCGCTATTTGGGAGGGCATGCAATGAAAACTGAGGTGATGGGATTCCCTGCCTTCTAGGCGGCGACGATGTCCCTCTGTGTGGAAAGGATAGCACAGCAGAGTATGGTATTGAACTCCTGCCTGGGAAGGAGTGACCTTCTCTAGGAGTAGCCAAAGGCCTTGCAGAGTGTTCACGGTTGAGGGGCAGCGTGATGGACGAGAGAGAAAGATATTGACAAGTTGTGGGGAGTAGCAGAGGAAGGGGAATCCATGAGGAGATTCTTTGGGCTTGAGCCAAGCTTATTATTGTAAGGAAAAAGCAGGCAGTTGAACTGGATGGAGATCAGGAATGTAGAGCAAGGTCATAAGGACCAAAATTCAATCCCAGTGGTGGGGAAGTGGGGAACAGCATCTTTGTATGCCTGATTTTATTCATTCTTTCCCTACCAACTTGATAGAGCACACATAGGCATGACTGAGATGGATGAAGACTTTGCACATAGCTACCTGTAAGAAGTAAATGATACCTAACTATAGAGTGACAGCAAGTCCTTGTCTCCTTAAAGGAGAGGATTGACCCCGTAGAATAGGCTAAGGGCCGTCATCTGACCCTAGCATGTCCAAGCAGCCATCCTTCACTTGTTACCACACTGACTTGGATGTAGCCTGGTACACCCCCACTTCCTGCATACAACTGTCCGCCACACTGGAGGAGAACCATAACCCCTGACTGAAGGAGTATCTTCAGAGCCTCTGGGGAAGTGGCTTCTTTCCCCCTGACCTTGTGCATGTCTTTCAGAGTGCTTCTTGGTCCTGACTGCAATCGAGATGGCTAACACCCCAGTCTGTAGTATGCAGCCGAGGAACTGCATGTAGCCATGGCTTTATAGACAAGAGATTTGGCTCAGGGTGTGGGATGACTTCCTCGTGGTTTATAGCTAGCAGAGCCAGCATTTGAACATGGACAGTCAATTTCTGCATCTCAGCTTCAACCCCCCCACATTTGCTCATCTCACCCCTGCTGTAAATGGCCCTGGTACTAATTTGACTACTAGAAACCAGATTGGGACCACAGCCGTCTAAAGATAGCTTTCATAAGAACCAAACCAGAATGGTGGGGTTTCAGAGGTCCGTTCCCTGTTCGATAGAAGGGTAGGTGAGAAATTAGCAGCTGGAATCTACTGTTTCGGAAGCTTCAGGGCTGCTGTCCAGGGTGCAGTCAACTGAAATGCCTGCGAAGTCGGCTTCAGGGCCTTTAAAAGCTGTGACCTTCCACAGAGCTGGGAGTCCAGAACTAAATCAATACGTGAACGAATGAATGGCAGAACCATTTGTGTTGCCCATGGTGGACACAGCTTGCTACATTCCCATATATCCCCCATAGTCGACATAGCTTGCTACATTCCATCTACAGTGAACACAGTGTAGCCATCATTTGGGGCCCAGGATTGCTTTGCTCTTTAGTGCAGGTCCTGGGAGGAGTGGCTCAAAACTGGTGCTTTGGGGTAGGTGAAAACCCTGCATCCTGGAGTGGGAGGACTGACATAAAGGAATGGTCCCCAGGGCAGGGAACAGCCTCTTCCTGTTCCTTTTGATGTGGCCAAGAAAGTAAACAGGAACTTTTCTCCTTTGTTTTCCAGGTCACAGCCAAGACTGCCTTCCTATTTATCTTACCTCAGTATAACGTTAGTGTGCCTACAGCAGGTAAGGAAAGCCCCGCTTAACCCCGACACTGTGAATAACTTCTCTTGTGCTCTACCTGGGACCTCTTAGATATTACTCCTCAGGCTCCAGTGTTTAGGTGGCTGGGCGCTTCCTTCTGTTCTCCACTGAAGGACCAGGAGAAAGTACTGCCCCATGGGGTGCTAAGTGTCCCTCTGCCTCCTTCGAACTTACCGCCTCTGACCACTGATGAAAAACACGGCTTCCTATTTAAAGTTTTCCACAAAGGAAGTGGGTCCGATGTACTTCTATGGAATACGGAAACATGGCGGGAAGGGAGCTCTGTATTGTGACTTGGGTGAGATTAGGAGTAAACCATGCCCTCACACAGAGCTGAGCCATCTCATGAAGGCCACTGACCATAATTGTCACATCACAAACTGACCTGCATCCAGTATTTGCAGGAACAGCAGAAGGCCTAGCTGCCGTGGTTCCAAGTGCCACGTGACCTCAGCTAGCCGCTTCCAGTCTAGTTATGGTGTTCCAGCTCAAGGAGTAGCGTGGCTGCACAGAGCAGAGCAGGGAGAGGGTGGGCCCGTTCTAAAAACGATAGTTGCTGCTCTATTCCAGCCAGCCACCGGTCCAGGGGTTGCTGTAAACCCAGAGTGCCTGCCCAGTTGCTTTCATCATCACTGTGACCAAACCTAACAGAAAGAACCTTAAGAATGAAAGGGTTATTTGAGCTCACAGTTTCAGAGGGTTCCTATCGTGGTCACATGGTTCTGCGTACTTGAGCCACAATGGGGGCAGAAACGTGGCAGAGAATAGTTGTTCGGCTCGTGACATGAAGGAAGCAGAGAAAGGGTGAATACAGGAAGGGGCCTGGGCAAGATACCTACAAGGTGTACACCCAGGAATCTGCTTCCAGGAAAGCCTCTGCTCACCATTTCCCAGTGAGGCCATCAGGTCCAATACGGGACTGACACACAGGAACCATGCTCTTCCAGCCTCCAGGCGTTTCTCCACCTATTCAAGTAGACGGTCAAGTTAAATCAGCACAGTCGCTGGAGTTGTAGCCCTTGAGAACATTTTTATCCCAAGAGCATCAGAAAATATTTCTCCCAGGGTATGAACTTCTTACTTTTTAAATGTTGTCAGTTAATTTTGTAAATGCCACCGTCAGAAATGCAGGAATGTCAGCAGAAACAAGTCAGTACATCAGCTAGCCAGGATCAGCTTTGGGGCCATGTTTCTGCAGCCTTCGGGTTTTGGGGACTCAGCCTAGGAATCAGGTTTTTCTCCCTCTCAGCTGTAAAATACTATGGGCCCCTTGAGGAAGGATGAAGGGAGTTTTGCTGGCCGAGTCTAGGTCTTCTTACATCATTTGGTAGTAGGGGAATGGTCTTGACTCTTATATCAGGGTGCTTTATCTGGCTCCACCAGGTGTACCTCAAGGATTTGGGTGGTGGTGGGGATGGTGGGGGAGAGTAAATGGATGACTCTTTGACCCATGAAGGGGTAGCCATGGATTTTGCATGAGCTCATCCCTGCAGCCAATGTAGTCAGACACTGAGAGAATCCTTGCAGCTGGGTATATACTCCAGTCCCCTTTCTGGAGAGTTCAACTGAGAGACTGTGGTAAGAGAGGAAGAATGTTCCTCACTGTGGGAAGAGAAACTTGAGAGCATCTCTGAGCCTGGGGATCCAGGAAATGCTATGGCCAGACACACGTGCGTTCCAGTGCACACTCCGGTACTGGTGGGCACAATGAATTTTGTTGCTCAGCCCCGTTGGTCCAAGATCAAAGTCAGGTTTCTTTCACTGTCGTCAGCTGTCAGTTGTGAAATACACAGAGAACCAGTTGTTCTTCCAAGTGAGCAAGTTAAATATTTAGTTTTTAAGATGTGGTAGAATAGGTGTGCATAGTAGTGTTTCCCTAGTAGCTGGGCACGTTCCATTGTATCTAGCCCCAAGTTTATTGTATCCCGTTTTAGATGTATGGTTGTAGTAAATACATCCACATTGTGCTGCTTTCTATATCAAGAACTCTTTTCATCTTGCAGAACTGAACTTTTAATCCTTAAACAATAACTCCCTATAGCAACCACCATTCTCTTCTCTCTATGAATTTGTTGCAGTAAGTACCTTATATGCATAGAAGTGTCATGTGTGTGTGTGTGTGTGTGTGTGTGAGAGAGAGAGAGAGAGAGAGTTTAGATTTTTGCAACAGGGCTTCCCACAGTTTTAAGCCAAGCTGACCTTGAATTCAAGGCACTTTCCAAGTGCTGAGAATACAGGGGAATCAGTACACACAGTCATAGATCATATATTATTTAACCTTTGGGTACTGGTTTAAAATGTAAATACATGTCCCCATCTCAAATACATTTACACAAGCATTACGTAAATCTTAGAGAAAATGTATACAATATAGACAAGAAGATAGCAATCACATATGACCCCATTACTCAGCAAGAACTTCCGTTCAGTTCGATACTGATTCATACCTTGCTGTTAGAATGTGATGGAGCTTCCCTATGTGATTATAGTTGCTGTACTGTGACATTTTATAAAATCTTAAAAGTGAGCAACTAGTTCACCCTCCCTTCTTTCGTCCCCTTCCCTTCCTTTCATCTGCTCCTCTCCCCTCTTTTGCACCCCTTTTCTTTCTTTTTCTGGAAGAGGACTCTTAATGAAGCTGGCTTGGGTGGGAACATCCTCTTTTTCCTTTTCCTTCTCTCCTGAAAGTTACACACAATTTTAGGCATTTCCTTAACCCCATTGAACTATGAGATAACGTCTTTTCTCAGAATGACAAAAAAGAAATGTGGCCTCATAACAATATCCCACAACTGCCCACGCTTGAGCTCACTGCCTCCGGTTTTCTTTCTCTCCTAATTAAAAACATATTATCTCATGTGTATGGTGGTTTCCCATGTATGTGTGTCTGTGTACCATGTATGTGCAGTGTCCTCGGAAGCAAGACGTCAGATACCCTGAAACAGGAGTTACTGACCATTGTGAACTGCCATGTGGGTGCTGGAAATTCAACCTCAGTCCTCTGAACGAGCCACCCATGCTTTCAATCTCTGAGCCATCTGTCCAGCCCTTATTATTATTTTTTAGATTAGCTTCTCATGGGCTTCATTAGCATTATCACATATTTGTGTCATTACGTTTTGTTCTTACTCATCCCTCTCTCCATGGTCTCCACCCATGCCATGCCTTCCTTTTCTTGTTCCCCTCCCTTCTCACCACAGACTCCCTTTGCTTTCCTGGAACAGGTATTATATTACTTCTTTCTGCTTTCATAACACACACACACACACATTCACATATACACACACACCTATGTCAGTTTAAATATAGGTTTCTTGGAATTGTCTTGTTTTCTTTTATTTTTAATTTTTTTTTTAAGACAGGGTTTCTCTGTAACAGTCCTGGCTGTCCGCTTCATAGACCAGGCTGACCAGAAACTCAGAGAGATGCACCTGCTTCTGCTTTCCAAGTGCTGGGATTAAAGGCGTGCACACTGTGCCTGGCCTGTCTTGTTTTATTTAACATAATCTTCAGCTCTGTCTATTTTATTGTAAATATCCCAATTTCATTGGTTTTATGGCCAAATAAAATTTCACATTTACTTTGCTCATGTATCTGTTGATAGACATCTCTGCTGGTTCCATTTCTTAGCAATTTAACATGGATGTGCCATGGTCAGTAGTGGATGCTGACAGGGAGTCCTTTGGCTGTATACTTCCAATGGCTGCATGGGTTACGTTCCCACCAACACGCTCCCTGTATTCTTGCCAGCATTTGTTGTTTGTTTTCTCCATGATAGCCATTCTGACTATCATGGTGTAGTCTCAAATCAGTTTTAATTTGAATTTCCTTAGTGGCTCAGGATGTTGAACATTTTTTTCAAATATTTTTTCCTTTTATGATTCTTCCTTTGAGAACTGTTTAGTTCATGAGCCCATTTCTGATTGGATGGTTGGGGTGGGGTTGGGTGTTTAATTTTTGCAGTTCTTTATTTATCCTAGATATTAATCCTATGTCTAATGCATAGTTGGCAAAGATCTTTTCCCACTCTGAAGATTAATTTGAGACAGGGTTTGGCTCTGTAGCCCTGACTGAGCTGGAACTCAGTAAGCCTTGAACTTGCCATCATCCTCCTGTCTCTGCCTCTCTGGTGTTGGGGTTACAGGTAGGCACTAACGCAACTAACTGGGGTTTTTTTTTTTTTTAAGTTGATCCTGGCAGGTATTGCTATGGCAGCGCAAAAGTAATAAAACTGAACGTGCATGTGCCTAAGGCATCCTTTTAGCTCTTTGTTGGAGACGTGAGACAGTAAGCAACACGTCAGCCATCTGCTTCACAGTCAGGAAGACAAGTGTAGACTGTTTCAGGCTAGGCCCAAGTCAGAGCTGCTGGGCATAAAGAGCTTCCTATTGAGTCTTGGGAGTGCGCCACCATCATGGGTTCATTAGTTTAATTAGTTAATTGCTCGTTCTAGACAAATATTTCTGTGTCTCTCGTATGCTGGCCCCAGTTGTAAAACAATTTAAGGAAGATATGGGTAATAAGTAAGCAGATAATTATAATTGGAAAAGGGTGGTGAGGGAAGTACACAGGGTTACCAGGTGAAGAAAAAAATAAAAGCCCAGTGACGTGTTCTTCCAAAGGGATGACTTTATGGTGGGGATGGAGAACATGGAGTTGTGAACATAGAAGATGGGGCAGTCCTAGCGGAGGGGTGTCGATGTAGAACTCTCTAGAGAGAAGCAAATGCCTAGGGTGTGCTAGTGGCTGAGTGTAGCCACTGAGCCCAGAGAATCCCAGAGTTGGCATCTTCCAAGATGTGGCTGTTGAACTCTGTTCCTGAAAACCTCTTCTGGCTTTGTGTGCCCTGGGTGAGGGTCCATTAGAGTGCCTTCCAGATGGAGGGCTTCAGGGACTTTAGAAAGGGCAGAAGGGATGGTTCAGTTGTCTCTCTTACCGTTTGGGGCTATTTGACCAGCCCAGCATGGTAATGCCTGTTTGCCTGGCCTTGCAGGAAAGCAAGCTTCTCACGGGACAAAACCATTTGACAATAGCGGGTTTGTTGAGGTTATGATTTCTAAATCCCTCCTCATAAATCTCCTTAGGGGTTGAAGTGCTTAGAAATCTATCCCCCCCCTCCACTTTGGTATAACCAGAGAAGCTCTGCCTTCTAAAATCTCCTCTTCATAATGTATATGTCACGAGGCAGCGTTTAAAGTTGGATTCTGGTAACGTGGTGGCCTTGTACTCCTGACAGTCTCAGGGCCCCCTCTTCCCTACCCCACTGAACCAACTCCTTCCTCAGCCTCACAAGTACTGGGGGGATAGATGTGCGCTCCCAGGATTAGTGCTCATTTGTGAACCCCTGGGTCGTCCTGGCTGGGATTTCCAGGAACTCAGCGCATCCACGATGTTGAAGAGGCTCTTTTTTGATCGGTGTTCCCGTCTGCACTGGTTTTTCCTACTCTTGTCTCCATCTTCAAGATTCCCACTCTTCTCATGAGTAAGCCTAGCTGCGTAGTCACAAGTCATTTATCGTCTCTGAGTTTGGAGCCTTGACAGCTGAGATCCATGGGACTCGGGCCTCTGCCCCTCTGAAGGTATGAGGGAAGATCTGTTCCCAGCTTCTTTCCACATCGGTTTGACGTGCCCTTCCCGCCTGTGTATTTCAGCCTCTGTCAGATTTCCTTAATCCACCATGGCATCATTAATGATGTAAAGGCGTCAGTAAAGAGCCTGCTTTCAAACGAGGTCACGTCCTAGGTTCCTGGGAGCTAGTATATCAAAGTATGAATTCTAGGGGAGACACACATTAACCCAGACCACATTCTAGTTGCAAGATAGACTAGTTGCAAATTGATGATTTTGTTGCGTTGTGATGAGCAAGTGAGGCTCCTGCAGAGGTGACCACAACGGTGACTAGAAGAGGCTGCAGTGCCTGTCATGCTGACGTTCTAAAGGTTGACATTAAGATTGACAGTGATAGAACAGGAAGTTCCGCCCCCCCTTTCAAAACCAAATCCCAGCTCTTCTTGCTACTTCTATTTGGCATCCTGTCAGGGTTGCCAAAGTTTGCAAACACAAAAGCCAGGACTATTTGAATTCCACATGAACACATTTCAAAACTATAGCTCAAGTAATGCATGGAACACAAATTCAGAAAACATACGTATGACTATAGGAAATTAAAGTGTTTTGTTTTGTGGGAAATGAGGTCTTGTTGGGTAGCTTTGACTGCCCTGGTATTTGATCTAGGCTAGGCTGGCTCAAACTCACAGGAGTCCTCTTGCCTCAACCTTCCCGGTGTTGAGATTACAGATATGTGTCACATACCCAGCAGAGATCAATCATTGTTTATATGAAATTCAAATTTAACTCTATGGCCTGGATTTGTTTGTTTGTTTTGTTTTGTTTTTGCTTTTGTTTCCTAATCTTAACTTCATTAAACACTTTAAGTATGACTTTCTATGTAGAATTCCTCAAAGTATCTGGTATCATGGTCAGAAATATATAAACTATAAGAGGTGGGGAAATAACAGAGGTTTGTTTCTTCCTATAGGTGACTCCTGACCTGGTAGCCTCCCTTCTAACGTAGAATAGTTGAACTTCTGGGTCCCAGCATTTTTTTTACATGGTTATTCGGGTTGTGTCTCTGAACTGCTAAATGTTTTCAACAAACTGTTTAACATCTGGGGCACACCTATCCTTTGCAAAATGGGGACTGATGGTCATTGCCTCAACTCGAGGTCCCCTAAGTATTTGCAGCGTAGATTTTTCTATAAGTCTTTAGCGTGACCTGGGAACTCATTAGAAATGCAGACGTTTAGGCCTCCTATAGCAGCACCCACCTGTAGCAAGATCCCCAGTGAAAACCGTGGAGGGGACTGTGCCTAGTACGCTGGATAAGTCGGGTGTAGATTATGCAGGAAGTCTTTCAAATGCTCCTGTGCTCTCTCTCAGTGGTGAGTTGGGGAGAGCCAGTAAGTCTAGTTACTCGTTTGGATCTTTCTTTTCTCTTTTAGTTTTAGTTTCCCCGCATGTCTTAGTTACTTCCCTATTGCTGTGAAGAGACACCATGGCCAAGAAGAAGAAAGTTTATTGGGAGCTTGCTTATAGTTTCAGAGGATTCAGTTCATGATGGGAGTATGGCAGCAGGCAGGCATGGAGCTGAAGCAGTAGCTGAGAGCTTATGCCTGATCCACAAGTGATGGCGGGGGGGAGGGGGGAGAAGAGAGAGAGAGAGAGAGAGAAGGGGGGGGAGAGAGAGAGAGAGAAAGAGAGAGCTAACTGGGAATTCTGTGGGCTTTTGGAACCTCAAAGCCCACCCCCAGCGACATACCTTCCCAGCAAGACCACACCTCCTAAACCTTTCCAAATAGTTCCACCACCTGGGGACTAAGCATTTAGATATATGATCCCATGGGGCCATTCTCATTAGAACGACCACACTATAACTGCTTAATGGGGGTGGGGTGGAAGAGGTGGCAACTATGACTGAGTAGATTTGGGTTTCAGCTGGGGCTACGGGTTCCCAGAAGTCATGAACACATATGTGGTACAGTGTATGTGCAGCATACATTTTTATGTTGTTAACACAAGCGAGAGTCATCTGAGAGGAGGGATCCCCAATCAAGAAACTGCTTCTATCAGATAGGGCTGTGGTGGGCAAGTTTGTAGGGCATTTTCTTAATGAGTGATTGACGTGGGAGGGCCCAGCATTGTGGTTTTGCCACCGCTGGGCTGATGGTCTTGTGTGTTGTAAGAAAGCAGGCTGAGCAAGTCATGGGGAGCAAGCCGATAAGTAGCACTCCTCCGTGGCCTCCAGGTTCCTGTCCCATTTGAGTTTCTGCCCTGACTTTCTTTGGTAACTGTTTTCCACAGTGATGTGGACGTGTAAGCAAAATAAACCCTTTCCTCTCCAAATTGCTTTTGGTCATGGTGTTTCGTCACAGCCATAGAAACCCTGGCTAAGATAGGATAAGGGAGTCCTGGTAGCTTTGAACGTCCTGGGCCTGCCTGCTGCTCTACACAAAGATCTACAAGGCTGGTAGGGAGAAGTCTCTTCCAGAGCAGGGCTTATTTTACAATGGCTAAGCTGATAGATCCATCCTACCGTGCTGTCCTTTTCTGTTGGTTTGATCACTAGTATGTACTATGTTGTGTTTTGCAACAGGAAGAGGTAGAAAACCGGGGAACCTCCTACACCGTACCTTGACTGTTGTTTTCTAGCCCTTTCTGGAATGAGTCATACCGCCCATGAAAACAGCCTCATTCAGCCCAAGGCTTTTGTTGGGGGATCTGAATGACTCTAGTTTTCTCTCCTGGCCAGCAGGTGTTACTGCTGTCTCCTGCTTGTGTCCTACACTTGAAAGCTTGGCCTCCCATATCACACCAAGCCCTGCTGTAAGGGAAGGACAGGTGGGCAGCCCTGCCTCTGGAGCTGCTTAGAGTGAATGCACTCCAGCCCAGACCTGTGACCCTTACAGCTGGGGGTGGGGTGGGGTGGGTGTGGTCTGATCCTGTCATAGTGGGTAGAACTGGGCCCAGAGAGTTGATTGATGTTCTCAAGGATGACCAGGAAGGGCAGAGAGAGAGACTGGGCTGTCTGTACCTCATACAGAGCCCTAGTGCTTAGAAAGCTGTAGAAAGGCTGGGTTTGTCATGTAGAGATGCCAACTTTTGAGACATGGAGCTGGCTTTGTCTTCACCTTGTGCTAAATGGCTACCAAGACCACTTTTGGCTCAGGGTCCCTCTGAATGAAGAGAAAACTAAAGCAAGTCCCCCACTGTGTCAGCTATGGGAAGCCTCCTCCCAGGAATTATGGTCATGTCTGGACTTGATTTTCATTTCAGTAGCTAAAATTTAGCAAGCAAAACAACTCTTCAGAAGACAGAGCAAATATAAACACTCGGTTTCCTGATGCTCTAGACACTGAATACTTTCATGTAAATGTCAATATGTCACCTTCCAGGAGAGACATGATTCCATCCAGTTCCCGATTTACAGCCAAGAGATCCACGCCAGTGGTTCTCAACCTATTAATTCTGTTCCTCATGTTGTGGTGACCCCCGCCATAAAATTATTGTCATTGCTACTTAATAACTTTAATTTTGCTACTGTTAGGAATCATAAGGTAAATATCTGATATGCCACCCTGGTGAAAAGGTCATTTGACCCCTGGAGGGTCACAACCCACCAGTTGAGAGCCACTGGGCTCTGCTAGTCGGTGTGGCACTTTTGCAGGCTTATTTAGAGACTCTCTGAGCTGCTGTGGTGACTGACTTGATGCTTGAGGTGGATGGGAACACTGGTGTCTGACCGCTTCCTACCTCTCCATACCCCTCTGACCCGGACCTCCACTGCTCACTGTGATATAATTTTGGTTTTGTGGTCTTTACTTCCTTGTATCTCCAGATTGGAGCTTTCTTATGGTTTCTTACGCTGTCAAGCTGGGATATTATCTTCTAGTTAGTTGTTCTTACAACAATAATCTTTTTGACCTTCAGATTAACACATTTGTTCAGATTGTTATTTTTCTGTAAGTAAAAGCCCCGATTAATTTTTTGAATTTCACACGTGAAGAAAAACTCTACCTTTTGCTGCTGCTGCTGTTCCGTGAGATCCTCAAGAAGTGACTTTTTCTACCTGACTCTTGGTGGTCTTTGCCTGAAGTCTGTCCCCAGACATGATGTTCCTGAATGGCACGTCGTGTCCAGGGTGTCACAGGAAGCCCCCGGCTGTGGATCAGAGGGATCAGAAGTACATGCCTGATGCTGAGGAATCCTTGATAGATTTCCTCCCAGCCTTAGAGAAAGTGCTGGTTCTCCAAGGAGACAACCCAGAAGCCGCGACCTTCTACTCCTGAACCCTCTAGAGTCTTCTTTTTATGCTATAGAAAACATCCTTTGTCTTCTTACATTGCTATCACATAGAAGAAAATTGATTCCAGAACATGCACTAAGAGACCGAATGATAGTTAGCCAAGTCTTTCTTTCATTTTGTGATCCTTGTGTAGAGAGAGAATATGTTTCTTAAGGCCGTGCTTACAAATACCACAAGGCCCAGTTCGGGGGGCTGGCAATCTGCCCCCATGCTGCCATCAACGGTGGTTCCTCCTGCACCTGTCAGGGAAAAAGCCCTTCTCATTGGCTTGTGGATATGGATGGCTGCTACCTCCACGCCTCTTCCTGTCATCTTCCTCCTATGTGTCTGTCTCTGTGTTGCCACTTCGCAGGTTTTTGAGGACATAAATCCTATTGAGATGAGTCCCCACCCTAATGACCTCATTTTAACTTTTCACCCCCGTGTAGATCGTATTCCAAGTACAATATTATTGTGAGGTACTAGGGACTTCAGCATAATTTTTGGAGGTGAAGGACACAGTTTAACCCATAGCTGTGTGTATGTATGTCCATGTGTATGTGTACACATGCAGTCTGAGAACCGTTTTCATTGGGAGGTCAGAATCCTGCTCCTAAAGTCTGTGTGTATTCCTGCATTTATTATATAGCTTTCTCTCTCCTGCCATCTCAGGGAGTAGACGAAGCCTTCAGGGCTGAAGGAACGTACCGTACCTCTGACATTCGAAGGGCAGTCAGAAAGCAGAGAGGCCTAGTGAGGAGAGGGTGGGTTTGGCCCCTGGCTTCTGCGGTTGTGGCCCACTCTAGCTACAGATCACTTGAGAACAGCTCCTGTTGTCTCTGAGCCACAGCTGCCATGTCAGTAAACAGGGATAATACTCGGGTTCACAGCGAGGCATAAATGATGTCATTTGCCAGACACGCTTGGTGTAGTGCCTTGCTAATAAAGGGCTTATAATTGCCACTTGCGGTATTTATTCTAAATGAGTACATAGGACTGTTCTGTTCATCTTTCTGTGGGAAAGGGTAATAATAGTTCCATCTATTTGCACAGCACTTTACAGTTTTATAAGTTCTTTGTCTATTTTATTCTTAGAGCTGTGTGGTGAAGGATAGTTTTATTTTATTTTTAGGGTCTTTTGCATATTTACTTTTAATTATGTGGATGTATGAGAGGTGGAGTGGGGGTATATACGCATGGGTGCCGTGCCCAGGAACTCCAGAAGAGAGTTCTAGATCCTCTGGAGCTGGGGTTTCCGGTGGTTGTGAGCATCCGATGTGGGTGTGGGAACCAAACTTGGGTGTTCTGCAAGAGCAGCACATGCGCTAACCACTGCGCTATCTAGTGAGCCCTGACCTTTTTGTTGTTGTTGTTGCCGGGAAGGGTGCCTTGTTGTGTGTGCAGAGGTCAGAGGGCCACTTGCAGGGGTCAGTCCTTACCTTTTCCTCCAAATCCTTCTCACCTACTTTTAGGGGTGGAGATAAGGTTTCGTGTCCACAGGGGCCCTGAATTCCTCTGTCCCTCCTGCCTCTGTCTCCCAGACTGAGATGACAGGCAAGCACCACCAGGACCCAGCAGTTGGTTTGCTTTAGGCTCACTGCCCCCCGTGGGTGATTGAGTCAGAGAGACGTGGATACATGGTAGCAAAGAGCAGCTCTAGAAATGAACTTTCGATCTTTTCGTGCATGGCTTTTCATGAAAGTAAAATAAAATAAAGCAACAAAGTGAAACATACCCCCTGCGGCTCTGCAAAGACACCTCAAGTGTAGCTTCTTGGGGCTCTTTCTCTAAGTAGCCCTGATGCGTTGCAGTTTGAGCCTCCCTTGCTAAGCTAATACTTGGAGCCAGGGTGATTCAGATTTTCAGTGTCTTCGGTTTGAGGAATATTTGCATATATGTATTAAGAAGTTTCAAGAGTCTGAACTAGACTCCATTTATGTTTCCTATTTACCTCTCATTCTGAGAGTGATTTTGCACAGTATTTCTAGTGCACTTGAATTTTAACCGCAGTCTCACGGGAGCTTAGGCATGGAATTTTCCAAATGTGGCTTCGTGTCCATACTTAAAATTTTTCAGATTGCGGATTTGTGTATGAAGAATACTCAGCCTGTGTATCTATGCGTAGTTCCCTTAGATGGCAACATTGCAATGCTGTTGTACTTTTGAAAGCAGTGCTCTGGTTTATAACCAGGAGCATATGCCCTGCCGACCATGGGGCAAATACTAGCTAGAGGGTAGTAAGTTCCCAGAAGTAGAATTGTTATATCAAAGGCTCAGTGCCTTTGTAACCTCAACAGCAATGGCCACATGACCCTCCGTGAAGATGGTCCTACTGTGCACTCCCACCAGCGCTGTGCAAGCAGAGCTTTCCCCACGGCCTCAGCAAGGCTGCATTGTTAGAATTGGGACTTTTGCCCATCTGGTCAGGTAGGAAGTGTTATCTCAGGGTGGTTTTCATTTACATTTTTCTGGGTAGAGCCGAGCATCATTTTCAGTTCCTAAGAGCTGTCTGTGTTTCCTTTTTCTGTGAACTGTCTGTTTGTACACTTTGCCCATTTTTCTGCTGAGTTTTGATCTTTCGTCTAAGTTCCAGGAGCTTTGTACATTCTGGCAAGATGACCCATTTGTCTGAGAACTGGAAATATTTGCCCCAGGTGGTTGTTTAATGCTTTTCCTTTCTTTTCTTTTAATTCTGTCTGTATGTCTGTCTTTCTTCCTGCTTCTCTCCACCACATGCCCCTCCCTTTCTTCCTCTTTAGCAGGACTAAGGCTCAAGCATCCATGCTCAACCTCCGACCCACATCCCCATCCCCAGCCCCATTTGCCTCTAGATTTTGTTCACTATAATTTTTCTCATGTCCATATTCTGGATTTATATATACTGGAAAAGCTCTGAAGTAATGTGGGACCTGTCAGCACAGACGCCCATAGAACGTCGGTACTGGGAAGGGGTCAGGGGACAGCCAGGCCGCAGGTTGCAAACTGGTGGCTTGTGGTTGGAGTTTTCCTGCAGATACATTTTCTTTGGCTTATTCAGTGTTGGCCCACGCCATGTTTAGACTTTTTGAATTAGCCTCCGGTATTGTAAAATCAGATGGTCTCTGGTTTGAAAGTACCGGGAATTGGCCGGCACTGGGCTGTGCCTCTCCCTTGACAACAGTGAGAAAGATCCGTCACCTCTCTACCCTGAACACATGCTCAGTTCTCCGCTCTCCGTTCCTCCCTCCTGGACCCCCGAAACAGACAGTGCCCATCACTCACCATTTATTCAGCCCCATTTAACTGTGTGCTTCCTTTTCCACCGATGAAAAGGAGGCGGCTCTTTTGTGAGCTTGTTTCCTTCTCTAAGTAGACATGTGACAGAGAGGCCGAGATGGAAAGAAAATTAGGTAAGAGCATATCTCTTGGCTGAAGTGCAGAACACTGGCTGCTTCCTGCAGGGCTCCATGTGGGGAGTATGCACTTAACCCACCGGGACCTCTTTGCCTGCTGGGCTCTGGAGACAATTTGCTGTGAGTCTTGACCGTTCACATCACTGACTTAATAGCCTAAAGACGTTATCCTTCTAGAAACATACAGTACGTCCCTGACAACACGAGAACAGTGGTCCACAAGGACCAGTCTAACTTGGATAATAAGAGCAGTGTGATTTTTTTAAACAGTTTTTTTTTGAAAGACTTGGTTTTTTAATTTTATGTGTATGAGTATTTGCCTGCCTGTTTATGCACCACATGTGTGCAGTACCCACACAGGCCAGATGGGGGGGCATTGGAGCCTCTGAACTGGAGTTAGACATGGTTATTAGCCACCATGTGGGTGCTTGGAACCAAACCTGGGTTTTTAAAAAGAGCAGCTAGTCCTCTTGACCTTGGAGCCATCTCTAGCCCCAGAAGCTGTTTTTGTTGTGTTACCGAGCAACTGATTTCAAAATACTTTAAAAAGTCAGGTATGGAGCCAAGTCAGGAAACTGGAGCAAAGTTCCAGTTCCCTTAGCTCTATAGAAAGTAGAAACCAGGCCAGGTGGTGGCGGCACAGGGCGTTAATCCCAGCACGCGGGAGGCAGAGACAGGCAGATCTCTGTGAGGTTGAGACCAGCCTGAAAAGAAAGAAAACAGGAATCAGAGCATCCTTTCTCTTCCTCTAATCAAACAGAAAATAGATAAGGAAGAAAGCAGCAGAGCTGATATGTGACTCGGGGGACCTTTGGAGAATCTGGGTGTGATGTTGTCGACTCCAAGGAGCAACATAGTGCTGGCGATGAAGCCAAGGATGGCATGGAGTTGGCTTGACCTTGGCATCGCTTTAGGAGGTTTGGCGGCTGGGACTCTAGAAACTAAGAGAGCTGAGAAATGTCCACATCCCTGCAGCCACCATCCTTGCTCAACTCCTGAGATAATTTTAAGGTTCTGTTGTGTAACATGATGCTCCTTGAAGAACTCTGAGGTGGTGAGCAGGGGGCTACAAAACATAGGTAAAGTCCTGAACCTGCAGCCAGCCCAGCATGCTTTGCCTGTCCCCACTGATGCACTCCCATCCTAGAGCAGAGGCCCTGTCCCTGTCCCACTATCTGGAGACCCACCTACTGACTGGCCACTGTCTTCCTGCCACCTTGTGACTGCATGGCCAGAAGTGGATCTTTTTAAGTCTTCTGGGGCTTCCTGCTGTCTTAAGGAAGTCCACAGGGTTCACTGTGATCTATAAAGCCCAACTGTGGTTTCCCACTGAGCAGCCCCCGCCTCTGACCCCAGCCTGAGTCTACTTAGGCTTGCATTATTCCTGGCCACTGCTATTCTGTGGTATTTTAGTTATGACAAGACACATAATAAAATTTCTCATCGTAATTATTTTGAAGTAAACAAGTTAGTAATGCTAAGTACGTTCACAGCTTGCTCAGCCAGTCTACATGACTGTCTCTAATAATCGGAAGCTATAGCCACTGAGCAACGGCTCTGCATTTCTTCTCTTTCTGTCACTGTCCCGAGTGACTGCCTTTCTCCTTTCTCTCTGGGAGAATTTGACAGTCTTAGGACAGCCTAGGGAGCCTTACCAGTGGGATCAAACATGTCTTACCATTTGGTGACTGCCATATGTTACCCGATATAATGTCACTGTTAAAGCATGTGTCTGGATTCCCTTTCTTTGAAGGCTGAGAAGTATTTCAGTTTGTGTACACGCCACATTTTATATGTCTATTGATCCACTGATGGACACTTGAATTCTTTCTACATTTTTTTGCAATCCTGAATACCACTTTGCATGTGTATGTACAAATATTACTGTTG
Source organism: Myodes glareolus (assembly GCF_982192425.1). NCBI lineage: Eukaryota > Metazoa > Chordata > Mammalia > Rodentia > Cricetidae > Myodes > Myodes glareolus. Next base: position 19,840,143 of record NC_142043.1, on the reverse strand, counting down.
TCTTTGCATTGGGGAATACTTGCATGTATATAGAAATCTTAAACTGGCAGGGGAACCCATACCTGAAAGATTTCCTTTATGCTTTATTACTTTTCATCCACCAAAAGAGATTTCGTACGGTATTTCTCATGTTGTTTTCTTTGTGTGTGGATGGATCTGTATTTGTGGGTAGGTATGTTTCTCAGTGTGCCTTGGGGTCATAGGTCAGGTTTGGATATCATTCCTCAGGAACCTGAGACAGTCTGCTGTTGGCATGGAATTGGAAGCGGGTTAAATTAGCTCACCTGCCCATCTGGCTCTTCCTGCCTCCCCGACGCTAGGATTACAAGTACATGCCACCATGCTCAGCTTTTCATGTAGGTTTGGAGGGTGAAACTCAAGTCCTTATGCCAGAAATGCTTTGCCAATTGAGCCATCTCTACAGCCCTGAAATCCTGCTTTCAATTCTTTTGCGTTTATACTCAATGGTAATGCTGGGACCCATGCTAATTATTATTTGAGATTTTCTGAGGAACCACCATGCAATTTTCTGAAGTGGCAGCGCTGAGTTACAGTCCCACCAACGAGGCACATGGTTCCGATTTCTTCACATCCCCAGCAACACATTTGATTTCCTTTAATTGTGGCTAGCCTCGTGGGGAGGTCGTTGTGATGTGCATTTCTCTGATGCTCAGCGATGTCGGGCACCATTTCCTAGGACTGCAGGCATGCGTATACCACCACACTGGTCGTATTTCACTAATTTTAGACTACGCTAACTTGGTTGAATGTGGGTCCCTGTTTCCCTAATGGTGATTTTGATGATAAAATTTTGCACGCTCCTAGTTCTTCCCGTAGTTCCAAACTATGGCCTCGTTTCGCTCCCCCTTGCTCCTCATTTGTGGAGGAGGAAGGGAAACAGAGCCTAGGCCTACAGGTGGTAGAACAGAGATGGGGGTTCTCTCTCTCTCTCTCTCTCTCCTTCTCTCTCTCCTTCCCTCCCTCCCTCCCTCCCTCCCTCCCTCCCTCCCTCCGTCTCTCCCTCCCTCAGTCCCTCCCTCCCTCCTCCTCCTCCTCTTGTCACTGTTGGATGGATTAACACTTCCTGCTCATCCCTTCTCCATCCTTGGCTGCCTTTCTCTGCCTTTCTCTGCCTTTCCTGTCTCTCCTACTGCCTGGATTGGCTCCTTAGCTGGATCCTGGCGTGTCCTCGTGATGGTGTCCTTACCCCATAGGCCTGTTTTTTTTTTGTTCACTACTTCTCAGTACAGTTTCCATAATACAAGTTTCCTATGTGGCTGCTTATTTCAGGTTCTTGGATGTTTCTCTGTTCTTTCAGGATAAAGACCACACCACTCCATGGCACATAGGCTGCCCGTGGTAACCCTGTCACTCACCTTTCCCGAGCCCTGGGCCTGGAATGCCCAGACAATGTACCCAGATTTCCATAACTTCCTGGTCTTCTTGGCCAGTAAGACTCAGTACCTGCACCCCAGCCGCAACCCAGCCTTGCCTGCTGTGCTCTCTGCAGTGGGCCTGATTGTAGTGTAACTGTACCCTTCTCCACCCCCAGTTGGATTTGGTCCCCAAGAGCAGAGACTTAACGTTAGCCCAATGCCTTTCACAAAGGTAGGTATTTGTAGAGAGGTGAAGAAAGTTGGAAAAGGAAAGTGTGAGATTTCTAGATCTTGTCTCTGTCCTAGACATGGCCCTCTGTCACATCCTCCCAGTCCAGGGAGGCTGAAGTTAGCAGGAACTCCCATAGTGACCCAGTTCAAAATTGCTTCTTTCTCTGGCCACCATGAAGCAAACTGACCCTGGCCTACCTTCTGGTAAATGCATCCCAGCAGAGATGACTCATCCGTGTGTGACTCAGGCTCAGCCGCACAGCTGGAAGGGCAGCCAGCACGTCCAAAGGGGAGGGCAGTCACCGAGCCAGAGCCCCAGGCAGGCGTGTGCCAGCCAGCCTTCTGCAACCTTGTGCCTGCTCACCCAAGCAAGCCTATAAGCTGTCCTCTCTCAGCTGGCACAGCTGCACTGGCTTCTGCTGGTCAGGAGGCTGAGGCAGGAGGATTGGCACAAGTTAGAGGCCTACATAGCAAAGCCCTGAGTGTAAAAACAAACAATTCTTCTGCCCTGATTTAATAATTTAATAGAACAGTTCACCATCTGCTGGAAGCCTGCTACAACTTTAGGTACTGTGCTGTAGACCTTGTCTTGTTTAATCCTCACAGTAGCCCAGCAACAGAAGTAATAACAAACATGTACCAAATGTCCACTCCCCACTACACATGTGCACACACACTATACATGTTCACGCACACACACTACACATGTGCACATGCGCACAAGCATGCACACACATGCTTGCACCACTCACGCACACATACATACTCATGCACACACAAATACCTGAACACACCCCTCACATGTGTGTGTGCACACAGGCACACACAATGTGCCACACTTACTGTATTAAGTACTTTTCTCAGTGTGGTGACAACCTAGCTGGTTAAAGGAGAGAGAGTCTGTCCATGGTAGTTGGAGAGCACAGCCTATCATGCCTGGGAGGACACGGTACGGGACTTTGCAGCAGCTGCTTGCATTGTATTCACAGTTGGGAAATACAGAGGCAGGTGCTCAGCCGTCTCTCTCCTTTTATTCCATTCCTTGGGGTGGTGCCGTCTCCATGCACAGAAGGTCTTCCCTCTCCAGTTAAACATTTCTGGGAGCACCTTCAGAGATAGATCCAGAAGTGTGTTTCATGGTGATTCTAAATTCAGGCAGGTTGTCAGAATCATCGCATGGTACTTACCATGAATTCATTTATTTTTTTTTTTTTGTAATTTTATTAAATTATAAAAAGTTTCCATTTACGCCCCTCCTCCCAACGCCCTCCCACTCCCCCCTCCCTCTCCTCCTCCCTCTTTGTCCCCAAGGGAAGTCAGGGTCTCCTGCCCTGTGGGAAGTCCAAGTTCCTCCCCCCTCACTCCAGGTCCAGGAAGGTGAGCATCCAAACAGACTGGATCCCAAAAATCCAGTATATGCAGAGGAAACCAGTCCCAGTGTCATTGTCAATGGCTACTCGGAAAGACTGCAGGCCAGCCACATTCAGAAAAACCAGCCACATTCAGAGAATCTGGTTGGATCACATGCTCGTTCAGTCACGGTCCATCTGGCCTTGGTAAACTCTCATTAGATCCGACCCCTTGTATCAGTGGGTGATAGTATCCCTCGCAGTCCTTCGTCATTTTCTTCCTCCTTTTGCTCCTCGTTTGGATCTTGGGGGGCTCAGTTCGGTGCTCCAACGCGGGCCTCCATCTGTTTCGTCATCCAACGCCAGATGAGGGATCTATGGTGATAAGCAAAATATTCATCAGTATGGTCACTATTTATTATATTATTATTTTTTATAATACTCTGTGATACCGGAGCTCTTATCCTTACTTCCGATATAGAAACTTGAGGCACCGAAAGAGACCTTATAGACAGGTGCCTCACAGTGATGTAGGAAGGACAGAACTATGACATATGGAGAAAACTGAAGCCCAGAGAGGTAGTCATTTACCTAAGACACATGGCCAGGCATTGCCTTTCTGCTGGTTCTCTAGAACCACGCAGATATCACCATATGGACTCGGTTCCATGGCCCTCCCATGGGTGCTTCCCAAGGACTGAGTCCAGAGATAAGGCAGGGTGCTGGGGCAGAAGCTTTCTTCTGAACTTGGGCGCAGCAGAGGAGGGGTACTGAGAGAATGCTGTGTTCTCCATTGTAACACCCGATTCTGTGTTACCCTCTCGGTACAGTTTGCGTGCCACTGTACCGTAGGCGAGCCAGGCAAGGGTCTGGAGACTGAAAGAACACACAAGAGACCTGGGTCATTCAAAAGGAGATCAGCCGAAAGCCTTTTATTCAACCTTGGGGAAATCCTTACATACCTCTCTGCTGCACAAGGATTTCCCCCCAGGCAGGTGGGAAATTACCACACAAAAGATGGAGTAAACAGTGCCCTACAGCTAATCACCAGGCGGGGCAGAGGGAGCACAGGAACAAACAGAATGTTATAGTTGGCTGACCAGAAACTGTCCTCAAGATGAACCCCAGGAGCAGGGGTAGACCTGGACCCTACACTCCATCTCTTTCCCCTTCGGGGTCTCAGAGCATCTCCTCACCTGGGGCATGCTGACGATATCCCTCTTATCCCACAGACAGCGAGACAGTCCACTACCACTATGGCCCAAAGGACTTGGTCACCATCTTGTTCTACATCTTCATCACCATCATCCTGCATGCTGTGGTACAAGAGTACATCTTAGATGTAAGTGACAAGTTTGGATCCTGGGGTCAGAAGCAGGACAGTCCTTTAGGATGATTTGGTTTGTCTGCCTTACCTTGAAGAAAAGCACAGCCCTGATTGGTTCTGTCCACTAACTTAGATCCTCCGGTTGCCAGAGGCTAGACTCCGCCCCTGCCGTGTTTCTGCCCTCTTTCTCAGATTTTTTTCAGTCCACACGCGGGCGACCGTTCATAATGGGGAAAGCTGTCTCAAAGGCAGGATGAGCATATCCTCGGGATCCTTGAAACACAGCATGACTGGAAGATGTTTTCTTTCCACAGAAGCTAACGGTCCAAACACCTACTGCTTTCTCAGAGTGCTTACCTGAAACTCAGCACCGTAGGCACTCAGTAGGCTCATACTAAATAGCCTGGGCTGTGAGGAGTTGGAACTACTAACTCTTTTGTAAAGGGGAGGCACGGGAGCGTGGACTCTGCCGGGGATCCGCATGCTCGTGTAGTAACGCCTGGAGTTTTCTTTCTTCTCTAGAAAATCAGCAAACGGCTTCATCTCTCCAAGGTCAAACACAGCAAGTTCAACGAATCAGGACAGCTGGTCGTCTTTCATCTCAGCTCGGTGGTGTGGTGCCTCTACGTGGTGGTAACGGTGAGTAGTCCTCGTGACTGCTGAGGAGGGAAAGCCAAGCCACCGAGCTTGGCCTTCATTGCCGATGAAATGACGATGAAGGGCTTAATGGGAAGAAAACGAGCTAAGAACAGGTGCCTTGGAAGGGAAGCTTGTTTTGCATTCTCCTGGAATTGTAGGGAGCGGCTAGGTTCAGTAGCATAGATGCCACTGAATGGAGTCATTGTCTTTTACAAAAGCAAGCACTTTTTACACCTTCTGTCTGTGTTACGTGATAGGCACCCACATAGCTCTGCGTTGTTTTATCAGCCCTGTCTTCAAACACCGTCTCACAAGGTAATTTCCCCCCAGTCCTGGGCCTTGTCCATGGCAGATAAATGCTCTTCCCATGAGCTACATTCCCCACCCACGAGATAAACTCATATTCACTCAGAACCTCTGATGGTGACCCAACGCTCCCAAGCTCGGTTTTTCCAGTGCGTCCACAGCCGTGTCCTTCCAAACATGGCTCGGACACGGAGGTCTGGCTCTGTTTGCGTCGCTGTGACACAGACCACGGAAGGAGGGACGACTTATGCTGGCTCCTGGTTTCAGTGCTCTCCACCTGTGGTGACTGAGTCCACTGCTCTCAGTCTGAGGAAAAGTGAGCCATTGTATGGACCTTGTGGAACCGAGTGGCTCACCTCACAGTGGGCGGGAAGCAGGGACTCAGAGAGGAAGGAACCGGGGTCAATGTACCCTCTTCAAGGCCATGTCCCAGTGACCTACTTCCTCTGTCTAGGACCCACCTCCTAGCATCTACCACCACCTAACCATACCACAATTGATGCTACATGATCCAACCACTTCTCCAAAGCCCCAGCCCTGAGCATTGCACCAGGGATCAAGCCATAAATACACAAATCTTAGGATCATACTTCATGTCTAACCAATTAACCAAGACCAGCATTACCCTTCTGCACATCAAATCCTTTGATAGAGGAAAAAAAATTCCTTCAGACAAGGACTTTGAATTGTCATTTGGGGGTTCATTGTAAGGAGACCCTGCCTGTTTTACTGTTGCGTTAGCAGCCACCCTCATGGAGAGCAGGTCCCAGCCGAAAGCCAGCCTGGGATCTGGAAATATCATCAGCTCTCTGACCTCAGAGATTCTTCCCTGCTCTGCCACCTCCCCTCTGCTCTCACTGACAGAGATGGCCCTCCCGTCATAAGGAGCCCTGTCTCCAGAGCTGACCTCGGAGTGACTCCGTAGACGGGAAGCAGGAGGCAACATGTCCCCTCTGTGTGTTGCTTTTCTTCCTATTATCAGGTTCATCTCAAAGCACTTTCTGAGCAGCACACTAGGAATTTTAAATGAGAGACCAAAGACTTCTGTCCTCTCAGCGGGGGCTCCCACATTCCTGCTCCCAGGGGACAGAGGCACATGGCACCAATAGGGCCTGCTGCCCTTGTGTGGTGAGTCTGTGAGCTTTAGGATCTCAGGCCCCTCCCAGCTTCCTGACGTTGCTTTCAATCCCATCTCTTGGAGGCCTTAGGCAAAAAGGCCTCCAAATACCAAAGACACTGGTCTGTGTTGTGGGGAGTGTTGCCTCGTCTCTGAAGCCCTTCTGCTTTTGCATCCTCACTGTAGCCTCCCACCACCGCCTGTGACCCCATTCAGGGTCCTCTTGGGGGAAATTCGCAGGTCCTTTATCTGGGGAAAGCCCTTTCCCCACTACTACTGAATATGCTCTGGAAGACATGGGGACCAGGGACCCATGCAAGCCCCTAGGTTTGCTTTCTGAGAGAAGGATGCTGAAGAATCTGAGAAGCCGGTATGTAAAGGGAGCAGAAACACCTGGTTTTCAAATCACGGTTTTCTGTCGCTACAGAGACGTGTCATGATTCTTCCTTCTCCTCCACTTCCCAAAGTCATCAGATCCTGTCTGCTCTGCCTTCAGGGCCACGCCCCCAAGTCCGTGGACCCCCACATAGGTCAGATGGTGGTCGTATGCCCCTGGCATCTCTAGGATGCTCTTTTCTTTCAGTTGAGAGGAGAGCCTCCCAGGGAAGCCCCTCTGGCTCTTGCTGTCACTAATGTAAAAGATAGGGAACCCAGGCCCCTCCCCCTTTTGCCTCTGCTGCTCATTCCTTCCTTTCCTGGGGAGTGCACTTCCATTCTGAGTCCTCCACTCAGCCCATTAGCTGCTCCTCCAGATGGATCTCTTTAGAGTGTGAGCCAAATCCTGCGCTCTCAGACTTGAAATAAGTTCCCTTCGCAGCTGCAGTGAAGTTGTTTTCTCTTCCTCGCTTATGTGGCCTGGGTCCTGGGACCTTGCTGGTGACATCAGCGTGGACCCTCACTCTGTGCTCAGCCCTACTCCTCCAGTTCTGCCAGCCGCTTCCTTTGCTGGAGTGTTCTGTCCGCAGACGTCAGATGAGCCCTTTCCTGCCATCTGTCCTCCCCCTAAGTGTCGCTTCCTCAGGACCCCCCTCCCCAGTTGCACTTTCCACGCCACGCCTGTTAACGGTGTTTTACTGCTTCATGCATGTATTCTGCGTGTCTGACTCAAGCAGCCTCCTGGCAGGTACTGTGCTCCCTGCCGTACCCTTAGTGCAGCCCCCCGGCACATGGTAGAACAAATGACACGGAGGGTGTCCAGGTCTAGGTAGCAGCTGGCTGTATTATGTCTAAACGCTGCTAGTTTTGCGGTTCTTGTTTGGATACCAGAGAGGAAGGCAGCTAGGGAAATCGGAGGAATTGCTCCGGCATGCTGAGGCCTTGCGTGGGTAGATGTCAGGAATCGGAAGAGAACAAAGTGCTTCACATGTAGCCCCGGGCCACCTGTCGAGGCCTGGTTTGGGCTGGAAGGGGTTACAGCCCATGCTCTGTCGCTTGCGACCCTGGAGCTCAGATGCCTTGGCATGCCTGAACTCAGCAGCCAGCCCCAGCCCTCCTTCATCCTCCCTCAGACAGCTGCCTAGACAGGGCTGGAAAGGGCTCCTCACGGAGTGTGAGTCACTTTTCCTTTGACTCTCAGCTCCACCTCCTCCAGTCCCAGCGGACTGGACATTTGCAAGCAGCCAGCATTTTTTGAGGAGATTTTTTGGCTCATTGGCTTCAAAGTTCTGACCTCTCTGTCTCCTAAGTGAAGAGGCCAGTCGAGAAGTTCCTGTTTAAACACACAGACCCACCCAGGCCTTGGGTCTCTGGGGTGCCACGGATCCTGGCCTTTTGGGCAGAAATGCCCCCCCCCCCCCATCCACTGCCTGCCAGTCCAGGAAGTACCACTCTTCTTGTTAAATACATAGCTGCTTCCTCCAGGAAGGGGCCATCTCACCCTCAGGGTTTCCTGGAATGAGGCCGTGGGGCTCATCGAGTGTCACTGTGCCTGAGGACAGAGGTCTGATAAAGCCTAGAGCGGGGTAAAGAGGTGAGACAGAGCAGCAGTGTGGTGTGTTAAAGTTAAAGCTCACTGCTACCACAGGCCACCACCCCAGGACCCCAGTGCCCAGAGCACGGCACCTCTGTGCCTCACTGCGTGTCACTGAGGCAAGAGGGAGGTAGAGGTTGGACAAAGATTATAGTCGAGACGATATAGGTTGAAATAAGACTTCTTCCTCCCATTCTAGGTGGTTCTGTCTGATACAGATGTCTGATTGGCCCTGTCACTGAGGTCACCTCGCTCCCTGTGCTCCTGGAGGCCCAGGGTTGTAGCTTCAGGACTGTGGACAGTACTTAGAGGGCTTGGCCTAGGGGAGAGGGCCTTAGCCACTTGAGGGCATGTGGGTCGGGGTCTGCTTTGCTTGGAAACACAGCTTGCAGCTCTGGCTGAACACTAGCTTTGAGTGATGTCACTAGCTCGGTCCCCTTTCTCGTTCTCCAGCTCAGATCGCAGCTGGGCTACTGGACAGACCTCATCTTGGGAGATCTTTCCTCTCTGTTTCTTCATCCCTCCCCGCTTAAATTTCTTTAGAGGAGAGCTGTTGAAAAGCATTCACTCATTCATTCTGTTGACTAACATGCGTTTTGGACTTAAGCTGGGCTTGGACTGGTTTCTCCGGTGCCTTGTAATCTTACGATAAAGATTTGTCTTGCCTGTTTTTAGGAAAGCTGTAGGCCTGTGGCTGAGGAGAATGCCTGGTTAGGGTTCCTGTTGCTGTGATGAAACACCATGACCAGAAGCATCTCTGAGGGGGGAAGGTTTATGATCTCAGAGCCTGCGCCCGTCATCCAGGGGAATCGGTCCCGGTGTGCCCGGTTAGGAAGCCGAGCACAATGAATGCTGGGTGGTGCCCAGCTCTCATTCTCCTTTTTATCCTGCGTGGACCCACACGGCGGTGACAACCACAAAGGAGTCTTCCTTCCTTAGCCTAATTTAGAAACTGCCTCCTAGACATGAGCAGGTTGGTCCTGTCGGTGAGTCTAGAACCTGGCGGTATGGACCATCACAAGGATGTGAAAAGCTTCCGTCTCCAGCGGGTACTGCAGTTCTAGTGTATTTAATCCTTTCTTGTGGAAACAATTCCAGAGTGTATGTATGGCAGACACCACATTAGGTACTGTCACATAAACTCACGTTTATAATAACTCTATCAAATTAGTACGCCACTTTACAGACGATCCTAGGGAAACTGGGAAGCTCACGAGCTGTTCCAGTAGAGGTAGCCACTGTCAGGCCCATCTTCAGACACAGGTCCCCAGACCTCAGAACGTGGCATGTCCCTTCACAGTTGGAGGAGTGCCAGTGGGTCCTTCACACTGGGGCTCTCTGTTCCCAAAAGCTGTCTGTTCCTCTTGGTAGCTGATGGAGGCCAGGTGCATCCCTGATCCCTGGACCCGGCACAGACCCCAACGGGTCACGTGACTACGTCTCTAAATGCTTTCTCTTCTCGCCCACCATAGGAAGGATACCTAACGAACCTGAGAAGCCTCTGGGAAGATTACCCACATGTGTACCTCTCGTGAGTATTCTGTGTGACTCACTAAGGCCTGACCTGTCGAGCATGGGGTTGTAGGCAGTAGGTCTGTCTTCGAGAATCTCCGCGTGAGGCATCATCTGTATTAGCTCCAGCCAGAGAGGCACCCAGTCTGCTTGCAACAGATGCAAACAGAACTCCCCATCAGGGTCTCTGGCTTTGTGTCTTACCGGAAGTTCATACATCTTCCGGTACTTCTTCCATACTCCTGTGCCTGTTTGGGATGCTGCCAAGACCTGGGCCTGTCTCCCTCTGGAGGCCACCAGCGTCCCTAAGGGATCTCAGAGCAATAGCAAAGGGGGTGGGGCTTTGAAACCTAGAGCCTCTCCATTGTTGCATTCAGTGGTTGCCGTGACCACACACTGTGCTTAATCGGCTGCCTCCTCAGCCTTTCCTTCTGTGGTTGAGAAAATGACTATGACCACCACTGCTCCCTCCCATGCATGTACCTTGGTCCTTTGACTGGTCTTATATGGGTGCTGCGGGTGTGGTGGTCTCTGCCTTCCTCCCTTCCTCCCTCCTCCCCTCTCTCCATCCCTCCTTCCTTCCTTCCATCCCTCCCTTCTTCCCCCTCTTTTTTCCTCCCGCTCCTCCCTTCCTCCCTCCCTCCCCTTGCTCCTGGCCCTGCTAATTACCAACAACCTTGGCTTAGGCCTTTCCTTGTGTTCTTGGCAAGTACCCTGGGGATATTCTCGGTCCCCCACTCATGTTACTTAACTCCCTTGTCTCCAGCTTCCAGGTGAAGTTTTTCTACTTGTGTCAGCTGGCCTACTGGCTGCATTCGCTACCTGAACTTTACTTCCAGAAGGTACGGAAGGTGAGTACTCCCTTCTCCTGCCCCGCCCCCGCCCCTTGGAGACCCCTCTTCCCTGCAGCTTTCCTGTTGTTCCTGGTGACCTCTCCTTTCTCTTCCTCTGGAGGCCTGATGTGCTGGCTAATGGCAGAAGTTCCACACAGGCCCCCAAGAGAAAAGTGTCCATCTCTGGGCTCCTCCACCAGATGTGTGGCCATTGGCAAAATCTAATCTGATCTAGATACTGGACGGAGGAGAAGATCTTGCCAGCCCCAGTCCTTTTGTAGTTTTCCTCAGGGTTCCCGTGTCTTCCTTCCCAGCCCAGACCTGCTGTCTGGCTCTAGGCTCCAAGCTGCTGGCCCACCCTCTTGTCACTAGCCCAGGGTATGGGGTGACTGTGCTGGTAGGGAGACCTGGCCCTGTCTTGTTCCCCTTACACATCCCCTCGGTCCTCTGCATATTCCTTTAGAGAATGACCACGCTCACTGTCTGCCCGTCTCTTTTCCAGGAAGAAATCCCCCGCCAGCTGCAGTACATTAGCCTGTACCTGCTTCACATCGCTGGGGCGTACCTCCTAAAGTGAGTGAGAGTGGAGCCAGCCCCAGGTCCTTGACCTCCTGTGCCCCTGTGTCTGTCCACGTGGTCTCCAGCTAGCAGGCGTTTGGTCGATACCAACAGTTGGAGGAGTATCATGCTGAGGCTTTGGAATACAGCACGTAGAGAAGGATTCTCTTGTGCTCCACCTGGTCAGAAAGACAGTTGCAGGGAAGACCGTTGTGATGAGCTCTGAGATGGTAGCCATCATGAGAGCCCAGCGTGTTAGCCGCCTCAGTCTGAGGCAGAGCCGAGGAAGACTTCCAGCAAAGCTGTCCTTTGAACTATGCCTTTGCAGCCACCAACTGAACTCCTGCCACATGGCGTCCAAATGCTGCTGGAGCGTTTAGGCCTAGAGTTCATCTCAGTTTGGCTCGTAAAGACATAGAGAGCAGCTGGCTGTCCGGTTGTTCTAAAAGTGGGAAGAGTTTCTGCGTTAGACCTTGAGCATCGCTTTTACAAATAGTACCTTGATGAATGAGCTATGCCATTGGTAACTGGGCTTTCCGTGTATGGAGTAGAACCTGAACTTTGTGTAGACTAGCCTTTGAGAGCTTTCACTGTGGTGCGCAGATGTTGTCCTGGGGCCCTGGTTCTGAGGAGCTCGCAACAGGCTTCCTGTGAGAATGACTGACGTGTGTGTGTGTGTGTGTGTGTGTGTGTGTGTGTCTGTGTGTGCGCGTGCGTGCGCACGAGCGTACGAGCGTGCGCACGCGTGTGTACATGTGTGCACAATCCACAGATCTCAAGCTCTGGCTTCCTGTGTCAGGAGGCCGAGGGCCATGGCAGCTATTCCAGCTCTGCTCCTACTTTGGATGCTCACAGCTCACAGGCAGAGGGGTTATGGCCACTGGTTTGCTCCCCAGCAGTGTATATTGAGCCATATAGGGGGAAAGCTTCCTGTCGGACAGCAGGAATTTTTCATATATGTACCCACAGAGCTCAGCAACCTTATTCAGGGCCCCTTTTGTGTGTAATTCTGGCAGAGTGAGAATGGAAGGTGCATGATACCATGACATGTATGAGTCAGGTTCTTTGTGGGGACAAGTAAGGGTAGCTGACCTAGAAAAAAACAGGTCAAGGGCTGGGAAGTCTGTCCAGGGAAAGTACCTGAAGGTTTAGCAGCTCAACTGTCACAAAAGATAAGACATAGTCTGCATGCCCCTCCAAGAAGTGGGAAACAGATCCCAGGAACAGGGAGCAGCCTGGGCCACCACAGGCCAGTGGCTTCTGCTCTTGGACATCATGCCGGGAAAGTAAGGCTTCTCTTTCTTCCCAGCCTGAGCCGCCTGGGCCTCATCTTGCTGCTGCTGCAGTACTCAACTGAGTTCCTCTTCCACATGGCTCGACTCTTCTACTTCGCAGATGAGAACAACGAGAGGCTGTGAGTGGGGTGCTGGGTGCGGGCCTGTCTAGAGACCTCTGGGGTGGCACCTGGACATCTCTCGTGGTCTGGATGGTTGGAGGTTTTTGCTTTGGCTGTCAGCTGCCCCCTTGTGTGCAAGCAGCACCTATACTTATTCATGTATTAGAAATTCTGGAAATCTCTCCTGGGTCCTGTTTGATTCCCACTCTGGGTTGCTTCTGGAGAAGGGGGTGAAGGTTCCTTGGGGGGGGGGGCTCTCAGAGCTGACACTCCTTTTCTGCCCCTGTGAGCAGGTTTAACGCCTGGGCTGCTGTGTTTGGGGTCACACGCCTCTTCATCCTCACTCTCGCCGTGTTGGCCATTGGCTTTGGATTGGCTCGGGTGGAAAACCAGGCGTTCGACCCTGAGAAAGGGAACTTTAACACCTTGCCTTGCAGGTGAGTTGGCAGAAGCCTGAAGTGGTGAATCGAGGCTCTCTGAGCACTGCCAGGCGCCTCTTGAACATGGCACATCTTCCCAGGAGGTCAGGGAGAAGGAGACCCTTGGGGCTCCCACACAGTGACACTTAGGAGCAAGTCTGTTGACATTGGTCTCCTGCTTCCCCCAAACCTGCTTCACAGCTTTACTGGGCTCAGACCACAGTGAGGACCTATGCAGTACGGACCTCTCATACTCGCTCAGCGCATCCCTGTGCAGAAGACGTTTCTCATCTAGGCTAGGTGGATCGTGACACCCTCTTGAGACTTTGGAGCGTTGTCCTCTGTGTCTTGCTCTGGAGCCTTCCCTAGCGTCAAGGAAAGCAGCCAGAAAGCTACATGATTCATGAAGCTATAGCCATTGGAGTGCAGGCAGTCTGTCTAGGGTTGTTCCACTGTCACGTGGCATGCTAGAAGGAAATTATTTCAGTGCTCTCATAATTTAGTTCACTTGAATGTCATAACATTAATATAACGTTACCATATTTGTGTAGCTGACATTGCCCTGCCTGTGGGCCATGCACACGGGAGAGATACAGCCGTGGATCTGTAGGATGAATGTGATCGTGGGGAATGAGTGTGTAACTGGCACCATCTTCCTCCCATCCCCTTGGGGCCTTCACCTCCCCTTGCTGAAGCGTGCTGGAGCGGAGACAAACTGAAGCACACAGCCTTCCTGGTGCTGGTGCTAGTGGCTGTGGTGGGGAGGGGCTGCAGGAGCTACAGGGATCTGGCCCGGCTGCCCCCACACCTCCTTTCTCATCCTCGGATCCTTCTCTCCCTGTCTGCAGGCTCGGCATGCTGCTGCTGGTGTGTGTTGCCCAGGCCTGGCTCATGTGGCGCTTCATCCACTCCCAGCTGCGGCACTGGCGGGAATACTGGAAGGAACAGAATGCTAAGCGCAGAGTCCCAGCTGCCCCCAGGCTTCCAGCCAGACCCATCAAGAGGGAACCTGGTGAGTGCCAGGGCTGTGGCAGAGAGCCAGTGGGTGGGGTCTGTCTGCGTTGTGTGGAGTAGAGCTGGGACCTGGCTCTTAGGTAGTCTACAGACCGATCCTTCTGGCTCCCCCTTCTAGATATTTCTCTCTGGGCTTGGGGCTCGCTCGATGACCAGCATGTGGCTGGGGCATGAGCCAGAGACCCAGTATGAGCAGGCTGGCCACAACAGGGCCTTGATCCCTGGCCACTATGCTTCAGGGCAGCAGTGGGGGGGGGGGGGGGACTTCTGGAAGGAAGTAAGTCCTCTGGGTGGCGTCTGGCAGCCAGTCAGGTTCTGCTGCTGTTGCTGTTGCTGTCACCCGTGCCCTGTGCTACACGGTGGCTGTGTCCTCACCTGCCCTTGTGCCCTACATCTCAGCCCACCCCTGCCTCCCAGGCTGTTAGCTTCCCATCTCTCTTCAGGAGTGACTCTCAGTGACGCAGTGTTAGGGATAAGAGGCAGGGATGGGACACCCCATCTCCTTTGACTCTTGAGCCTTCTTGAGTGATCCCCTGTACCCAGAGGTCCTCAGACATCCCAGCTTTAATCTACTGCCCAGCCTGGGGGCCCATCTGCATGCCTGCTTTCTGACTCACTTGCAGTTTTCCAGGCAACTGCCTGCCTGGCAAGAGCTCGTGTGTTTGTATGCGGCTGGGTGTGAGGAGGCCTGAGGGAGATGGGTTGGAAGGAAGGGTTTCTGTGCGGCTGCAAGTCAGTGAGTTTGTGGAGATGGTTCTCCTCAATAAAAGATTGCACAGTTCTACAAAAGGAGTGTCAGGATTTGTCCCTGAAGCAACTTGTTCCCCATTTCTCCTCCTCATCACCAGTTGGGTTCTCTGCAGGGCTGAGGGATTGAGGACGCTAGAGGTTCAAGCCAGCATTGCTCAGATGGCGTAGGTTGCTTCTTGTTCCTTGGTTTCTGTGTGTCACCCCAGATTCTCTCCACTAAAAGATAGTCAAAGACCAAAAACCTGAGGCAAAGGCACTTATCAAAGACACTAGGACAGGCAGCAACCATCGCTGGACTGTCTGCTGGCTTCCCTTGGCTACAGACTGGTTTCTCACTGGATGATCTACGTTCAACAAGGCCATGTCCCCAACCATCAGACACTCCCACCCTCCACGCCTCCATTTTCCTGCCTCAGACTTAGCAGGACCCTCACGTGGTCTCTCTCCGTTCCCAGGTTACCATGAAAATGGTGTGGTGAAAGCAGAGAATGGAACCTCCCCACGGACTAAGAAACTCAAGTCTCCCTAAGGCCAAAGTGCTGAGAACGGGATCCACTGGGTGAGGGCCCGGGGGAGGCGAGAAGCACTGGCCCCAGCTCAGCCTCTCCGTCCTCCTAGCTACGCTCCATCTCCATCAGGAAACCTTGGCGTCACAGGGGGAGTAGCTCTCGGCCTTCTTGGCTTTCTCTTCTTCCACAAACCATTTTCAATAAAGCCAAAAATCTTCCTCTCTTGCTCCCTTGAGCCACCTCGTGGCCTCACCTCTGTCCTGTTTTGGGTCTTCTCAGAGACCTAGATTTTCCTAGGTGTCTTTCTCGCTCACCTCTTTCTCCTCCTTCACGGCTGTTTCTCTTTTTCCTCACTTTTTTACTTCAATGTGCAATTTCTCTGATTTTTTTTTTTTTTTTTTTTTTACAATGAGAGGGAGCTAAGATGGCAGCAGTCCTGTCGTCAGTCCCAGGACCTGTCTATCTGGAAGCCCCTTGCCAAGGAGCTTCCCTCAGAGCTGGTGGCAGATCCTCAGTGGCCTTTGTGTGGATGGGCAGGAGAGGGAAAGGCCATCCCTCTTGGATCACAATATTCTTGGTGCTGACTGACTGATAAGATGTAGGATTCTGGTTCTACACATCCCATCCCGAAGCCGTTTGTTTTGGGACACAGTGACTTAATCCAGAAAGACAGTGTTAATTAACTTTTGAGTCCCAGGACTCCAAAGAGCTTCCAGTGCTGCATTTGAGTTGGAAACCAGCCTGCCTTCACTCTGGGGGGACTGTGCTAAGAACATGCCTTCTTCCCACTTCTACCGCAAGAGCAAAGCACGTCGGACAGCTGCCTCTCCTGGAAAGGCGGCTTGACGAGAATGACAGACGAGTCCGTCTGGACCTTCCTCCAGCTGTGCCAGCAGCTGGACTTCCTTAACCCGTCCACCAGCATCTAAAACCAAACCAAACAGCAGTTACAAACCTGCCCAAGACACGCCGCTCCCAAGTCCAGAAGCATCCTGCCCATACGGGGACGGACATGCATCTTAGACTTCATCTCTCAAGCTGCAGAAACGAGAAGCCTCAAGGCCTCCAGCCCTGTGTGGGCCCCTGGGGTCCCAGGGAGGGTCACCTGGCCACCCTTCCTCTGGCTGCTCCTGAGTGTCCTTTAAAATTGTTAGTGTCCTTTGCTGACATTGTGGAGCACACCTAGAGCCTGGTAATGGGGCGGTGCCTCAGGGTCACTCTTCCAGCTGTGTGAGCAGACACAGTCATGTCTGCAGGAGTCTTCTTCTGACGTCATAGTAGAGACCAGAGCTTGAATTTTTGCCCATAAACAGGGAGATGGGTCTTCATCAAGGCAGCTTCCTCTTTCCAAGTCACTAACGTGTGTAAAGTGTAACTTACCAGTATTGGAGGAATTTGATTCCAAACATCACTGTGGCATTCTTTCCCCCTCTGTGTCCAGGATAAGTATACAGAATAGGGATCAGATTCCCTTGGCTGCTTCTGGGTGCACTTAGAAAGCAAGGCAGAATTTTGAAAGTACGTTTCTGCATTCTCCCTCTCTCCTTCCTGGGTTCTTGGCGGCCCTCACAGAGTTGGTCTGACACTTTTTAGCCAGTGTAGCCCAATATCCTGGTTGTGATTTGAATTGAGCTCATGCTTGTGACCCTGCCTAGAGCTGTGTGGAGGTTCAGCCAGTGGTTCCCGAATTCACCTCATGCCATTAGTCTAGGTGTGCTCCCGGACCCTCCCCGAGCTATGTCACTGGCAGGCCATTACCAGCTGTTGGCAAGAGTTTTGTCGCCAGGCTGGGCTGCTGATACTTGTGACAAGCATGTGATATGTAGAGGTCTTGCAGGAAGAGGTACAAAGAGCAGGTGACATTTTGGATCCAGCGGCCTTGACTCTGTGTGTTGGTTTCTGTTATTCTTTCCCGGGACACTTGGAGGCCTGACATGATGTGGTTTCATTCCTTAAATGTCTTGCAAGCTTCCCGTGTTGCTAGTCTGTGGGATGTATTGACAGGAATCCAATATCGGGGATTGATGTAGGCTCTTCTAGAACACAAGTATTTGGTCAATGGTAGGAGTGTTCATTTCCAGAGAAAAGGCCTGAGTCCAACGGCCATACCTCACCAGCCTCGACTTCAGGGATGTTTGTTGGCTTAGGAAAACTACAGGCTACTTTCTCTTTCACCCAGGCTCTCTGGAATTGATGTTGGAGGAAAGCTAAGACTTTGGTAAGTTGGCACAAATCCTGTTGCCAGAATTCCAGTAACGAAGTCCCACGTCATCCTGTAAGCACGCAGGCGAGCTTGTTCTAATTTGAGCACCATGGCCTCACTCTTCATTCTTACCAAGTCTTTCCTGTCCCCAAAGTGTCACAACCCTAGTGAAGGACCTGCCACGCTACTCTATTCTAAGATGCTCGGCAGCATCCACCAAGACCAGAAGATGCTCTTCTCTACCTCAGCAGCCATTGCCTGTTTCTCAGCATCCCTGGGATGCCAGCAGGCAGGAGTGGTGGATGGTGAATTCCCTGCTGCCGGTTGCCCTCCTCAGAGGATTGATGATGGGATGTTTATTTTTGCAGGTGGTCCAGGCATGGGTGCCTACACTATGAGTAAGCTCTGTGTACTCCTCCTACAGCCCAGTGGTTCTGGGGGAAGTGGGAGAGAAGCAGACTAAAGCTAGGAAGGGTTTTGGAGTCAGTCCTAACCCTGTGTGCCTAAATGGTTGTGGTTAGCGCCACCTAACCTAGCTAAGGGTGATCTTAAATCACTTAGATTTAGATGCCTGTGCCATGGCTATGGGCACCATGTTGTTGTGGAATACCTGAGATCGTATGTGCCCATGAAGGTAGATGCCTCCTTCTTCGTCCCCATTGGCATTTTTCCTGAGTGGTTAAAAAGGGGCGTGGGGAGCAGAAAGAATGCATTCTCCAAAAACGTCTACAATGCTCATGTTGATTCCCTGCATCCTTAAAGAAACCCACTGACTCTTTCAGCTAGGAAAGACCTTTGTTTGTATTTGCTTTTGGTAGGCTTCAGCCTTCCCAGTTGGATTTGCAGAAGTGCGGAGTAGGAGAAAGTAGAGGGTCTAGGCATAGCTAACTTTCTCTGCTTACGGGCCTCCGAGTCTCCAGCAGACAAATTTACATCCTTGATCTCTGGCCTCTGCACTTCACTGGTGTGGAATGGACTTAAGTAAGGTCTGTGGGTCGGGACAGTGGGGTGGTCGTCCCCTTCCCACGGCCTCCTGAGCTTGCAGCTTCTTTCCTCAAAAGATGGACAATATTAATGTCAGAGTTGGAGATACCTATAGGATTCCTCTCCGGCCCCCGGTTAGCATTAGGAGGATGCTGTCACCAACTTCTCACCCTTCACCCTGTTCCTCGTGCAAGCGTTAGTTCCATCATGCATCTTTCGAAGCTTCGCACATGTGAAGCCAAGTCCTACCGAGCAGCCTCTGTAAACTCTTGTTCTTCTCCTCAGCAGGCCCTTGTTCTTTTGTGTAAAAAGTGCCTTATAATGCCTTGTGGCCTTCACTGGTACTGTATGGCCAGCCCCCAACTGCCAGGGCTCTAGGGCTGACCGTCACATGCGGCCAATGACACCATACCTCAGCACGGCTCCAGGTAAAAGGGACATGGGTTGACAGTGGTTCTGACCCTCTTCTCCTCACACACAGATCTCGTGTGTTCTCTTCGTCTCAAGCTCCCCCTTGTCTGTTGCCTTTGGGCTTGGCTGGTGGCTGTGGAAGCTTGGTAGATGGTCCCACTGCAGGCGCCCATGCCTCATGTAATAAGGAAAGCGTGGGGGTTGGAGAGAAGGTCACTTTGTACCTCCGCGGAAGCCCTGCTCTTCTGGTCCGCTCACTGCCACCCCAGACTCGAGACAGCATCCTCCTCCCACCTGTTGTTCCTCCGTGTCGCCCCGGGTTTGTACGAGGAATGCGTTCACTTGGACTCATCGGGAACTTGCTTGGGTACCTATGGTCTGGTAGCTCCCAAGCTCCTGGTTTCCTGTCAGGGTTACCTTGTGTTCCTAGCACCAACCCCTTCCCTGACCCTTGCCTGCCTGCCTGCCTGTTCCCAGTCCTCTTCCGGGTTGTGCAATAACCCTCCCAACCAGTGGTCATTCCCACAGGCCTTCGTCCCTTGCTGTATCCTGCAGAGTGGGAGAGAGGGGCCCCATGGGAGGGGTAGTCATCATCCCTTTATACAAGAGTCAGCCTCTTCCTTGTTGCTGTCATTCTCATGGTCCGGGTGGGTTTCTATGGCACTCTTATAGAATGGGTAGCATTGTCTTAGAAATTCTTTTTTTTTTAAAAAAAAAAAAAAATGTGTTGAAAGGAAAAACAAAATCCTCAGGCTGGGACATTATCCCTGTCTGGGAATATGGTCTGCTCTGGTGTTGCCGGCATCACCGTCACCGCTGAAGGCATTCCAGAGTTTCTGTCCCTGTGGGGAAGGTGGACATTATTTCCAAGAAGCAGCCACAGTGGTGAGCGCTGCCCATCCCAACAACAGGACCTGGCTGTGACAGTGAGTGCTCTCGTTCTTTGGGGCACAGACTGGCGTGTGATGAAACCTCACTTTTCAGTTACTCTGTTTAGCAAAACACCTGGAGGATGAGAAGAGGAGCCGGTGCCCTGGGCAGCGCAGGATGCGAATGAGGACACATGGACTGTTTCTCTACGTTAGCCTGTTCATGTTATGGACCAAATTCAACAAGGAACTCAAGGAAAATGTGTAACTGCGTATTTATGCTTTCGTGTAAAAGGGTTGGGGGGAGGGGTGTCTTTTTACTTCTGGTGAATTTTTTTCAAAGTCCTTTTTCCACTATTTCTCTCTGGTTTTGGAAACAAGCTACAGTTTTGTATGGATTTTTTAAATGTAATTTTGGAACAAATGATCAAATATTTTCTGAAATACCTGAATAAAGAGCATAGAATTATTGATCATCACCATTTCTGGTAGAACTCGCTGGTGTGGTTTTATAGGATATTTTTTACTCTAAATTCTTCCATTTGTTTTCACTTTGAAAAAAACACATTCGTGTAAACTTTAGCTTTTGTGTCTAAAATGTTTCACTGTGTAGTAATTGGGTTAGTATGTATTATTTTTATCTCATCTGTAACAGTGAGTTAGAAGGGATTTCCTAACAGGTTTTGTAAGTTGGATGCCCCCTCCTTCAGGAAGGCCTCCACACTTTCACTCCTCTCCAGCGATGTCATGCGGCTTGAAGGAGATGTATGTAGGTCTTGGTCTCTATAAATGCAGTGTCCCAATTTGGTAAGAATGGCAACAACAGGGTGACCAGTGTAGCGTAAATACCCTGCTATTGCATGCAGCTATGGCTGCATTTTCCAGAACCATCCTTGCAGAGTCGCAGGAGGTGAGTGCAATTGCTGGTGGTAGCTAGCCAAGGGAACCCACGGGGGTAAACACCACCCAGAGACTTACATGACGTGAGTGGTGCTGATGGCAGCAAGCTTTGGTGCAGATGGTTTCCATCCTGCTCTCGTGTGGCATGCCGGGTGATATCCGGCACTGAGCTAAGGTAACCTAGCCCGTTTCTCATCTGCGTCCTGCCAGTTTTGTTTCCCAGGATATGGCGGCGGGCAACAGCGTTGAGTTCATGGTACACATAAAACTATATATCATTTATTTTTGAGACAGGCTGGGCTGTTGCTGGTTTTCTAGCCCAGGCTGGCTTCGAACTCCTGGCAATACAGCCTCTGCCACCTAAGAGTTTGGATCACAGGTATGTACCACCATGCCCACTTTTAAATTGGCTGATTTTGTTTTTGTTTTTGAGCCCACGTCTTACAGTATAGTCCTGGCTTGCCTCAACTGCATTGCAGACTAGGTTGGCCTTGGATATAAGCAGTCCTCCAGCCCGAATGCTGGGATTGGAGGCGCGCATGCCCATACCTGGATAAACTGATGTTAATAAATGTGCTTGTGCTTGTGTGCCAACAGGATATTAAAAAAATCGCATACCCAGGAGCCCTTGGAAACAATATTTAGAGAAATCTTCATCTGTTCGTCCTGAATATACTGAAGCGTTGTAAACACAAAGGGAATCCCCTTAATTACAGCAGTATGTTCAAGGCCCCCTAGTGGTGTATTTGGGGGACATACCCTGGACTGTACAGTGGCTCACTACCAAGCCAGGCAGCTTTTTTTTCTGTTCTGAAGCAATGAACAATCCTTATTAGCCTTGAACACATTCTTCAGTTAAATCTGATGGCTGTGGCTACCAGAGTGCTGCCCCTGCAGAGGGTAACTGGCCATGCTATGGCTACCAGTGTGCTGCCCCTACAGAGAGTAACTGGCCATGCTGTGCCATATTTGAAGGGGTGGTCATCTCCTAGTGTAGCTCACCACAGTTACCACTTAGCTGTCATCCATCACTTGAGCCCAGGCCTAAGGATGCACGCCAGCTGTGACAGTACCATATAGTACTTAGTGGCATCTTGTCGCTGCACGCCTCTTCAGGGTCTCAGAAGAGATCTGCTCTGATTTTGGAGTGGACAGTAAGTATGCTACTTCCCAAAGAATCAGAAAACTAATTGTGTGTGCCGTGATGTGGGTGGTATGAAGTAGTGTGTGTGTGCTTGTGTGGATTGAGTCCGCAAGCTTAACTTAGCTCAGGGTCCGGCTCCAGTCTGCTGGCTGCATGCTCAGCACACGGCAGGTTTGCATGTGAGGGCCAGAGAAGGCTGTGTGGCAGTTTAAAGGCAGCCGGGCAGGGGGATTCTCTTACTCAGAGGTGGGTCAGTCTGTGTTTCTATTCAGGTTTTCAAATTAATGCTGAGGGTCTCCTTACTCTGAAGTCTATTTTACTTGTCTACCAATTCAGATCTTAGCCTCATCCCAAGCACCATTACAGACATATTCAGGATACTGTTTGGCGAATCCTAGAACCCCCTGGACCCCATAAGCTAAAACTACCATGGTACCTCTGCCACTTCAAATAAGGCACCGGTCTTCCATTCTTTGAAAAGTCAATTTACTTTGGACTTCAGCAATAGTGAAATAGAAGAGCCAAAACCGACGACGTGAATACTTGCATGGTAAATACAAGGTAGGTTTCTTGACGTCAGCTCGGTGTCTAAGATTTACATCGCATTCTCTCATTCAGGTCAGTTGGAGAAAGCTCGAACAAAGTTATAGTAGTTAATCTTGCCTTCTCCGTGGGTGCACATCCTGATTAACTGCAAGGGAACAAAGAGGGTAGGTGAGGCAGAGCTTCCTTCAGCTTAACTGCGGAGCGCACTTACGCATCAAGAGCCCCAGTTTTTGCCAACCCAAACAAAGTTCAGCCTTTGTATCCTCAACTGACTGTGAAGTAATCCTGTGATCCTGGGAGGTAGGTCAGACAGTAAGCCCCATAGTATACATAGTGAAACCGCAGCAGGAATACCCATATTTATAAGGGTGTTGGTATCACAGCATTTTCCTTTTTTATCTTCTGAGGCAGTACCTCACTTGTAGCCTCCATTGACCTTGAACTCATGATCCTCCAGCAGACCCAGATCCAAAATGCTTTTATTGTTATATTCAAATATAAATACTTTCCCCCTCCCAGGAACTAAACACTACATAGCAGGCTGCTGCTGTTGCAGCCTAGTAGAAGAATCTAGTTGTATCACTGCTTTAACTGTCCTGGGACTCAACAGTGATTGGCTGCGGGTGCCTATGCCACATGCAGATCTGTCCTCCTTGCCCCACTTCCCAGTGGCTACAGTGCCTCTTTCGTGTCGGCTCCCATGTCACACAGTACAAATGACTTGAAAATTACAAAGTGAATTAGCCATGCTGTCAATGAAAGACTTCCCGAGCTAACTGGGTATTTGGCTCACATGACCAGGTACTTTCCTATCTGACCATTCATACACCTTGACAACATTCTGTCTTTAAAGAGACCAAACAAAACCCTCCATCCTAACCTAGTTACTTCAACAAAACCATTTCCTAAATGAACCTTAATTTCCAAACATTTCTCTTGCTTGAAAACCTTCAAGAAGGTCAATAAAGCCCCCATGTTCTTAGTCAATGAGCATGCCTTAATATTAAGCTAGAATCTTGGTGGTGGTGGGGAGTGGATTTTGTTCTGACTTCCAAGGGAGTTCTGGCTAGTGGGATTTGTAATGAATAAAATGACACCCTTATTTAACAACCATGAACATCATAGGAGGAATATTTCCATCCCTTCCCCCATGCATAGTGAGCCATGTTAACTTCCAGACACTGTTGCCTCAGGCAGGGGTCATATCAGCTTCCATGACAGTCCTACTGATGGGCTGGCTTGGAGGGATCTCATAGCCTGCAACATCTGTTCATTAACTTCTCTTTGGGTCCCTTCTTGGCAGCTGGTGCCTCGGGATCACCGATACTACCCTCTAACCCTAACATGCTAGTCTAGCATCTTCTCTGCTGTGGGTTTCCAGCCCCGTCTTACGATACACCCTGCAGCAACGGTTTGAAAAGGAAGTTGAGGCTGCCACATGGGAAATCCCATCCCCGTTCTCAGGACAGGATGGGAGATCTGATTCTTGTAACTCCTTAGGGAGGAATGGCCAGCGCTTAGTCTCAGCAGTCAACCCAAGTCACGGTTCATACTAACCTCTTTAATCAAAGAGTCATCGACTGGGACGTTAAGAGTGTCACAGACTTTAAAGAACGTCTCTTTCTCTACGTATCCAGAATCCTCCTTGTCATATATTTGAAATGCTTCGCGGAGGTTATCTTTGCAGGAATGGTCTTTCAGGTGCATCTGGATTGTGTCTATCAGGGTCTCCAGGTCCTGTGCCTTAGGCTCCTCCACAGCTTGCTGGCTGTAAAGAAAAGGAGGAGATGACTGGATATATATATTCATTCTTGACCAATCGTACCTCAGTGACCTCAGTGACCAAGGCTATTAATTGGTGAAATCTGCAAAGCATTTAAAAAAAAAAAAGCAAAACAAAAACCAGCTGACTGGCTGCTGCTAGTGGCTGAACTCCACATCGTAAGGGCTGATCTAGGGCAGTGTTTGAATGGCGTCCCTTCTTGTCATCAGTTAAATCACTCTTCCACAAAGTACCCGGTCTCATGTACTGCCATTCCCTATTTGCTATTAGGAATCCTGTTGGCCTCTACCATTGCAGACTAACATTGCCTCATCCAAACCCAAGTGCTGGAGTGCTTAGAAGTTCTGCATGTCACTATGCAGACAGGAATCTCTCGCCCTCCTTTCAATTCTCAGTGAGTTATAAAAGGCCATCAATGGGAGCTTAGAGACTGCTCTAGGGGATGGGCAGGAGTTTAGACTTTGCATTGCTGAATCCATGGAGAGATCAGCAGCAGAGCGTTAGGAAGAGGGATGTCTGTCCCTTCCCAACAGGACAGTAAATAGAAGCTCAATTTGTACTTCCTCTGAGTACAAAGCTGGTTCTAAAACTAAGGAATGTCGGTGCCAGCGAAGACTCCCTCACATTCCTAAATCCTTTCAGAATAAAATACACTCAGAAGTTATCCCCACACTCCTGTAAGCATTTATGTTTCTCAGTGATGAGAAAACGGACTTGAAGGTGCTATGACGTAATCCTGATGCCACAACAGAGGCAAGATCAGAACTTGTGTCTCTTCCCATTCCTAACAATTTTATATCCTAATTCCCTCTCACTGAGTCCCTCTCTCCGTGACTCCCCCAGGCCTTCTCTGCTCTTCTTATGGATAATATTCAGAACCTCACTGAGTAAAACAGCATGGTTTAGCTCCTGGTTCATTCTATTTCTTAACCATTCATTTGTATGTGGTTGTGCACACATCCAGAAGAAGGCGTCTGGTCCCTGAGAGCCAGAGGGATGCCAGTTGGTTGCATGTTGAGCCATCTCCCCAGCCCTAGGTTCCACTGTAGCCTGCAGCAGCCATTGTGGGCTCTGAGGCAGGGGACGTAGTGTGGTCTCTCAGGATCTTTTCGGAAAGAAGAAACAAAAATCTAGCAAAGACTTTTCTTTTCCTTTTTTTTCTTTCTTTCTTTTTTTTATTTTTATTTTTTATTTATTTATTTATTTATTTTTGAGGCATAGTCTTACTGCGAAGAGCTAAGCTGGCCTAAACTGTGTAGACAAGAATGGCCTCTAATTTACTGGGATTACCTGCCTCTGCTTTCTGAGTGCTGGGATTAAAAGTGTGAGCCACCAAAACCAGCTCCAAGCAGTGAATCTCAAACAATGTATCCTGAGAAAGAACCACGGACTCTATGGAAAGACTGTTCTGATCAGTCAAACTGTCCAAAAGAAGGAAATGAGCTAAATAATTTACACTTTAATCGAGCAATACAGTAAAGATGCAGCCACTGATAACATTGTAGAAAGAAAATGTGTTGTTAGCAAGAGATTTGAGGAACCTACGTGTGTATAGAGTGCTAGCTTTTGTCTAAAACCTATAGAAGTATAAAAAGATATATTTGAAATTTTTTGTTTAAAGAAACCGCTTTTAAAGAGAAAAGTGTGAGGCTGGACTCAGCAGCTAAAATCACTTGTTCTTGCAGAAGACTTGGGTTCTGTTTCCAGTGCCCACATGGTGGCTCACAACCACCTGTAACTCCAGTTCCAGGGGATCCTATGCCTCTTCCTGGCCTCTTTGGGCACCAAGCACGCATGTGATGCACATATATACACACAGGCAAAACATACTAATGAATATATATTTTAAAATAAATTAAAAAAACAGGGCTGGAGAAATTACTTAGCAGTTAAAACTGCATCCTGTTTTGAGGAAGAGCTGAATTCAGTCCAGCAGCTCAGAACTGTAACCCTAAGAGTCTAGAAGGACAGTGGTGGCCACGCACACCTTTAATCCCAGCACTCGGGAGGCAGAGGCAGGTGGATCTCTCAGTTTGAGACCAGCCTGGTCTGTAGAGTGAGCTCCAGAATAGACCCAGGACTGTTACACAGAGAAAACCTGTCAGAAGAAAGGAAAGAAGGGGGGGGGGGGGAGAGAGAGAGAGAGAGAGAGAGAGAGAGAGAGAGAGAGAGAGAGAGAGAGAGAGAGAGACCTAGCAACAGAGAGAAGTATATAGATGGAAATGTGACTGTAATGTTTTCTTAAAGCATTTAACTATTGACGCTTCATAAAATGTTCTAAAATATCTGAAATGTTCATGATAGACTGCAAAGCCAGTAAATAGTACCCAAGAAGTATTATATCTTATATGTCTGTTAAACAACCAAATATTAGAAATAGTTGCCTCTGGTTTACTAGGGTTTTTCAACTAGTTTTGCTTCCTTCACCTTTTATAACCTAAGTTTTGTTCCCTCTGTTCTGTTTTCCTTGCTGCTCTTGAGACACAGGCTCACTGTGGAGCCCATGCTAGCTCTTAACTCCCAGTCCTCGGGCAAACCTTCTAAGCACTGGAATTGTGAGCATGCACTACCACCCCGGGTTACTCCCTTAAATTTTAAGCAGATACTACTTTTATAGCAAGGCGAATGCAATTAAAATGTCACAAAACTCCCTAGTAGAGAAAGGGTCCCATGAATCATCTACTATAGAAGCAGAATATGATTATCTGATTCACTTATACTAAAATGTAAGTGAATAGGCAGGCGACCATCTTCATGACAGGAAGTACCTAAGCCTCCATCTCCTCGGGACATAAGGTTTTCTGCCGGCCACTATGTTAATACATAAAATTATCAGATCATTTGGGGGAAATACATACTTCTATACACCCCGAAGGACCCAGATACCCACTCCTCTTCAAGCAGCAGAGAAAACACCCATGCAGCGTGGAAGAGATGCGGGTGGATGGCAGTGGGTAGTGGTGCTTAGCTTCCCACCAAAGCCCCATCTGGGTACCTGTGTGGGTTCAGGTGTTCCCTAGGGCCGGCTGCTTCTCTGCCTGCTTTTGTCCTTTTTGTTCATAGCTGGTTTTATATGACACTTTAAAATATTTTGCCTTGTTTCTATTTCAAAATTAATTTCTTAAGTTTTTCTGAACATCAGCATATTCTTTAAATATTTTGAAATGATTATTTTCCTAAAACCAGCTAATTTTGTTGTTTCTCAAGTGCCCCCTCTTACAACTGAATTTGCCTGTTATTTATTTCATACAAGAATTTAAATTGCTTCAAAAAGTCATGAACTGTTGGCGGGGGGAGGGCTTGGATTTTCTTTTTCTTTCTTTCTTTCTTTTTTTTTTTGTTGTTTTTGACTTGGATTTCAGATGATATGTGTTTAAGGCCAGAGTTCTTCTCAATATTTTATTTTTCTAGTATTTGTTTGGAGTGATACAGCCCAGGCAATGAAATGGGAAAAAAAAAAAGAAGAACTTGGTAGGTCGTAGGTATGGGATTCTGAGAAAGTCTTTTTAAAATTTAATTAATGAATTATAGTTTTTGTTTGCTTGGTTGGTTGTTTTGATTTTGTTTTCATTTTTTTTTTAACACAGGCTCTCATAAGTTCAGGTTGGCTCTGAACTCCTGTCTCCAGCTGAGAACAACTATCTGCCTCTAGCTAATGTAGTACCTGAAAAACATAAACCCATTCTGGGCTAAGCCAATGGGAGATTGTTTCTGCTGTCATTGTTGTAGGTACCAAGTGTGTTCAAAAGCAACTCTCATTAACAGCTTGCTTTAAATCAAGAGGAGGTGGTGATATTGAAAATGAGAGATCAGAAGGAAGAGGTATTTTAAGGTCAAACTAAAGGACACACTGGCTTTGGGATCTGCTTTAAAATATACGGTTCCTTTAAGGAGAAAAGGACGGAGCTAACCCATGTGGATAGCCTCCTCTACCCATGTGGATAGCCTCCTCTACCCGTGTGGATAGCCTCCTCTACGGGCACGGAGCTGGTGCTTCCCATGTCACTACAGCTCCTAGCTCAAGCCTAGAAGAGAGCAAGAGAAACGGAGAGGAAGAGCAGGGGTGCTGGGAGAGGAAGTGACAAATGGCTTTTCAGTTGTAACCAGCATTTCAAAAGACACCGTAAACAGGCAGAAAAGAACACAGATATCAATTCAGAATGGCTAGGACAGAGAGCGACTCACACTTGTAAGGTCTAGTGAGTTTAGAGGGGCAAGCACAAAGACAAACCCAGGATCTTGAGAAACAGCAACCTGGACGACCTAAATAGAAAGATGTAGCCGATGGGCTCTCAGAGGGGATACCAGACTCTGACTCCTCAGCCTCCAAAGGAAGGTGGTAAAAAGTAATTAATACTGTCTGTACACCAAACTAGCTAACTGGGAAGGGAGGAGTCAGGAAACTATGAAATGGGCCAAATCCAGCTGAAGACTATTCTTCATTCGGGAAGATCTATCGGAACACACCCACTCCTATTCATTTTCTTTTGTCTGAGGCTGCTTTTGTGCTGGAAGGGTGGGGTTGGGTATTTCCAAGAGATGCTATGACTGAATCACCCAGTATCCGAGCCTCTGCAGACAAAGGGCTTGCCAGCCTCTGCTCTAGCTCACAGCTCCCTATGTCTCACATGCTTGCTTAAGTTAGTATTAATGTAAGGTCTAATGCAGGAGCAAGCTCAAATATCTGCTCAACTAATGAGTACGTGAGGCTACTTTGTTTGAAAACCATCAATGACCTTCAGGAAAGCAATTTGTGGATTCTCAAGCAGGTAGGGAGGAAATGGTCACAGATGCACAATTGAAGCCTTCCATTTGGAAAAGGTGAAAAAAGAAGAACACATAGACATTCTGAAGGAGAGACAGGAGAACTGGGGAAGGGCCCACTCTGTTGCTTTATGTCACATTTGGCTTTTTTTTTTTAAGGCTTAAGCATTTAATGCATATGAGTATTTTGCCTGTGTGAATGTATGTGTACCACGTGCGTCAAGTCTGGTACCTGTGGAGGTCAGAAGACAGCATCAGCTCCACTGGAACTGGAGTGAGGGATAATTGTGAGCCATCCTGTGTGTGCTGGGAGCTGGACTGAACTGAACCCAGGCTCTCCGAAAGAACAGCCTGTGCTCTCAATTGTGGAGAGCCATCTCCCCGGTCCTTGATTTCATATTGGAATTGCAAAGCGATCATTAAAGAGTGGGGGCTTGAAGACGATGGGAGAGTAAAAGAGATGCCTGACTCTCTATAGATGTGCATTCATACTGGCCACAGAGACAGACTTCGTGTTCAAAGTGGGCTGATGTGGCACATACATGGTTTTTATCCTTAAATTTGAGTTCACAAATTCTTTCACAAAGAAAGGCCTGGAGAGATGGTTCTGTGGTTAAGACTCTGGCTGTTATTTCAGAGGTCCCAGATTCAGTTCTCAGCCCCCAGATAATGGCTCACAACCATCTATGACTCTGATTCTAGGGGTTCCCGAGCCTTATTCTAGGCCTGGTGGGTACCAGGCACGCAGACATATGCAGGCAAAACATCCATATACATAAAATAATTATTGTTTTAAAATCGCAAAAGAGATCCCAGACTCCCTAAGAACTTCAAGCTGAAATCAGTATTCAGTTAATTTCCTGTGTGCTATGCTAATTTTCTGCCTCAGGGAAAACAATGGCCAGCTGCTCCAAAATCCATCTTCTAGTAATTGTTACCTTCCATAAAAAGACACAGACTTAAGCCAGATGGTGGTGGCTCGCGCTTTTAACCCTAGCACTCCAGGGGCAGAGGCAGGTGGATCTCTGAGTTCAAGGCCAGCATGGTCTACAGAGTGAGTTCCAGGACAGCCAGGGCTGCACAGAGGAACCCTGTCTGGAACAAAACAAAAGAAAATATGCAGGTCCTTGGGAACATCTTAAAATCATTAGTTGAATGAGGGATGTGCATTTCCTATTGTAGGGTTTATTATAGATTGGGATACATAAAGGGCCAAAGTTGGAAGGGCTTGAAGATACCCCAGGATTTATGTCATTTTCGAGCATTTCCTTTCTTAGAGAACAGCTGAAGGAAGGAAGGACAGAAACACGGAAAGCAACAGAAACACGGAAAACAGCAGCCCTCTCAATCCAAATCCCGCTTTCCCCCGCACTTTCATTGTTACAGTGGTCTGGGAGCCCCTAGTGTACTTTCCCCCACGGCTTAATATAAAATAAGGTTTTGCTGGTAGCATGCTTAAGCAAATAGCTCCCAGGGCCCACTGGTATTTGCACAGACACGGGAGAATAGAAGGGACCCTTTTGAGAAGGAGTTGAATTGAACATAATGGCCATGAATACCAAGTGGGCCTTTAGAGCGCACCATGCAGCCTCCCACTTTCCTAGACAGTCGCACTATTTCTGCAGTTCTCACGAACCAGGGTGGATAGAGGGACGTTAAAGGGAGAAGGGAGAGGGCCGCAACCCTCCCCCTCGGGTATCTGGATTAAGCCTCTCACTGAACAGTATCAAGTCACCTGTGAAGGACTTGAAATCCCATTCTTGAGAAAAATCTCATAAGCAAGATAATGAACAGGTTTATAATCAAGACATGTGCCTTGGCTCCGTGTGACCTATGATGCAGTAAGAACCCTTTGACCTTTCTGGGCCTGTGGTTTAGTCAGAACTCTTTCTTTTCTTTAAACATTTATTATTCATTTCATAAACCATTGATAACCTCTGTTAATTAAGATACAATCGGTTTATTATCTATGTACTTTTGCGGTACTAGAGATTAAACACGAGACCTCACACATGCTAGGCGAATGTTCTCCCTCTGAGCTACATCCTCAGACTCATTTTACTTTGTTTTCGAGACATGGCTTCACCATGTCCGTCAGGCATGCTTGAAGCCCGGAGCAGCCAGACCACAGGCCTGGGCTCTAAAGACTGGCAAGGAGAGTTCTTTAGAGAAAATAATTATATCAAAATGTTTCTAGTTAATCTTTCAGATCCTCTGAGTAATGTGTTCTCAGTAGCCACCAATATGCACGCACTATTATTAATACACTTAAATATGACTCCCCCCGCCCCGGAGCCTGGGCCCTCCCTAGGGTATGTCCAACAGTCTTTTTTTTCCAACATCTCCTCTAACACCCTTCTCCCCACTCCCCTCTCCTCTCTCCCTCCCTCTCCACTTCTCCTTTCCAACCTTCTTCCCCCTCCCTCCTTCCTCCTTCTCTCTTTCCTTCCCCATCCTTACTTCTCCCTCCCCCGCCTCCTCCTGGAACTCTCTCTCTTTTCTCCTTCCTCCCTCTTTCTGTCCCTCCTCTATGCCTTTGCTTCAAATTCTATAAAAATCTCTCTTTTCATAAACAGATCTTAACTTTGCTTCATACCCACTCACCTAGAATTTCTTTCCTACAGCAGACAGTTCTGGCTACCCTTGAACAGAGTGCTCCTCAGGCCACACTGACACAAAGACCATTTACACACACGCACACACACACACACACACACACACACACACACACACATTTAACATCCCTAGAATTAAGATACATTTCTTTTATGTTTTTTTTTTAATTTTTGTTTTTCAAGACAGGGTTTCTCTGTGTAACAGCCCTGGCTGTTCTGGAACTCACTCTTGTAGGCTATGCTGGCCTCGAACTCACAGAGATCTGCCTGCTTCGGCCTCCCGAGTGCTAGGATTAAAGTTGTGTCCCACTGCTAGGCTAAGATATACATTTTTCAATTGATGGTGAATAAAGATTATAATTGGTCATATTTTTTCTGTTGCAGTAGTAAGCAAAATGTATTTAATTTGTTGTTCATTCTCTTGATGTTTTATGCATATATATACATATAGCCTATATATTCAATAAAGTAAAGCATTTCACAAATTTCAGTTCCTACTGTACGCCACACTAACACAAACAATTAGAAAGGCTTGCCAACCACATTTTTCCTGTTCATCTGTGCCTATTCCCTTAGGTTCTGACTTCTTGTCAAAAAGGTCAAAGTTTCCGGGAATAATGCCTAGACTCCTGGGGTCTCCCAAGGCCCTTGTCAGGGTCTTCTACAAGGTGAAAAATAACAACACTGTGACTGTTTGTCTTTTTGCTCCTTTTTCCCCACAAGCACTCAAGAATTTCC
The DNA here is from genome assembly GCF_982192425.1 of Myodes glareolus. NCBI lineage: Eukaryota > Metazoa > Chordata > Mammalia > Rodentia > Cricetidae > Myodes > Myodes glareolus. The sequence continues at coordinate 19,807,881 of NC_142043.1, read as the reverse complement.
CCAAATATTATGCAATAAATGATGTTTTTCCTGGACTGAATTTAAAACATAAAAATTCAGCTGTCTCCTCTTTAAAAAAAAAAAAAAACCCCAGACATTAAAGGTATTCTCAAAAATGTAAAGCGCAGTTCTTCCCAACAGTTATTTTTGTTTGGAAGGCAGAAAACATAGTTATTTTCCACAGAAACTGTTTTCTTTCGGCGGCTCAGTTCATAGTGTCTTGACTAGCATGTGTGAGGCCCTAGATTCGATCCCCAACACCATGTAAAGCCAGGAGTGGTGGCATATGCACATGCCTATGATCCCAATGTGTGGGAGGCACAGTCAGGGACTCATAACTCCAGCCAGCCTCAGCTATATATCAATTCCCAGGCTAGCTGGGCATACATGTAAGCCTGTCTAAAGAAACGTTACCTCTGTTAGTGTATTATTCTAAAATGAAGTATTTTTACATTGTCAGATAGGACTTCTAACATGCTAACTACAGACTAAAAGCCCTTTATGGTCCTGTTGTGACAAATGCCCCTGGGATGGCTATTCTTGGTTGTCAACTTGACTACATCTAGAAACAACTGTGAGGGGTTTCTAATTAGGTCTTTTGAGGTGAGAAGATTCACCTTTAATCTGACCTGCACCTTCTGCTTACATCCTATATAAAGGACACGGAAGAAGAAACCTGGTTCTCTTTGCCTGCTTGACCTTGGTCTCGAGGGCAAGTCCATTCCTTTACTGGCACTAAAGAATAGTCCTAGTTCTTCGAGATTCTGGTGTATACTGAAGACTGGCTGAGACACACAGCCCTGTGTACTGAACAACTATTGGATCTGTGGATCTTCTGCTGCTAAACGGTCATTGTTGGACTAGCTGGATCACAGCCTGTAACCCACTCTAATAAATCCTCTCTCTTTCTCCTGTCTCTCTCTGTCTCCTCTATTTCTCTCATATATACATATGAGGTATATTCATATATCTACATTCATTCTGTCAGTTCTGTGCCTCTAAAGAACCCTGGCAAATACAGTCCCCCATAAGCTCATATCTCATCACTTGGTCCCCAGTTGGTGGCACTGCGTAGGGAAGCTGTGGAACCTTTGTGAGGAGGAGCCCTGCTGGAGGAGGTACTTCACTGGGGAGAGGTTGTTTCTAGTCCAGCCTCACTTCCCACTCTTCTCTTTGGCACCTCCTGCTCCTGCTACAGTGCCTTGATGGAGGAGGGTTATCTGTCTATTGTGTTATTTTCACTGGTCAATAAAGAGACTGCCTTGGCCCCTTGATAGGACAGAAAATTAGGTAGGCGGAGCTAACAGAACAAAATGCTGGGAAGAGGGCTATGAGCCAGATGCCATGGAGCCAGCCACCAGGTCAGACATGCTGAATCTTTTCCGGTAAGCCACTACCTCGTGGTGCTACCACGAGATTATTAGAAATGGGTTAATATTCAAGATGTGAGAGTTAGCCAGTAACTAACTCTCTAGAGATAATGGGCCAGGCAGTATTTAAATGAATACAACTTATGTGTTGTTATTTCCGGGGCTAAGCTAGCCGTGCGGGAGCTGGGCAGGATGAAAAGCAGGCCTGCCTGCAGCCCCTCACTACAGTGCCTGCTACTTCCTGCTATGCCTCTCCCACCGCCACAATGGACTCTCACCCTCTGGAATCAGAAGGCAAATAAACTCCTCTTTCTATCAGCTGCCTTAGTCATAGTATTTTACCACAGCAACAGAAAAGGAACTGATACAGGTGTAAAGTATTTTTTTTTAAGTTTGAGTGTCCTGAAACTACTTTTTTTTTTTTTTAAGGATAACTGCCCTGGATAAACAGTGCATCTACCTAGTGCCGAGTTCTCTCCACCTACTCACTAAATCCCATCATTCTGTCTCTCACACTTCAGCCAGTCTGAGCATCTCTCGCACATCTACCAGTTCCCTTCCCCAAAGAATTTTAACATACACCAATATGGTTGTTGTTGCTTGAGACAGGGTCTTGCCTGTGATGCCTCAAATTTGCGATAGTGCAAATAGGCAGCTTTTGTGTTAATTTTTGTTTGTACTTTTTCCCATCTTCAACCAAACACAAGACAAAACTTTCAGCTGACTGCACCTCCTCTGCCAGCTACTGTTCCATTTCTCTGCTCCCCTTTGAGCAAACTTCCTCATAAACACCAGGTGTACATTTTACACAGAGCGCTTCCCATCCTCACTCACATCTTCCTCTTTTGAGCTTTCCTACCATCTAACTGTGCTGAAAATCCTCACTGAAGTACTCGGTCCCCTCTAACAAACTCCTTTACACAGAGTCCCCATCATCCCTGTCTTCCTGCTGCTCAGACCCCAGTCTTAGCATCTTCTTTAGCTCTGTTAACTCTCTCACATCCCGAGTAACTTACCTTTCATCTCATTGGCTCAGCCAATTAGATCACTTCCTTGTTTCTGTCACCTTCATGAGAGTGAAAGAAGTATCTCCTACAGTATTGTTTCTCTTCTTTTTAAATATCTATGTATTACATATACAGTGTTCTGTTCTGTGTGTGTATGCCTGAAGGCTAGAAGAGGACACCAGATCTCATTGTAGATGGCTGTGAGCATTGAACTCAGGCATTGAACTCAGGACCTCTGGGAGAGCAGCCGGTGCTCTTGCTCTTAACCTCTGAGCCATCTCTCCAGCCCTACAGTATTGTTTCTAATCTCCCTCTTGATCTCTCCCCGCCCCCCCCTTCTCTCTCTCTCTCTCTCTCTCTCTCTTCCTTCCCACTCCCTCTCAATGTCACAAGCACAGACTGACCTCAAACTCCCAATGTAGCTGAGTGAGGCTGGTCTTGAAACGCTTGATCCTTCTGCTTGTCCCTCTGAAGTGCTAGAATTAGGTTTGCCGCACCACTTGTGACTCTGACTGGCATATCAGCACAGCAGCGGGCTGGTCCTTTAAAAGCCTATGTCACACCTATTATTCTTCTACTCCGAGACTCCCAAACGGATCACACCTTCATTCAGAGAAAGTTGGTATCTTCCCAAATACCCAGTGGCTCTTATGCAATCTAGCTCCTTGCTAATTTCCCTTTCCGGTTGTCTTCTCCTTAGCTTTCTAAGTTCAACACTTGGCCCTCCTTATCTCCCTCACTCATTCTAGCCATTCTCATTCGTCCGTTTCTTGCCAGTTCCTTGACCATGCTAAGCGGAGCATGCTACCTGGCAGGTCTCTGTATTCAACAGTCCCACATCCACACATCTACCCAGAGAACTCCCTTCCCTTCAAGGGTTTGCTCAGTGTTGCCCTCTGAGGTGGTTCCCATCTGCCAAGCAAGTGCACACCACTGCCAGCCTCCAGAAATGCTTGTTATCTCTAGGTCCTTTAATTTTGTATGGTATTTATCACTGACTGTGCTGTATGATCTGCTTGTATTACTCTCTGTTCATTCCTGCTTAGGTCAGTCCAGAAAGACAGCAACTTCTCAGCTGTTTTGCTTACTGAACAGACCAGTGGCCTAGTGATGACGTCTGAAACTGATACGACGGGCATCCATTCAACCATTATTTGCTACAGGTATAAACTGGGAAAACTTCTAAGGTGGTGGTTATTATGCCGAGCCCAAGAAGCCATCTACATCTGCCTGACAGCTCCAGCTTGGGGGGGAAAAAAAGTTGAAATTCTAGAATATCATTATGCTTTGATTTCGACAAGAATTCCTTTCTGGCAGCCTGCATTGATGGCTCAGTGGCTCAGCATGCTTGCAGTGCGAGCACCCAGTAAGAGCAGCTCAGGTCCCAGCATTTGTGTAAAAACAAAACAAAAAACCCTGGTGGTGGCTGCACCCTCCACCCCAGTGCCGTGGGGAGCAGAGACAAGGGGATCATTGGGTTGCTGGCCACCAGCCTAGACCCAGACTTAGTGAGAGGCTCTGCCTCAAAGAAATAAGGCATAGCACAATGGAACAGGGTGCTTAATGTTCTCCTCTGGCCTCTGGACATGGGTGAACAGCCCTGGGTACCTATGTACCTATGCACATATACCACATACAACACACACAGAATGGAATTGCTTTCTAAATAGCTTGCATGTGCCAAATCCCGACCCTAGGCAGTCCAACATACTTTTCTGATTCTGGTGCCGGAGCCTCCTGCACATCCTGCTTCTGGATACGGTTCTTGATGGAGGCGAGGGCTTCCGGGGAATACTGGGAAGCGTTGCTCTCCATGTATTTTAAAACGTATTCATCTGTATCAAGGATGACGAACCGATGGCCGAACACTGAGGAGAAAGTGTTACACTTAGTTCAGCTTTGCTTCTCTCATGCAGTCAGGAGCAGACACTGTTAACCTTCTAGCAATAAATCCAACAGGAATCACCTGTGGCCGGCAGGTGAATCCATTTGTTTTGTTGTTGTTGTTCTGTTTGCTTGCTTGCTTTTGAGACAATGTCTCTCTACAAAGTCCTGGTTGTCCCAGACCTCACTATGTACACCAGGCTGGCCTTGAACTCACAGAGATCCACCTGCCTTCTGCCTCCCAAGTGCTGGGATTGAAGGTGTGTGCTAATTAATACTGCCTGGCCAGACTGGTGAATTTTGAAAAGCTGTATACATTAATATTCAGTGATTTTCTTGGGTTCCTCGTGTTAGTATCTAACAAATGGAGCCAATATATACAATAACATAGTATCAACAAATGCAACCAATTTAGAATTTAACTGATAAGCAAGGAGATTAAGAAATGGAAGCATGAATACTATCAAATTAGCATCATCACAGCCCAGTTGCTTCTTATAAGGCTTAAGAATGCATTAAATTACAGCAAGTTCATTTTCCAAGCCATCAGGAAACTCTAAGCCAGGTTTAGGCTTACCCTCAATCACGGCACCAATGAAGAAGTCACTTGGTCCATAGTAGACAGGGTTGTCAACCGAAGAGAACGGTTTAACAACTTTAGTTCTGCCCAGGAATTTACCCCCAATGATACCAGAATTTCGAACAGGAGGCTCAAAGATACTGATCATATCGGTGGCAAGAAAATAAGAGAAGATAAAGCGCCGGTCTTTGTCTTCCGGGATTGGGGATTCCTAGAAAAATGGATAAAGAGAATGTCAAGGCTCATACTCTTTCCAGGAAGCCCAAAATGAAACCAAGCTGAATTCATATAAACATGCCATGTATTGAGGGTCTGGCTGGGACAAACAGGCTTCATTTTGGGAAAGGAGGCCACCCCAATGTAGCTCGGGTTGATTGCTGCCTTGTGGGAGTGCAGGCCCAGAAGAAAACTCTGGGTTTCTATATACGAACCTCTGGCTTTCATATGTTGACTTGAGAATTCAAAGCAAAGAGTAGAAGAGCTTCAGTAAGTCACAAGAGGAAGACTGGAATGCAGAAGAGAACCACAAGGGCAAAGCACTGGAAAGACACCAGGCTGAGCACAGTTCCCCAGCCGCATGGCTCCCAGGGACACGGTCATCCCCCCACCCCATCCCAACCCCCCCCCGGGCCGCATGGCCCCTCAGCCTCATGGCCCCCTATTTGCATGCCCCCCCAGCCACCTGCCCCCCCCCAGCCACATGGCTCCCAGGGACATGGCCCCCCAACCACATGGCCCCCTAGTTGCAAGGCCCCCCAGTCGCATGACCACCCCAGCCGCATGCCCCCTCCAGCCACATGGCTCCTCAGGCAAGAGGCTCCCCAACATGTGGCTCCCAGCAGAGGGAAGTCTCATCTGAAAGGTAAGCCAGGCAACACAGCAAGTCTACAGACTTGACAAGACTCAACTACAGTACAGAAGAGTCCCCAGCTCAGAGGGCAGGCGGCTGGGCACAATTTTGAGAACTGTTTTTCAAACTGTTGTTTTAACACTGAGAACAGTATTAAACTGGGGGCCTGAGAACCGGCGACATACACAAGTATAAAGTCAGTTTGACATGGAGGAGGAGGCTTAGAGAAGGCTCCATTGAGCAGCAGCGGAGTGCAGGAGGCCCGGATGTTGACGAACCAAGAAGAGCAGGTAACAAGAGGCTAAACTGAGGCAGGAAAGTGTGCCCGGAAAAGAGTGCCAACTTTGCGTGTCTCACCAACTGAGAATAAACCGGCTTTGCAGCCTTGAGCCTTTGCTCAGGGAGTAGATAACATCCAGGGTTACTATCTGCTGTGAGGTACCTGCTGGAGAGAGAGTCCAAGAACTCTGACATTCCAGTGGACTACCTGTACATTCAAAGCTATGTCCCTCCCACAGAATGATTGCATTGTGTTTCTATTGCTGTGGGAAAACAAAAAAACAAAAAACGCCACCACGAACAAGGTTTGTTTTGGGCTCACGGTTGTGGGGCATTAGAGTCCATGATGCTGGAGCAGCTGCTGAAGATCACGTGTTTAAACACTATCCGCAGGCAGAGAGAACTAACTGGGAATGGCATGGTGCATTGTTTCTCAGCCTCAAGGCTCCACCCCATCCCCTCTGTGACAAACCTCTTCCAGCAAAACCACACCTCCTAACAGTGTCAAAAAGTAAACTAGGAACCAAGTATTCAAATGTTCATGATTTACTGGTAACATCTCACTCATACCACCACAGTGGCCAATACTTAGGATTGAGGAAGTATGGGACAGGCCTTCTGCCACTACAGGGCTCAGTGGGGTGCAGTGGGTGCCTTTTCTACCCCTAAGGCACTTAGAGCCCACTCACGGCTACAGTATTAGCTACCCCGAGGTTATTTCCTGTTCCTTCTCCCTCACGCTGTTCTAGCTATAATCTCCTGAACAAGGTTAAGCCTAAGGTGTGTGGCAGTCACACCTCCCGTGCTTCTCCCTGAAGGGTGTATTTTCTCAACTCTTCATTACTTCATTACTCTGTTTACAGTAGGGTTTGTGCATGTACTTTTTAAGATTAAGGAATTTCCAGTACTTAAGAGATTTATTTTAAAATGCAATGGATTTATTTTATTTTATTTTTCGTTTTTCGAGACAGGGTTTCTCTGTAGGCTTTGGACCAGGCTGGCCTCAAACTCGCAGAGATTCGCCTAGACACTTAGCTTGGGCATTGTTTCTAAGTCACATGAACCCATCTCATAGACAAAGCCATATATGTATTTTGTAAAGAACTTCAATGTAAAGATGCCTTAAGATTTTCTGTCCGCACAGGATTGACTTAATTGTTATCAGAAAACTAGGAAGAATGACTGAGGCAAACACAGTGCCTGTAGGCATCAGGATTTGGTCTGGCCCTAAGATAGAACAGAAGTCACTTGGGCTGTTGTAAAATACAAATGACATCTCTCACAAGGATGAGTTTTATGGCCTAGAAGTAATGCTTAAGGTTTTGGGGTGAAGGGTCTGAGATAGGCAAACATAATTCTGAGGGATATGGTGAAGTCTGGCTCATCAGATAGCAAGGGATCACCAGGTTGAAAATTAGGCCCATTTCCAGCATTCCAGGAGGAAGACTGGTAAAATATCTCCTCCCTTTGAAGGATGCCTGTGCATTTAAGCTACCTGGCTTCTCCAGATTTTAACTGTGCACGCAAGAGCCTTTTGTCCTCTACAGTGCACAAACCTGAAGGCAAAACACGCATACATATGAAATAATTGAAACTTTCAAAAGGCAACCTCGATTAAGTTAGTATAATTCAACTTTTTATAGTTAATATAAAATAATACATTTAGATATCATAGCTAGTACTAAAAATCAATAAGACATAATTTCTGTTCTTCAAGAAATATTCTCAGGAAGGGTCTATCAATGCACAAATGATTCAAATATGATGTAGAAATCTACAGTTGCTTAACAGGCAAAATGGATGAAAAATTTGAGGTATAGAAAGGAGAGATTATGGATCTAGGAATGGCTCATGGGGGGGTCAGGAATTGAGCTGGATCTTGGTTCAGAAGCACTATACTTAGTACTACCTAACATTTCTGAAGGCTGGCTACCACATACAGTGTTTGCTGTAGCGAACACGTGACTATAACACTGTGACTCTATACCCTACGGACAAAATGAACAATTGTCCAATGTGCTGAGATAGAGGAAAAACATCTTGGGTATAAAAATATGCCTCACCAGTACAGCCAGATAGCGGAGCACCTTGTTGTCATTCACCAACATTTTAATGACATCTTTTCTGGGAGCTTTGGGAATGAGAGAAAAACAATTCTGAGCAGAATCTTCGATCAGTCCATAGCCATTGTATGGAGGTAACTCCTGGAAATAAACAGGAAGAAAGAGGTGAGGCTCTTGGTACTAACATCACGAACACGTGCGTGTCTTCTTCGGTGTCTGCTCACAAGCACGTACTCCAAAGCAACTCCTGAGGACTGCACATTCGTGGTCAACCTGGGTTACATAATCAGACCTTGTCTGAGAAGTAAATGAATAAGCATCTCATTCTTGACAAGTCACAAGACATATTTAAAAAGTAGGAAATTGGTACATAAAGGGAAAAAGTTAAGAAGCAGAGGTTATCCCTGGGAAAGATCCAGGGAGGGTATGCTTGACAATGGCTTTAAAACAACTATCTTAACAATGCTCCTAGCGGGCAGCCCACATGGTGGTGGTGGGGGGTGTGCAGTACGTGCCACAGAAGCTCACAACCTAAACTTGAACCCTGAAATCCACAGTAAAAAAACAGAGTCAACTCCCAAAAGTTCTCCCCTGACTTTCACATACATACCATGGTATGCACACGGCACGCGCGCACATACGTGCACACACACACACACATACTCACACACATACACACATACACACACACAGTTTTTTAAAATGCTTAAAGAATTAAAGGGAGATGTGAAAAGTCTCAAGAAAAAATATAGTATAAGAAAGTGAAATATCAATCAAGTCAGAAAACCTAAAATAAAACCAAAATTAAATTTTAAAAAGGATCAGTGAGATGGCCCAATGAATAATAGTGCTCACAAACAACCTGAGTTCAATCCCAGAACACACAGGGTAGGAAGAGAGATGATTCCCATCAAATTTCCCCCCTTACCTCCATTTTCATGCCATGAGCACATGAAAAAAAATAAATTATAAATTTAAAAAATTACAGAGTTGAAAATTAAAATGAACTAAAATGAAATTTTCACTCTTAGGAATCAAAAGCAAATTTAAGTAAACAGAAGAGTGAATGATCCCAGAAGAATGATACCCAGGTACGGCTGGGCATGCCTGTAATCCCATCACTTGGAGGTAATGACAGGAGGGTCAGGAGTTCAAGGACAGCCTTGGTTACATAGCTAGTTCAAGGATGGCTTGGGCTATATTAAACCCTTGGAGAGCGGAGAAAGGGAGAGGGAGAAAAAGAGAGAAAGAAGGAGTGGGGAGGAGGGAGGAAAGACAGAAGGAAGGGAGGAAGGGAAGAAGGGAAGAAGGGAGGAAGGAAGGAAGGAAGGAAGGAAGGAAGGAAGGATTCCTGAAGTTAGGCTAATGCAAACTGTTTACTCTGAGGACTATAAAGAGAAAAGACTGGCAAAAAAAAAAAAAAAAACCAATGACTAGAGTTTAGAACATCCATGGGATGCTCTGAGGGACCAACGTAAGTTCCACATTTCATAGAAAGAGGAAAAAGAGACATAGGGAGAGAGTATCCGAAGAAATAATATTTTACATTTCTTCAGCCAATGGAATAAAAACATATAAGGAGATTGAAGCTGAGTTCAGGGACTCACACTGTCAGACCCTCAATAATCAAATGTTCCAGCGAGAAAGAGAATCTTGAAAGCAGGGGAGACTTTCTTCGTCACACACAATAAGATTACTAGTCGATCTCTCCCTAGCAACTCTGGAGATCATAAGGCAGTGGGGACCAATATATCCAAAAAGCAGTGCTTCAGAAATGTGGATCAAATTAAGATATTTCTAAATGGACAAAAGCTGGAGAGTTGGCTACCACTGCACCTGACTGGCAAACAATGTACCAGGGAGTCCTTCCAAGTTAAGCAAAGAGACAGGACACAAAACAATACTCAAACGGTTCCATAATGGTGAACATTATTCCATAATGGTTAACCAAGAGACATTATAAACTAATCTACAAGTAAGCATTCTTAGGATTTGGGGTTGCAATGCCATAATTACTCTGCTATGTAATTTAAGAGAGCTAGAGATATTGCGATGTAATAAAGCACTGGTCTACTATGTGCAATATCCCAGGCTTAACGGCTACCATTTAAAACAAGAGAACCTCCATGATATGGGAGACTAACTGACTCCAAGTGGGGAATCCATTTGGATCTACAAAATATCCTTTAGTTTAATACCATTGAACTAGATACTTTAATGTAGTTAAGATGCTGGGTGCACTTGAACATGATTTAAAATAGAAGAAAATTAAAACTTTTTTTAAGGGTAATACAAGCTTCGCTCTAAGAATAAAAATTAGCGTGACATAGGGGCTATCAGAAGCGAGTTCCCTGGTCATCTTCTTGCTTTACCTTCCCATTCCCACAGAAAGAACCAGAGGCCATGAATGATGTGGCAGCTGTGTCTGACAGCTGTTTCTCAGCCTTTATGAACAGAGGTTATGCACAGAAACGTGAACACTTACTCACTTAAAATATGCGATGGACATTTCCCATGCTAATATACATAGACTTACTTTATCTTTTACAGGCCTTACAATTTTCTACTAGTATGGACAGATGCATTTTGCCAACCTCTCCTGCGTAAAACATATTCCTTTATAGTCCTCAAAGCAGAGTTTGTAGACCAAAGATAAACAATAGTCTAAAGAATTAAAATGGCAGCAAACAGCACTTGAGAAAGGTGATTCTACCTGGCTTTCCTAACAACAGCATATGAAAATTGTGTTTTTAAAGAGACAAACACTAGGTACTGAAGACCTTTCAAATTGAGCAGAGCATAAAGCCTCATTATTGTCGTTCTATTTTTTTGATAACTAGACTGCGGGTGTTTTCATATGGTGATGGGCTCTTCGTATTTCCTCTTTTGTGAGCCTCTATCATATAGAAGTCATTCGTTTTTATTGAGTTCTTTCCTCCAGTTTCTATGTCGTTTTTTTTTCTTATCACACTCGGGACTCCTATTCCATGTACCTGTTTTACAGGAGGTGGCTCATGCTTGCTCACATCAACGCGTGGTAAATCAGGCATCCCGAACTTGTCTCTGTAGTACTGTCGGGTGAACGGATCACAGTCATAAATGAAGAAGGTCCTCCCGAGGATGGTGAGTGGCTTCCCCACAATGAAGTCCTTGGCAGTGTACCATTCCAGCACCTCCTGATCAGAGATCTCCAGCACACACTGAGGGAAGTTCTCTAATAGGACATGGGGTTAGAGGGATGAAGGAAAGAACAGAGGAAGAAGGCTTAACACAAGAACTGGATATCCTTGTTTGCTGGCTCTGGCTAAGGGATGAGTACCCACTGATATGTCAAAGGAATAGGTAAGGCTGTATATTTTGATCTTTGACAGAATACACGGATAATATGCCAGATATTTTTTCATACACTCTCCCTTCTCCATTCAGTTAGAGCTATCATCAAAAGCCTCCAAGACCCACAGAATTAATGTGTGGTCATGTAAGACATATAAGAGAGTTGACTCTGGATGGGATCTAAGTCACTTAGTTCTAACTCATCACCCAGTTTTCTACATATCCAACAATTATTAGGGTTTACATGTATATACAGTGCACTGCTAAACTACTGAGACTACACAGTTGATTGTGCAAAATAACTCCTACCTTTGAGTTTGTTGAAATAGACAATAAATAACAACATAGATAATGGGTTCTTCTACACATACACACACACATACACACACACATACACACACACACACACATACACACACACACACACACACACAGCTACCACTGCTATCAGGAGACTATGACATAGCCATACACATGATGTAGGAGCACAGACAATTAATGAGATGATTGCAATAATCCACGCACATAGCAATCACCTCCAAATACTGAATAAATCTTGCATTTTGGAAATAAGTACACTTTTATCAGTGTGTTGTGAGAGCTAAGGGTTAACTTATTTCAGATGGATTTGATGCAGCATGGCCTCTATGAACATCACAAAAGCCAGTGGTGGGGTACCACACTACATAACCACAACCACAGAGCTGGAATGCAAGGAGCCAGAAGCAGGGCAGGTCTCTCCTGACAGGTAATTACTGAGATGGAAAATTAGAAAAAAAGATGGAATTTCTGAAGCATAATAAATAAAGGCTCATTCAGGAACCCTGTCACTTTTCCAACAGATCCATGAAAACATAAAAATTATACACCTTAATAGAGTACCGTGTGACGTTCTGATACATGTATATATTGTGTAGTGATTAAGTCAGGTTAAAATGTATTGATGTGCTTTATTTCTCGATGGTAAAAATAGTCAAAGTGCTTTGTTTTTTTGTGTTTTTTTTACTTTTTCTCCTTCTTTTGTCCTGTTTGAGACAGGGCCTTGTTATGAAGCACAGGTTTTCCTGAACTTGTCGTAATTATCCTGCCTCAGCCTCCTATGGACTAGAACAAGCAAGGTCTGATGTGGCTGTCATAGCTTTTTGAAATATTAGACTTGTGGTCTATAGCCAGGCTGCTATGCAGCAACACTAGTCAACTCCTTCCCATCTCTCCTCTCTCCTTCTCTGTTCGTGTGTGTGTGACATGTGCATGTGTGTGTATGTATGTGTATATATGTGTGTGTGAGTGAGTGATGTGCATGTGTATATATGTGTGAGGTGTGTGTGTTTGTGTGTGTGTGTGTGTGTGTGTGTGATATAGGTGTAGATATTTGAAAGCATGCTTGTAGGTTCACATCAGTGTGTATGCACTACCCATCTGGAGGTCAGGGATCAACATCAGATGTCTTCCTTGGTTGACTAGACTGTTGGGCCAGTGAGTTCTGGGAATCAGCCTATCTTCTCCTCCCGTGCCCCAGGTCTGGGGATATCAATTGGGTAAGCTGTTGTGCCCACCAGGTTTTCTGGGATTTAAACTCAGACTCCAATACTTGCACAGCAAATGTAGTGCAGACTGAGCCATTTCCCCAGCCCCTCCCCACATTACTCTTTCCACCTTCTGATAATTACCATTTGACACCGACTTTCCCAATTATTTTCTCTTGTTTTAAGGCAAAGGTCTCACTACGAAGCTGAGGCTGTCCTTGCATTACTGAGGCCTCCCAAGTACTCTAATTACAGGTGCGTGCCACTGAGCCCCAGCGAGGTCAACTTCATACTCAATGCACAGGTGAGAGCATGTGGTACATTTCCTTCTGTGCACGATTTATGTCACTTAGCAAAACGATCTCCAGTGTCTGTCCATGTTGGCACATATGACAGGGTTTCGCTCTTTGTATGGATGCCTAGTTTCTCATGGTGCATGTACCACATATTCTTTCTCCATGCATTAGTTGATGGACACTTACGTTGTTTCTATTTCTTAGACACACATGTACAGATACTTCCTCTACAGACTAATTTCATTTTCTTTTAACTAACACACACACACACACACACACACACACACACACACACAGAGGACTAAGTGAAGTTCTAGCTTCAACTTTCTGAGGAAGTGCCAGTCTATCTTCTATAATGGCTGTATTAATTTTCACTCCCATCAGCACCTTGTAACTGGAATTACAGATGACCATGAATGCCATTCTGGGTGCTTGGAACTGAACCTAGATCCTCTGAAAGAGCAACTAGTTCTCTTAACTGCTGAACCATCTCTCCTGCCCCCAATAAAGCATTCTTAATGGAGTGAGGTAATATCTTATTGTAGTTGAAATTGAATGATGCTTACTAATTTTGAACACTCATTCATCTAGCTGTTGGCCAAGTGTCTTTTTCAAAAAAAATTGTTTGCATATATTTATTTATTTATTGGGGGGACAACATACCATGGCAAGCATGCAGAGATCAAAGGGCAACTTGTGGGCGACAGCTTGCTCCCTCTACCATGTAGGTCTCAGGGACAAGATTCAGGCCATTAGGCTTGGTGGCAAGAGCCATCTTGTTGGTCCTGTATGACTCTTTTTTTTGATAACTATTCATTTAGATCTATTTTCTTCTTCTTCTTCTTCTTCTTCTTCTTCTTCTTCTTCTTCTTCTTCTTCTTCTTCTTCTTCTTCTTCTTCTTCTTCTTCTTCTTCTTCTTCTTCTTCTTCTTCCTTTTTTATTTTTGGTTTTTCAAAACATGGTTGCTCTGTGAACCAGTCCTGGTTGTTCTGCAACTCCCAACTGCCAAGACCTATTTTCTATTCTTAGCTGGGTCACTTATTGTCTGTATGTGTGTCTGTTTTTGCTATCGAGTATTTTTAGTTCGGTAGGTATTTTGGATATTAATCCCCTATAGAAGTCTAGTGTGCAGATATTTTTTTATTCTATTATATATTGTCTCTTCAAACTTTCTTTCTTTATTTGTAGCAAGAAGCTTTTTAACTTAATAAGTCCCATTGGTATAATTTTGCTTTTGTTTCCTGGGCTTTTGGGATCTTTTTTGTTAAAAAAAAAAAGTTCCTGCGCTTAAGCCATTTTCCCCTCTTTATTTCATGTCTTGCATTTACATCATTACTCTCATTTGAGTTAGTTTTTGTAACTGGTAAAAGTGAGAGTAACCATGTTTTGTTTCCCATCTTAGAGAAAAAGTGTAGCTTTTCCTCATTCAGAATAATGTGATGTTTATTATACGTGATCCATATTGCACTGAAGCAATACACTCTAAATATAATTTGTTTAGTAATTTTATTATGAAAGAATATTGAATCTTATACAACACATTTTCTGCAACTACTGAGATGGTCATGTGGTTTTCATGGAGGACTTAGTACTACCAAGTCAGTCATGGTGTTTGTTATTGGTCTGGTCATTTTAAAAAAAAATTCTTATGTTGATTCTATCTTCGAAAAATTTTCTTTTAGTTTATATTTAAATTTATTCAACACAGAGGTACTGGGACTTATAGTGACAGCCCGGAACACACTCAGGAGGCAGGTGACACAGGTTGAGAGGGCTCTCATCAGCCTGCTTACATAAAAAGTTGTCTTACATTTGAAGTCATTCTCAAGATTCAGTGACTCAAATATGTCCCAAAGCCAAATATTCCCTCCCGTGAGGAACAGCACTATGTGGATGAATGTCAGTTTACAGATCAAGTACATGGGCTTAGATCTGTGGCCTAGGATTATGAAAGTGTAAGAAAAAATGAGAAAAATGTAGGCTAGGACTCCAAGTGCAGCTTGGAAATTAAGGACATTTTTTAATGGAGACAAACGTAGAAAGTGTACTCATCTTAACACCATAGTAGAAGCATATTTCTGGAATAAATATATGCCTGGAATAAATAATAGTGTATACATCAGACTGTGATTCACTAGTCAGTGTCTATATCATCATTCAATTGCCCCTATTTATTCTTTTTTCTTGATTTTTATTGAGCTCTATATTTTTCTCTGCTCCCCTCCCTGCCTTTACCCTCCTGCCTTCAGCCCTCCCTCAGGGTTCCCATGCTCCCAATTTACTCAAGAGATCTTTCCTTTTTCTACTTTCTACTTCCCATGTAGATTAGATCTATGTAAGTCTTAGTGTCCTCACTGTTGTCTACGTTCTCTGGGATTGTGGCTTGTAAACTGGTTTTCTTTGCTTTATGTTTAAAGACCACTTATGAGTGAGTACATGTGATAATTGTCTTTTTGTGTCTGGGTTACCTCAATCAAAATAATGTTCTCTAACTCCATCCATTTTCCTGCAAAATTCAAGATGTCGTTATTTTTTTCTGCTGTGTAGTACTCCATTGTGTAAATGTACCACATTTTTCTTATCCATTCTTTGATCGAGGGAAATTTAGGTTGTTTTCAGGTCCTGGCTAGGACAAACAATGCTGCTATGAACATAGTTGAGCACATGTCCTTATGGCATGATTGAGCATCCTTTGGATATATACCTAAAAGTGGTGTTACTGGGTCTTGAGAAAGGTTATTTCCTAATTTTCTGAGAAATTGCCACACTGACATTCAAAGGGGCTGTACCAGCTTGCATTCCTACCAGCAATGCAGAAGTGTTTCCTTTTCCTCACAACCTCTCCAGCATAAGTTGTCATCAGTGTTTTTGATTTGGCCATTCTTAACAGGTGTAAGATAGAATTTCAGAGTTGTTTTGATTTGCATTTCTCTGATGACTAAGGATGTTGAGCATTTCCTTAAGTGTCTTTCAGCCATTTTAGATTCCTCTGTTGAGAGTTCTCTGTTTAGATCTGTACTGCATTTTTTTTATTGGATTATGTGATCTTTTGGTGTCCAATTTCTAGAGTTCTTTGTATATTTTGGAGATCAGACCTCTGTCTGATGTGGGGTTAGTGAAGCTCTTTTCCTATTCTGTAAGCTGTCGCTTTGTCTTGTTGACCGTGTCCTTTGCTTTACAGAAGCTCTTTAGTTTCAGGAGGTCCCATTTAGTAATTGCTTCTCTCAGTGTCTGTGCTGCTGGAGTTATATTTAGGAAGTAGTCTCCTGTGCCAATGCATTCAAGTGTACTTCCCACTTTCTCTTCTATGAGGTTTAGTGTGGCTGGCTTTATGTTGAGTTTTTTGATCCATTTGGACTTGAGTTTTGTGCATGGTGATAGATATGGGTCTATTTTCATTCTTCTACATGTTGATATCCAGTTATGCAAGCACCACTTGTTAAATATGCTTTCTTTTTTCATTTGATATTTTTTGCTTCTTTGTCAAAAATCAGGTGTTCGAAGGAGTGTGGATTAATATCTGGGTCTTCTATTCAGTTCCATTGGTCCTCCTGTCTGTTCTTATGCTAATACCAGGCTATTTTCAGTACTGTAGCTCTGTAGTAGAGTTTGAAGTCAGGGATCATGATGCCTTCAGAAGTTCTTTTATTGTTCAGGATTGTTTTGGCTATCCTTGGTTTTTTTGCTTTTCCATATGAAGTTGAATATCATTCTTTCGAAGTCTGTGAAGAATTTTGCTGGGATTTTGATTGGCATTGCATTGAATCTGTAGATTGCTTTTGGTAAGAGTGCCAGTTCTACCATGTTAATTCTGCCTACCTAAAGAAAAGTATTGTCTAGGAATCTGTCCATTTTTCTAGATTTTCCAATTTTGGGTGTATAGGTGTTCATAGTAATCTGTAATAAACTTTAAAAGATATTTATTTTCTTTCTGATTGTGTGCATGTGTGTGTGTGTCTGTGGAGAGCAGAGGTGTTGGCCTCTAGAACTGGTGTTATAGGCAGTTGTGAGTCACTCTATATAGACACTGAGAACTTAACCCATGTCCTTTGCAAGCGCAGGGTGCGCTCTCAACTGCTGAGCCATCTTTCTAGGCCTGCAGTGAGCTTTTATACGGCTGTAGTGTCTATTGTAATGTCTCTCTTCTCATCACTGATTTTGAGTCTTCTGTCTCTCTTTCTCCTAGTCCAGCTACAAGACTGTAGGCGGAGACTGCTTGCTTCCTGGCTGCCCAGACCAAAAATGATTATATAAAAACTATATTAATTACAACACTGGTTGGCCAACTAGCTCATGCATATTTCTAGCTAACTCTTACATCTTGAATTAACCCATTTCTATTAATCTATGTATCACCACTAGGTTCGTCGTTTACCGATAAAGTTCTCTGGCAACTGTCTCCTTTGGCGGCTACATGGCGTCTCTCTTGTTCTGCCTTCTTTCTTTCAGCATTCAGTTTAGTTTTCCTGCCTAACTCTATTCTGCCCTGCCACAGGCCAAAGCATCTTCTTTATTAATCAATGATAATAAAACATATTCACAGCATAAGAAGGGAATCCTACATCACAAAGTAGTCATTTTTCTTTGTCTTTTTGGAGAACAAACTATTTTAATTATCTTTCACATTTTTTTCTTTTTATTCATTTCATTTAATTTTTTAAATATTTGTTTATTTATTATGTATACAATATTCTTTCTGCGTGTATGCCTGAAGGCCAGAAGAGGGCACCAGACCTCATTTCGGATGGTTGTGAGCCACCATGTGGTTGCTGGTAATTGAACTCAGGTCCTTCGGAAGAACAGGCAATGCTCTTAACCACTGAGCCATCTGTTCAGCCCCCTCATTTCATTTATTTTTTGCTCTGATCTAGTCTCCCTCCCTTCCCCCTCTTTCTCTCCAATTTATGGGTTGGTTTGCTCCGGTTTTCTAGTTCTCTGGCATACCCTGATTGCTTATTTGAGATCAGGATGAACCAGAGAGTTTACAAAAATGATTTATCATCTCCCCAAGTCTCTACCCAGAGTAAAGACAGGTACAGACACTTCAGCCACAACTCCCACTCTGTATCTAAGCTCTAATGGTTTTTCCTTTCTCTGGGCAGAATCACCACAGAGCAACCAGCTCCAGACTCCTAAACCACAAATATACAGCTCTTTAAATGAATGTGCACCACAGATACTAAGAGTGAGTTTTACTTTATGCAAATGTATCTCATTTTACTCTGTTTTTAAACTACCGAATAATGCTTCATAGGACCTAACCATTTGCTGTTTGTGTAAATCTCATTTATTGCTTCCAATTACTGTATATGAATCACGATATAAAGTAAGCATGGTGGCACACACCTTTAATGCCAGCACTTGCAAGGCAGTGCTGGGTCTACACAGTAAGCTCCATGCCAGCCAAGGTTATGTGGCAAAATGCTTTACCGGCACCCTGGATTTAATCTCCAGCAGCACCAAGACAAACAAGCAAACCTAATAGTAAATGGGTTCAGTTAAGAAGCCTTGCTCTACCTGTCTTTAAAGGAATCACCTGTTGCATTTTTTTCTTCTGTTTTGCTTTTATCTGCTAAGTCATCTCTACTGGAGTGCCCAGGATGCACACCTGGACTAAGGCAATGGAGGAAAGTTGCAGAAAAGAAAAAAATGTTATTAAAAACTTAGGAAAACACTGACAGAGCCAAGAAGAGTGACCACACTGACTACTACCTCCCTAGAAGCCCCAAACCCCAAGTAACAGAGGCTCCACTTAATGAAACTTACTTGCATTCTCCACCAAAATCTTGGGCATGCGCTGGCGGTTCATGAGGAGTGGGAAAGGATCTCTTCCGTTGTTCCGTTCATGGACCTCTCGGATCTCCACTGTGTCATCCATGAGGTAGTAGTGAATGATGTAGTGTCGGCACTCCCCAAACAAGCTATCCGTGTCGTCCCAGATGGCATAGAATCGAAGAACCTTTGAGGAGTCCAAAGTGATGCTTTAAGATTTTAAAACAGAGTCTTAACTTCGCTATGGCAAGTATCTATCAGACAGTGCTAGAACGTAGCTGAATCAAAAAAACAAAACAAAACAAAACAAACCAAGGATAGGAAAATATCCAAAATCATGTAAATCATGTACTACATATTAACATACCAAAAGAATAGCACAAGCTTTCTCAGTTTGTGCCAAGACAGGAGAGCTTACTTTGGCCCCAAATATTAGTCTGGGAAAGAGAAGCTGAATAAAAAGGAAGGGGGAGGCTTGCCTATGAAGGTAATTTATGCATAGTAACAAAGATACATGGTGAATTGTGTGTATAGAACTGGTATGGAAAGAATTTTCATTAATAAACCTATCTTTCTATCTACCAAAACACATCTACTACAGGATGGACAGAATCTTCTAATTTAAGGTAACGGCAGAAAGCCAGGTGTGGTAGTATGCACCTGTAATCTCAGTACGTGGGATGCAGAGGTAGAAAGAACACGAGTTCCAGTCCAACCTGGGGTGGACAGCAAGTCTGAGGCCAGCCTGGGCTATTTAGAGACACTTTGTATTCTGGAAGCAGAATTCCCAGGATTTCTGGGACTTTGAAGTACCTCCGCCCCCATAGCAAGCTCTGAGCCAACCAGAGCTACATAGTGAGACTCTGACTCAATAAAAGAAGCCGAAAGTAAACAAATGAACAAACAAGATCTCAATCCTAAACCTATGGTAACACTGGGTAGAACTTTCTGAAGAAAAAGAAGTTAAGATTGCAGGAAATTAAGGCAAAAATTTCAGAGTAATCCCTATTATTTTTCCTCTTTATCGGTGAATGAAGATTCAGCTCTACTTCCCCACTGTAGTTCACAGGGGTTGGGGCTGCCAATCCGGGCAGAGTGAGAAAACACGTTCAGAGCATTCTGCACTCTAACACTAATGCAGTATTCAGCAGGGATGCATTTCAGATGGGGTTCCTGGGAAATCAAGGAGCATAACTATTTGAATTAACAACTTTATTTCATTTTAAGAGCTATTCAGTACCAGAACATGTAACAGTGTTAAACTTTCCCCCCAGTTCTCCTAAGCCTGCCCAGAGGATTCTGTGAGATTAACTCATCGGGGGTGTAGTGTGCCAGCTGACTTTTATGTCAACTTGACACAAGCTAGAGTCATCAGAGACGAGGGAGCCTCAACGGAGAAAATGTCTCCAAAAGAGCTGAATGTTGGCAAGGCGGTAGAACATCTTCTTAATGAGTGATTGATTCTGGAGGGCCCAGTACACTGTGGATAGTGCCACCCTTGCGCTGGTGGTCCTGGGGTCTATAAGAAAGCAGGTTGACAAGCCATGAGGAACGAAGCCAGTAAACTGCACCCCTCCATGGCTTGTGTCAGCTCCTGATTCCAGGTTCCTACCCAGTTTAGTTCCTGTCCTGACTTCCTTCAGTGATAAACAGTGATGTGGAAGTGTAAGCTGAATAAACCCTTCCTTCTCCAGCTTGCTTTTGGTCATGGTGTTTCTTCACAGCAATCGTAAGCTTAAGTAAGACAGAAAAAAGAGAGGCGGGATTTGAAATGGAAAGAGAGAAGTCGATGTAAGTGGCTCAGGAATTGCTTTTCCAGGTGGACTCATGCCGCAGGCTCCATTACATCTCTAATAATAGAGCTGAGGGCCTGCTAGATGGCCCATCAGGTAAAGGAACTTGCTGCTAAGCCTGACCACCTGAGTTCGAGTCCCAGGACCCACACAACAGAATGAAAAAAATCAGTGTCCAGAAGTTGTCCTCTGACCTTCTCCAGTAGGCTGTGGCACACCAACATACATTTACATATCCCATAATTAATAAAATTTTAAGATAGTAAAAAATAGAAATCTAGGCATTGGTATACTTTTAGTCCTACAGGAAACTACTATGTGCCAATGGTTAGATTATATATATTTTGATATATGATATATATGTATGGCATCAAAACGTCTTCGCAATAAGCACATATCCATACTCAAACAGATGAAAGCCTCCTCTATTAGGTCCCTTACTTGTTTGTCAAAGGTGAGAAATTGCTTCAGTTGGTCAAAGTCTGACGGGGTGATGTATTTACGAACAGGTTCTTTCCGGAGTTCAGTGTAAGGATCGAGAGGCATCTTCTCTGGTGGATTCACTTCAATTCCTTGACTTTCCAAAAATTCCTAAAATTTCAGGATTAATGTCAACATCCTTCTGAAGGTTTTAAATGTCATAAACCAATGGCCTGAAAATAAGTGTGATGGGACGAATGCTTTGCTGACATATTGGGCGTGTCTGAGAGATACCATCTCCAATGGCCCCACTCTACAGTGCAGACAACCACTGATATCTCACTGAGGTCTTCTTTATCGTATGTATGCTAAGCTAGTTGGAAGGCATCATAGTAAGATAACTGGGCATCTTACCTATGAACTTATATCAGTCACGTTAGATGCCTAGGAACAAAATCTTGGCGTTAGTTTAAGACAAGCATCTGGTACCCAAGCATGGTTTCACAAGACATGTGTCTCACTTTTGTTATGGAGGTGAGTGCACCAGGGCCAAATTAAGGTGGAATAATGTTCTTAAACTTTATAATTCACTTAAAATAAGTATGTTATCACTTTTAAAAAAAAACTAAGACAAAGTTGGCATTGTTTTCCTAATGTCTATACTCTGTACTAAAGGTGTGTGTGTGTGTGTGTGTGTGTGCACAGTCACACAAACACTAACCTGCTTAGTGACGTCCCCCTCAAAGCCAGCAGGGTCTTTCCCAATCCACTAATGGATGAAGTAATGAAATGCATCCCACCAGCTAGGGTGCTACTGCGGAGTCCCAGCCCACAATGGATACACCATACCTGGGTGAATCGGTCACAGTTGACAATTCGGAAAGTTTTGCCATAAATTGTGATGTCGATTCCTCGATTGAGGTCTTTCCAGTGGTAATGGTCTCCCACATTATTCTTGGGTAGTCGCTGGCGTTTGATTAGCTTGCCCTGTGGGATCCCGGAGTTCTCCACAACTGGCTCTATGACAGACATGCTGTCATCCTCTAGATAGTAGTAGATGTTCACCTGGCGGATTCGATAGTGCTCCTCGCTTGATATAGGAACATCTTCTTGGAAGTAGGCGCTAAATTTCAGCACCTGCAGTACACAAGAGAAGGGTTTTCATTGTCATCTGAGGAACACAAGCTACAGTCCTTAGAGGAGAACAATATAGGAAAAGTGGAACCCAACCGGCCACAGACCCATGGGACTGCATCTAGAAAAGTGCCCTCCCACGCTCAGAAGCATGTGTACTCTACACAGACCAAAGCCTAGTCTCCGAGGAGTACTCATTTAATGTGAAGTCAGAATGGTTTACAGGGTGCACATTCACAACTAAATTAAAACATATGATGAAAGCATATATTGACATGCTGTGGGATTACTTTCCATTTGGGGTACTTTATTTCATTTAGTGTTTCTGTTCAGAGAGACAAGGCATTAGAATTATGTTTGACATAGCCAAAGGTGTTTACCCAAACCTCTCCTTAAGGGGAGAGTGGAGGAAAATTAAGATCCTTAAATGAAGACATATATGTCTTAATGAGAAAATAAAAGTACAGATTTTTACAAAGTAGAAAATCAAGGTGAGAAGAAAACATAACGGGCTTCTGTTTGGTTGGAAGTGTCACCTCAGTCCTCTGGCGCCCTTTTTCTACAAAGAGTCTGGATTGTTTTGTCAGGGGGCTTCACCCCAGCCCCTGCCACCCATTTTTGGCCATAAAACTTCATTTCAGGCCACCTCCCCTGGGAGTTGCCTCAATCCAAACTCCACTTCCATGAAAGTCCGCCAAACAGTGACCCCCCCTCCCCAGGGAAGGTCAAGACCACTCCTACAGGCTATTTAAACTGCCCCCAGAAAATGGACACGTGGTCTCCTCTTTTCCCTCGCTGGTGGTAGGTCTGGTTCTCCTTTTCCCTCTCTGTGTTTTCTCGGGGGGCCACCTGGGAGCGCTGGCAGCCGTTAAACCTGGGCATCTTTTAATTCAGTCTGATTTGGTCTAATTTGGATTATTGCATCAGCGGAGAGGCTTGTGAGTTGAGAAAATACTTAACAGCTACTACTTAGGAAAGCTATGACTGTAAAGACGAAGTCCTTAAAATTCCAAAGAGAAAGAGGAATAAGACACATTCAGTGGTATATTTAAAGGAAAAGAAAGGAAGAAATGAACAATTTTAAAGTAATATATTGAAACAAATGGAAAAAGAATCCAAAGGAGAACACCACTACAGTAACACATAGAAAACAGGATGCGTTTGCGTCACAGAGTTATGAATACACAAAACATTGAAGTCAGAATTCATCAGCTCACTACTTTTACATAAGAAGAAACCTAGAATCTAGACGGTAACATGGTGGCTTTTTCTAAGGCCATACCTGAGTCAGAGCTGGGACCAAAGCTCTGCTGGACCCATGTTGTGTTCACACACTTCATGTCTTCTTAGATAGGGGCTACAGTGATTCAGAGGAGGAACCCACCCGTAAGGAAAAAGTGGTCAAATCATACTTCAAACTGAGAAGTGTGGAATTTGAGAAATGAGAGAGTTTTAGACTAAGCTGAGAGGGAAAGGGAGCGAGTCTAGACAAGGGTGACCAAGGGCAGGGGAAGGGAACTTGGGAGCATGCATAGTGTGGAGGCTAAGTGCTGGTCCTTCTGAAGAATGGGTCTGCCATAGGGAGCCAGCACAATGGGACAGCAGGAGGAGTCTGACAGGACCAGTGGTGGGGTGTAGGGTGTGGAGTGTGGGGCAGCAGACACCAACTGAGGTACTGAGGAAAACACAGTACTAACCGTACAGAGTGACTTCATAGAAAGGTAAATATGAGGAGAAGACGGCATTAACAGTGTGAGCAGTAAGGTGAAATCTGATCATTATAACCGACATGATAGCGTAAACTGATACTGTAGGGAGTGATTTTAGATGCTGATCTGGGTTGCTTTTTAAAAATACAAGAAGTAGCAAATTCATTTAATTTGTTTTTATACTTGTTTAGTTTACCTTAATGCGTATGACTGTTTACTTGTGTGCCTCCTGAGTCATCTGGCACTGGGGTTACAGATGGTTGTGAGCTACCGTACAGGTCCTGGGGATCAAACCCAGGTCCTCTGCAAGACTTAACTGCTAAGCCATCTCTTTAGCTCCTCAAATTCTTAAGAATATGCATTTTAGCCCCTAACATAAACAATCGATGTAGATTACTCGATCTCCTATCTTCACACATCTACAAATGAACTGCTTCTATAAGAAAATTTTGTAAAAACTTAGAAAGGCTAAATAATGTACATACCTTAGTTCTTGCTTTAGAGCAATTTTATTGTGTTTAGACTCTTATTTTAAGTTTTATTTAATTTATTTATTTATTTGTGTGTGTGTGTGTGTGTGTGTGTGTGTGTGCGCGCGCGCGCGTGCACATGTATGCAAGTATCTGTGGACGCCCAAAGGGCATCAGGGTTCCTAGAACTGAAGTTACTGGCAGTATGGTTGTAAGCCACCAGGGAAGAGCCGGATTGAACCTGTATTCTCAGGAAAAGCAGCCAGTGTTTCTAACAGTGAATTCTCTCTCCAGCCCACTAACTGTTAATTTTAAAAGTTAGTTACCTTGTTCTTACTAAGAATACAGAGTTCTAGACCCCAATAAGGGAGCAACTGAGAATAATGCTAACACAAGAGGCTCTTAAAAGGTGTTAGGATGATACCAGCTGTGCCAGGCAGGATGAGAACTGAGGAACATGTAGAAAGGAGGGGAAAATAATATTTAGATACTCTGTTTAAAAATGTATCTTTTCACTGAATTAATTTTACAGTGGCCTTGGCTCCCGATGGTGTGTTCAAACTTTCTGAGTTTGTAGAGATCATATTGCTTGTTTGAACTTTGAAAATGATAGCAGAAATGAAAGAGAAATACTTGGCTTGGCATCTTACTGAACGTGGGGAGAAAAGGTCAAGCATGAATGCTCAAAATCCAAACGGAGGAAGCAGATCTCGCAGCCCTCAGGGCCGGGTAATGAAGTACAGAGGCTAAGTGTGAAGCACAGCTCACCCAGGGGAGGGTTTCCCACTCTCGGGCGTGGCCTGTGGCTAAGGTCTGGCACTCAGCGAGGGCAGAATTTATAAATACTGACAGTGGAGAGCACCGAGCAGAGCGCTGCAGCCACAGCAGTAGGTGAGGTCTCCTAAGAAGGGAAATTCAAGAATGAGCACAGAAATTTGCAAACGCCTACATCAAGGAAGCAGTGAGACCAGAGAAAGAGCAACCTGATAGACAGGAGGGGGAACCAGGAGAATGAACAATCGTGTGTACAAGCTAAGATAGAGCCTGGGAGGGAGGGAGTGAAACAGGGCCTAGGAGAAGGGCCATGGACGTCTGTCCAAACTCAGCAAACAGGGCATCACTGTTCGTTGTCTCTAAGAAAGCAGTCTGGGGCTCGAGGGTGGGATAAAATTCTCTTCCTAAAGGAGTGCTAGGTAGGAGGGGGTTTGTTGTATTTTTTTTTTTGTGACAATATGAACTTTGCTAGAGAAAAACAGTCACTAGAGTGTTTGAAATAGAAATAACATCAGTGACGAAAGGGTGAATGAATGGATGGACGAATGAATGAGTGAAATCTTGCGAAAAAATAACCAAGAAACAGATGGGGGTATTCTCGGACTATTTTGCACTTCATAGAGTTAGGACTCATTGCTATAGAATAGGAGGGAAGCAAAGAAAATGAACATAGTGCACCATGGATGTGGGATCTGGAATTCAGGCAACTTGTCACTGTATTTGGAAAATATTCTGGGGAAGTCTACAAGGAACTATTTTCTCTAATCTGCTTCCTGCCTTGAGAAAGCCTCTTCCAAGACCCAGTTCCACGGTCTGTGACTAAGGGTTGAGGCATCTGAACAATTTTCTC
Organism: Myodes glareolus; assembly: GCF_982192425.1. Classification (NCBI taxonomy): domain Eukaryota; kingdom Metazoa; phylum Chordata; class Mammalia; order Rodentia; family Cricetidae; genus Myodes; species Myodes glareolus. The sequence continues at coordinate 19,781,770 of NC_142043.1, read as the reverse complement.
TCTGAGTACTCAAGGAATTCCGTGGTTTACTGATAACATTTCTGCAAGCGGTCAAGTCTTCGACATCTGAAGTCAAGGGGGACCCTAAAATCCCAGACAATACCTTTTTGTCAAAAGCCACATGCGCAGGGACAAACTCTGCAGGTGGGGCCTGCTTGGGTGGCCCATAAGTTAAGATGGGGGCTTTATTGGCCAGCTCGTCCAGGTCAGCCTGAGACAGCTGGTTGTAGTGGAGATGGTCTCCACCTATCCCGACCGTCGGACGCCGAACCACTGCATAGCCGTTTCTGTAGCCGAGCGTCTGGCTTCTGTGGAATGCTGTTTTCTGAAGAAAAGATGGACACCATTAATAACCCCATACGTATCTTTAAGGGAAACAACTAACTTCCTAAACTATCACAGCTTAAATTCTTGCTTTAAAACATATATTTTAAAATTATGTATGTATGTGCCGATGCCTTCAGATGCGCTGAACCAAGATGGATAGGAGCCCCCGATGTGGGAGCTGAGAATTGAACCCAGGTCCTCTGCAAGAGCCGTTCTTGTTCTTAAACTTTAATGTTTGCTTTTAAGCATCACAAAATGTACATTAAAAGTTTTGCTGCATCAAAGGGTATTTTCTTAAAATAAATTTATTTCTCTTTTTATTTTACATGCTAACTGCAGTTTCCCCTTCCCTTCCCACTCCCTCCTCCCTAAAAGGGCATTTTAAACCAGAACACTTGATCTGGAGCAAGGAGAGAAGGAGAAGCCTCCCAAGGTTGAGATAAAACAGCCCTGCTCTGGGATGTCAGGCTCACCTCACCTCTACTGCACCATTCATCTGTACTGCAATATATTTTTATTTTTGCTAATCTTGCCTTTCCTCTTCTCTTGGTGGTCATGAACCATAGCCTGAGAAGATCTGGTTTTCTGAATTTTAATTTTACCTCCAGCAACAGCCCTTCTCATTATATCTCAGCCCTCCTTATTATATCTCAGCCTTTCTTATTATATCTCAGCCCTTCTCATTATATCTCAGCCCTTCTTATTATATCACAGCGCTTCTTGTTATACCACAGCCTTTCTTATTATATTGACACTAATACATTTCGTGGAGGTCTGTGGGGAGCGGCTTGCCAGCATATATGTAAACATTCAGTATTCCTGCCTTTCATTTTTTAAAAGACACGTCCCAAAATTATGAGAAAGAATGATGTGCTTGAAGCTGGTCACAATAGTGACACATATATGTGTTTATATATGTTGGAAACAATCTAAATGACAAAAAGAAGAAGGGAAACGATGTAAATTTCACTCATTGGATTACTATGCAGGAATTAAAGTAGTTTTAAATATGATGCAGCAACTTGGTGAAGTAGTCATAATTTATTAAAACAAAAAAGAAACCCAATCCTAGGACACTGGCAGACCAGGATTGGGCCAACGACCTGACTCAGAGTCTGCAATCTTTACAGAACCGGAACCGGAGTGGGACTGAACCAGCTACCTAGGACACAGAGAGAACAAGCAAAAGCCAGGAGCAAACACAGGCCCTGGACATGGGCGAATCAGGATTGAGTCAGCGGCCAGATTCAGAGTCAACAATCTCCACCAGAAATGGTACAGGGGAGTAACTGCTGAGCCAGTGAGCCAGAGCCAGAGACTACTGAGGGTCTGGACATGAATCTGGGACCTTCAAGGGAGTAGACCTAAGCTAACACTTCGGTGGGTCTGGATGAGAATCTAGGACCTCTCAGGAACTAGCCCAGGGCCAGAACCTCTGTCAGTCTGGGCATGAGTGAACCTGGGTCCTCCAGGGAATAGACAGGAACCAGCAGGAACCAGAGATCTCTGCAGGACCAGGCATGAGTCTGGGACCTTAGAGAGAGTAGGCCTGAGCCAGGACCTCTGTGGGTTCGGGCACTGGTCTGGGACATCAAAGGGAATAGGCAGGATCCTGGAACCCCTGCACGTGCAAGCACCAGTCTGGGACCTCTGAGGAAGTAAGCAGGTCCTCTGCAGGTTCGGGCACACCCGAGCCTGGGACCTCCGAGGCAGTAGATGGAAACCAGAAACATTTCCAGGTTCAGTTCCAACCCAGGGACTTCTGCAGGAGAAAATTCAAACCAGAACTTATAGATGTAGGTCAAAGCCAGTAACCTAGGCCAAAGTTGCCCTGAGGCAAGGAACTCCATCTTGGGCAACAAATTCCACAGGAGTGGAACTCACTCCTAGAACAGAGTGGGCCTGAGGAATCAAGCTCCACAGGGAGCAGAAGACAGGAGTAAATCTAGTCCTGGGAGCCAACCCAGTCCCAGAACACTGGCGGATCAGCGACCAGATCCAGACTCGGCGATCTCCATCAGAACAGGTCCAACTCCAAGCCAGGGACTTCTGTAGGAGGAGATCCAGATGAGGATTTACAGAAACAGATCAAAACCAGCAATCTAGGACAAAGTAGGCCTGAGAGAGCAAACTCCAAGGGAGCAGACAAAGCATAGGATCACTGAGCAATCTCCAGAAACAGGAATAACCAATGGGGTAACTAGAACTGTGACACGCACTATACCACGAGGAACAACCATCTGAGCTTGGGATTCACTGGCACCTAGAAGATTATTCAACAGAATCTCAGGCAGCCCCAACCACACCTATTAGAGGAAAAGACGAATAGAAAAGGTAAGATCACACACTACACCACAAAGAGCAACACAACACCAGTAAAACCTAAAGACCCTACAACAGCAAGACCTGAACAACCAAATATGGATGGACCAGAAGAAAATGACCTAAAAAATAACCTCAAGAGAATGTTTGAAATTCTTAAAGATGAAATGAGAAATTACCTTAAAGAAATGGAGGAAAAAACAACAAAAAAATTGTTAAGCAAGTCACTTAAAGAAAACCAAGAAAAAGAAATCAAACATATAAAACAAACTATTCAGGACTTGAAAACTGAGATAGAAACAATAAAGAAAGCACATGCTGAAGGAATTATAGAAACAGAAATCATGAGAAAACGATCAAGAACCACAAATGCAAGCATGGAATGCAAGAAATGGAAGAGAGAATCTCAAGCACTGAAGATACAATAGAGGAAATAGACTCATCAGATAAAGAAAACATTAAATCTAACAAAAGCTTAACCCAAAATATCCAAGAAATATGGGACACCATAAAAAAGGCCAAATCATAGAATAATAGGTATAGAAGAAGAAGAAGTTCACTGAAAGGCACAGAAAATTTATTTAACAAAATCATAGAAGAAAACTTTCCCTACCTAAAGAAAAATATGCCTATGACGATACAAGAAGCTTACAGAACACCAAATAGACTGGATCCAAAAAACAAAACAAAACAAAAAAAACCTCCTTTTGCCACATAATAATCAAAACACTAAACATAAAGAGTAAAGAAAGAATATTAAGAGCTGCAAAGGAAAAAGGCCAAGTAACATATAAAGGTAGAACTATCAGAATTACACCTGACTTCTAATTGGAGAAAATGAAATCCAGAAGGTCATGGTCAAGCATTATGCAGACATTAAGAGACCACGGATGCCAGCCCAGACTACTATACCCAGCAAAACTGTCGATCACCATAGAAGGACAAAACAAGATATTCCATGACAAATCTAGATTTCACCAATACCTAGCCAGAAACCCAGCCCTACACAAAATACTAGAAGGAAAACTCCAACCTAAGGAAGATGGCTATACCAACAAAAACATAGACAATTGATGATCTCATTACAGCAAATCCCAAAGAATAATAAATGCACAATTTAACATCACCAACAATGAAAACTAAATTAACAGGAGATAGCAACCACTTGTCATTAATATCCCTTAATGTAAATAGACTCAACTCACCTATAAAAAGGCACAGGGTAACAGGGTGGATATGAAACCAGAATCCATCCTTCTTCTGCATACAAGAAACTCCTCTCAACCTCAAAGACAGACATCGTCTCAGAGTAAAGGGTTGGGAAAAAAATATATCAATCAAATGGACCTAAGAAACAAGCAGGTGTAGCTATCCTAATATCTAACATGCTAAAATAGGCTTCAAGCTACAATCAGTCAAAAGAGACAAAGAAGGGTGCTGAGGAGATGGCTCAGAGGTTAAGAGCACTGCCTGCTCTTCCAAAAGGTCCTGAGTTCAATTCCCAGCAACCACATGGTGACTCACAACCATCTGTAATGAGACCTGGTGCCCTCTTCTGGCCTGCAGGCATACATGCAGACAGAATACTGTATACACAATAAATAAATAAATAAATAAATAAATAAATAAATAAATAAATGAATGACAAAGACGGTCATTTCATATTAGTCACAGGAAAAATCCATCAAAAGGAAATTTCAATACTGAACATCTATGCCCCAAATACAAGGGCACCTTCATATGTCAAAGAAACACTTCTAAAGGCTTAAATCATATATTAAACCCCACACACTAATAGTGGGAGACTTCAACACTCCCCTCTCAACACTGGACAGGTCAATCAGACAAAAAATAAACAGAGAAATAAGAGAACTAACAGATGTTATGACTCAAATGGACTTAACAGACATCTATAGAATATTCCACCTAAACAGAAAAGAATATACCTTCTTCTCAGCATCCGAATATCAGTCCACACATCTTCCAACACCTGATCTTTGATAAAGAAGCAAAAAATATCAAATGAAAAAAGAAAGCATATTTAACAAGTGGTACTGGCATAACTGGATATCAACATGTAGAAGAATGAAAACAGACACATATCTATCACCATGCACAAAACTCAAGTCCAAATGGATCAAAGACCACAACATAAAGCCAGCCACACCGAACCTTACAGAAGAGAAAGTGGGAAGTACATTTGAACGCATTGGCACAGGAGACTACTTCCTAAATATAACCCCAGTAGCACAGACACTGAGAGAAACAATTACTAAATAGGACCTCCTGAAACTGAAAAGCTTCTGTAAAGCAAAGGACATGGTCAACAAGACAAAACGACAGTCTACAGAATAGGAAAAGATCTTCACTAACCCCACATCAGACAGAGGTCTGATCTCCAAAATATACAAAGAACTCAAGAAATTGGACACTAAACGATCACATAATCCAATAAAAAAAAATGCAATACAGATCTAAACAGAGAACTCTCAACAGAGGAATCTAAAATGGCTGAAAGACACTTAAGGAAATGCTCAACATCCTTAGTCATCAGAGAAATGCAAATCAAAACAACTCTGGGATTCCATTTTATACCTGTAAGAATTGCCAAGATCAAAAACATTGATGACAACTTATGCTGGAGAGGCTGTGGGGTAAAGGAAACACTCCTGCATTGCTGGTGGGAGTGCAAGCTGGTACAGGCCCTTTGAATGTCAGTGTGGCGATTTCTCAGAAAATCAGGAAACAACCTTCCTCAAGACCCAGTAATACCACTTTTGGTATTTGCTATATCTAAAGGATGCTCAATTGTGCCACAAGGACATGTGCTTAACTATGTTCATAGCAACATTGTTTGTCCTAGCCAGAACCAGGAAACAACCTAGATGCCCCTCGATCAAAGAATGAATAAGGAAAATGTGGTACATTTACACAATGGAGTACTACACAGCAGAAAAAAATAACAACATCTTGAATTTTGCAGGAAAATGGATGGGGCTAGAAAATATAATTTTGAATGAGGTAACCCAGACACAGAAAGACAGTTATCACATGTACTCACTCATAAGTGGTTTTTAAACATAAAGCAAAGAAAGCCAACCTACAAACCACAATCCCAGAGAACTTAGACAACAATGCAGACACTAAGAGAGACTTACATAGATCTAATCTACATGGGAAGTAGAAAGTAGAAAAAGACAAGATCTCCTGAGTAAATTGAGAGCATGGGGATCTTGGGGGAGGATTGAAGGGAGGAGCAGAGAGGCAGGGAGGGGAGCAGAGAAAAAATGTAGAGCTCAATAAATATCAAAAGAGAATGTTGATCCTCCGTTAAAATTGAAACAAATGCTGAGAGCATTTCAGAGCTGGGGTTGGGGTATAGCTCGGTGGATAGTGTTTTCCTGTCACTTGCAAAGTTCTGGCTTTGGGGATCTGACTGTAATCTTAGCACTCAGGATAAGTTCAAGATCACCCCAGGCTATATAGCAAGTTTGAAGCCAACTTGGGCTACATGAGACCCAGTCTCAAAATAAATGAGTAAGTAAAAAAATGTTAAACTATGTCAAGAGGAAACCAAGCTCCCATTACAGCTGGGCTTTGATCCGGGGCATTTTTATTTTGGTGGTAGTGGTGGCAGCATGTTTTTCTCTGAGTGTGTGTGTGTGTGTGTGTGTGTGTGTGTGTGTGTGTGTGCGCGGTGTGCACATGTCTGCTTGCAGGTATGTGGCATACATGTGACAGACGTACATTGACATGAGGAGGCTGCATAATATAAGGGCCAGCCTAGCTAACCAGCTTGTTTGTGGTCTAGTGATTCGAATTCCACTCCTCACATGTGAGCAGCAGGCCCTTCCTCCTCTGAGCCACTGTCCCAGCCTGGTTCATGCTTTCTTTTTAAGCTGTTACTGTGCTGTCTGATTTGGATTTGGTGTTGCTTGGAGACAGGGACTGGCTATGTAACCCAGGCTAGACTCAAATTGGCCATCGTTATGGCTTAGCTTCCTGAAAG